>NW_023270702.1:6795266-7315674 GCF_011800145.1 Mirounga leonina
ACTGAGCATACATCACCCTGATTTCTTTGACCCCGTGGGGTTAAATCAGCTGTAGGGTCTGGGTCTCCTCCCCTTAGCCATCTCCCCCTGCCGTCCCATTGCCCTCCAAGTCAGAGAAGGGAATGAAAGGGTGAGATACAGACCAGCAATGGTGGGGCTCGCTCCACTCGCCAAGCCTGTCCCCTCCTCTAGCAGAAGCTCTGCTGTCAGAACTCCATGCTGTAGAAATAATGGTCAGGCTAGAGCAGGGGTTGACTAGGTCTTCCTGTAAAGGGCCAGCAAGTATTTCCAGCTTTTCAAGCCAAAAGGTCTCTGACTCAACTACTCAGCTCTGCTCCTGGAGCACAGAAGTAGCCACAGACAATACTTAAACACAGGTGCGTCGCCATGTTCCTACACAACTTGATTAACAAAGACAGGCCGCGAGCCAGGTCCTCGATGGCCAGCTCCTGATCTGGGGAAACCAGCTTTTTTTTTTTTTTTTTGTATTTTATCAAGAATACCGTCCATTTTATAGCTCAGTAACTCAAACTGTTTTTTTTTAATATACCCTGTCGCCTAATTCTTTTTTCTATCTTGTCACCACTAATCTAGTTGATTCTATAATTTACCCTTCTAATCGTAAAGCTTCCAGTCCCTACTCCAAATTCTTTTCTCTTTACCTTCAACCACAACCCCCATTTCCCCAGCCGTCATCCGCTGGGGAGTACAACTGAGTCAGCATATATGAGCTGTAATACCTGTATTAATTAGTGATTGCTGTATAACAGAGCACCCCAAAACTCAGTGGCTTAAAACAACCACTTATTATCTTTCATAGATCTTTGGGTCAGCCGGTGAGTTAAGTCTCCTCTCACTTCTTTCTCATAATTTTCCTGCTTATTCTTGGTAGTTATTATTCCAAGGGAACTAATAAAATTATTTCATCTAAAACCCAAAAATTCATTGAGGTTTTAATTGCCTCAAACACGTATTAATCTTAGGAAGATTGACATTCCTATGGTATTGTCTTTTCACCGAGTACCATAGTAAACCGCTCCAATTTTTTTAGAACTTGCTTTATATCTTTTCATAACATTTTATAGTTTTATTCAACTAGACCCTGTTCTTTTCTTCTTAATTTGTTGCTAAGTATTTTACAGGTTGTGTGGCTATCATCACTGGGACATTTTGAGTTCACGAACATGGGAATTTTCCGGAGAAATCGGAACCCAGCCCCCATATCGGGAGGGCGAGGAGAGGAGGAACGAAGAGGCAGGCCACCCCAGAGTGGGGGTGGCAAGTTTAAGGAGCAAGGGAACTTACCAAGAAGGCTTGTCTTTGCTGCCCAAAGACAAGTAGATCTCCACATCAGCCCACCAAAATCTTAAACGATTATACAGAGGCCTTAACAGGATACACTCACATATACCATCCTGATAGTCCCCAAACACATGGCTCTCTCAAGTCTGCATCCTTGAAAACGGCTCCCACTCCGGGAAGGGCAGGCCACAAAAGTACATTTCAAAGCAGAGGGGAGGGGTGAAGAGCCTCCAGTTGCCCCGGGGTCAGTTCCTGGTTCAGGAGGTCACGGTCTCCCAACAACCTCCTCCAACAGACGTTATCATCTGTTATCAATTATTATTATTAATATGGAGATTCTTGTTTTTGCACATTTATCTTACACCCAACCTCTTTATCGAAGTTACCTTTTAATTTCTCTTCTAGCAAAAAGTTTACTGGATTTTTATTTCAATTCTCATTTTTAAATTTTTGTTTTTCCCTTCTTTTTTTTTAAACTTAGTATCTTTTTTTTTAAGATTTTATTTATTTATTTGAGAGAGAGAGAGAGCACAAGCAGGGGGAGCAGCAAAGGGAGAGGGAAAAGCAGGCTTCCCACTGAGCAAGGAGCCCGATGTGGGGCTCGATCCCAGGACCCTGGGATCATGACTTGAGCGGAAGGCAGACGCTTAATGCCTGAGCCACCCAGGCGCCCCGCTCCCTTCTACTTTCTTAATATTCTTTGCTATGCCAGTTATTGTTATAAGCCCTAAACAAAATAATACATATAAAGCACTTAGCACAGTGTCTGGCAAATAAAATAGTAAGCACTCAGTAAACATTTGCTATTAAGATTTTGATGATGTTTCTATAAGATAAATTTAAATTTTATGCTATTTTTTATTCATCATCCTACTCTTAGCTATGAGATCTATTTTTTTTTTTAAGATTTTATTTATTTGAGAGAGAGAGGGAGCACAGAGGGAGAGTGGGAGGGAGAAGCAGACCCCACTGAGCAGAGCAGAGAGCCCGATTTAGGGCATGATCCCAGGACCCTGACTGAGATCATGACCGGAGCTGAAGGCAGGCTCTTAACTGACTGAGCACCCCTTGAGATCTTTTGACTATATGAACAGGAAAAGAATCCCTATGTGGAAAACTCTGGGTAACAGTATACAATTTTGGACTTCATATTCCTAATACCCTAATACGTTATATCCCCAGAAGATGAATATAATTAGCTAGTACATGACGCACCATTTGTAGGGTAATTCTAAAAGTGAAATATATTTAAGATTTTGTGCTTTGATCAGAGGTGTCAAACAAGCTGAACTCAGCTTTTATATGAAAAGTGTAACGCTTGTAAATGCAGCTTTAATATAACTAACGACCACATTGATTAAAGCAGACCTTCCTCATTAATGTTGAGAGTAAACTCCCTTTCTAATCCCAATCTCACACTCATTACTTTTTTTAAAGATTTTCTTTGTCAGAGAGAGAGAGAGAGAGAGAGAGAGCATGCACGGAGCAGGGACAGAGGGAAAGGAAGAAGCAGACTCCCCGCTGAGCAGGGAGCTCAACATGGGATTCGATCCCAGGACCTCGGGATCATGACCCGAGCTGAAGGCAGACACTTAACTGAGCCACCCAGGTGCCCCCCACTCATTAAGACATATCTTTCAATTCTGTTTCCCAAAGTGCTATTTTTTCAATGATTTTCTTTCTTTTGCATTTGAATGAGTCTATGCTTTAGACAAATGTGTGTATTTTTCTTTTCTCTCTGCAAAAATGTACTTGTTTTCTTAATCTAGGAAACACAGGAGAAGTTGGACACAAGGAAAAAGTGAGGGGAAAAAAGCATGGCTGAACCAGGAACAGTTTTGACTGCCTTAGATTTGTATGTGACATATATGTGTATTTAGTCACTTTGTTCAGTGGGCTAGAAAACGGTATTATGAGGCAAAGATTACAAGGTCTCCTCTCAAAGATACTAGTATCACTGTGTTTCTTGGCCAAAAGACTACATCTTTACATATAATAATAATAATAAAGGAGCAATGCATTGCCTCATATAATTCCTGACTATAACCTTCACTCTACAGATAAGAAAATTGGGGCCTCATAAGCTGCAGGTCAAAAAACCAACAAGGAATTGGTCAAATTTTATTTCCAAGCCTGAATTCTTAATTCCAAAACTGTACTCTCCCTTAAGCTTGTTCTTTGGCTTAAGCCAAAACATCTAGATATCTAAGTTTTTAACTTTTTTCTCACTCAAAATTCTTTAAGGGGTCCATGTGAGTAGCCCATTGGAATTAGCTCACAACATATCAAAAGTTAAATTCCTCCATCTGCACCGAAGTAGTACACATATACGTGTCCCTAGATCACACAAAATAGCACCAGCCAACTCTGAGGTTGAAAGTCTTTTACGGCAAGTTTTGGGTACCCAGGCAGTGAATCCAGAGGTGTCAGACATAACTCGTCTTTCTCTTGAATTCCTCAAACTCGGTTGGTTTTTCTCGAGGAGCTGATTGTGCAGCAAGGCCCCAGCACATTTAACAGATGCCTACGTTCTTTTAGGCAATTGGAGTAGTTGTGCTCTTGGGGGAGAACAAACACTTTTCAAAGAGGATAAGCCGGAGCTGTTGTGATAAATGCAGAGGAAGCCCATGTTCTAGCTCATTTCAGTGGGGATGTTTTCCTTTTCTTGACAAAGGCAGATCATTCTAGATGTTCAATGTTGGTGCAGGTCTGGGAGGTAAAGGTCCCTGACGAAGTTTTCCATGTTTCCTATTTCACTTCCTCAAATCTAGGCCCTAAATTCCCTGGGAATCTGGGGAAGCAGAAAGTCAGGACAAGGAGGCGGCTTCGATCTTAACACACCCTGCTTAATCAGCCCTCAGGTACATATCTTTAGGGAGGCTGGCTCTTACCTCGGTCCAGAGAAGACTGACTGGGAGTGAAGTGGGTAGGATGTTCTTTGTGCAATTTATATATAATTATATTCAAGACAAGAATGTGTGGAGCAGGGAATGGAATCCAGCAGAAGCATAACCAAAGAGGTTTGTAGGCCCTCTAAGAAATATACCACACACGTAAGAGGGCCAGTGGCAAATACTTCCTTATTTTGTGAGCCAACCCACCCCTGGATACATATGTGCTCATAAAAATAGACCATATGTGGGGAGCACGACTTCTGAATTTTCCTTGATAAAGTATTTGAATGCTGACTTCCAAGAGATAGACATAATTGCTCTCCTCTTGGATGAAAATGAAACTCAAATATGTGGTCTTGATTACCAGAGTAGAACAGAGAATTGACAGATTTAAAACATTATATTTCTGCCAAGACGATTGCACTTTCTTTTCCTTCTTTAAAAAAAAAAAAAAAAAAAAGTTTTTTTCCGTATCCTTTTCCAGCTGATGGATAGATAAAAACGGCACAGAGACTTCCAAGACCAGTTGGCATTAGAGGTTTGGTAGAAGAGTTGAATGTTTTAAAGATTGGTTTGGACTCTTTTTTATGAAGTGGGAAGAGGAAAAATTAAATTAAATGTCTGCATATATCAGAGTTGTATATTAAAGACACACATACCAACCTGTGGACTAGCGGAAATCATTGGGTGCTTTTATTTTCTTCCCATCTCTCTGGAACACACAAGTGGGTGGCCAATCCCAACGGCCCAGGAGCCTAGAATCACATTTTCATCATGTCCCTCTTTGGTGGGCTGGAGGCCATGGGGCACAGTGCGGACTAGATTCAGAAAGGACAATTACATGATAGAACAGAAAGTTCCTTTTTAGACCACATTTCACTCTAATGTTGTTAATATTAACTTTTCTTCATGTTTTCATCTTGATTTTATGAGTACATTTTTGTAGTTTTGAAAGGACAAGTTTCCAAAATGCCAAGTCATTTAAAAAAATGTTTTCTTCTATATTTTTAACTCTTAAAATATGCTGCTGACATTTTAACAGTATCAAGATTTTTACATGAAATATACATTTTTCTTACATGTGCTTATATTATAATCAGGGTTCTTGGTGGCAAACAATAGAAACTCCAGATTAATTTTGGTAGCAAAGGAATTTATAGGAAGGCTATTGGGTATCTTATAGAACTGATGGAAAATGCAAGAGAATGATGCTTGGGAAATGGTCAGGAATGAAAGGAGGCTGGTATGGAGGGCTCATCCAAGGTCACACCACCGGAATATTGTAGATAGGATACTACTTTTGCACGGGAGACCCCATCCCCAGGGGTTCCACTTGACACTAACAGCCCCCAGAATTGCAACTTTACCACTGCCACCATGAAACTATGACTCGTTTGGTCTCTATTATCTTGGCATTACTTCCTACACAGTCAACATTTTAGGTAGGAATTTCTAAATCAGCCGAGGTGCTGTTATACCCTTAGCTGTTTGTGGTTGGAGAGGGAAAAATGTATGGTGCCCTTCAACCTTTGTAGGCTTATATAAAGGAGTTCTCCCTAAATAAAGAGATCTAGATAATGTAGCACCAAAAACATATCAACTGTCGCCTCTAATTGTTCCCATAAACATATCCATCCATATCCTCTACATCACCCACTAATGAATATTTTTATTCAGTATCCACAAGTGAACAAACCTATTCACTAGAAAATATCTACTCATGGTATCCATTCTATTTATCAACTTTCTCACTAACTGAATCCCTGTGTAATCCATTTTTACTTTTTTTTGCATTTTTCCTTCTATTTCTTTGCCTAGTGGTATTTTACCCCCATTCACCTTAATGACAATATACTATCTCCATGTATACTCTGCCATCTCTTTTTAATGCTAAATTTTTAAGACCAGATCATGATTATTTCATAGAAAGTATGATTAAAAATAAAAAATACTGGCATCCCCAGGGTGCCTGGGTGGCTCAGTCAGTTAAATGTCCAACTCGTGATCTCAGGGTCATGAGTTCAAGCCCTGCATTGGGCTCCATGCTACCTAAAAAAAAAAAAAAAAAAAAAAAAAATGCTGGGGCGCCTGGGTGGCTCAGTTGGTTAAGCAACTGCCTTCGGCTCAGGTCATGATCCTGGAGTCCCTGGATCGAGTCCCGCATCGGGCTCCCTGCTCGGCAGGGAGCCTGCTTCTGCCTCTGACCCTCCCCCCTCTCATGTGCTCTCTCTCTCCCATTCTCTCTGTCTCAAATAAATAAATAAAATCTTTAAAAAAAAAAAAAAAATGCTGGCATCCCAACCAAAATTGTATATCCTGCTCCTCAATAAACATCTCCACTTGAATAGTCTACTTGAGGATATTCTGCAAAAGCAAACTTGATATGCTGCCCCCTCCCCAAATGGACTATCATCCCCCTAGCTCCCTCTATCAGGTCTCTATTACTGGTACCACCACATTAGGTGTTTAAGAATATGAGAGCTATTTGGGAAAACTGGTTGAGTTTCTGGATAGACTGAGAATGCATTATCATTTTCCCACTTAAAAATTCACTATGAAACACAGTGTAGAAACTATTAGATTCCAGTAATGAAAGATGCCTGTATTGGGGCACCTGGGTGGCTCAATCCGTTAAATGTCTGCCTTCGGCTCAGGTCATGATCTCAGGGTCCTGGGATCGAGCCCTACATCAGGCTCCCTGCTCGTTGTGAAGCCTGCTGCTCCCTCTGCTTTGTTCTCTGTCAAATAATAATAATAATAATAATAATAATAATAATAATAAGGATGCCTGTATTTTCCCTCCTCCATCAGAAACATTTCACAAGAAGGAAAGGTTATATGTAAACAAAACAAAAAGTATCACATAAATAAGAAGCCAAAAGTTTAATGTTTCTGAATAAAGAAAGTTCATTCAGGGCTTACACAGATCGTAAGAATAGATTACAACAGCTGAGAGATCAATAGCTTATTGGAAGGAAAGAAGAAAGCCGTTTATATTTTCAATGTAGAAAAAGAAAATCTAATTGCTACAGATGTCTTGTAAAATTCCCAAAACAAAGTCTAGCCAAGGTTATTGTTTAGTGGATTTTTTTTTCCTTTTTTCAAGGGATGAAAAATGAGATTCAATGTGTATACTATTGGTTACAACTAATATAACAGCTTGAAAAAATCATAAGACAGAAGCATAAATATAATATAAAAAGACAAGATTTTAAAATTGTACTGTAGGAATATTAACTATAATAAGTGGAAAAGTACATTAAAACCAGCAGTTTTTACTGTTAACACTAGTTCAAAACAAAACTCATAAGGCAGACCAAAACTGATGCTAGTTAAGGAAAGTGGTCTGTTTTTAGGAAGTGTATCCAGACAGAAACCACCACAAAGAAATGCCAACAGTAATTACATGGTCCCCTCTTGTTACTCAGTGAAGTGTCAAAGGTAGAGTGACTGGGTCAACAGCTTAAGCTTTCTCCAAGGATTTGTAGTATTCCATCAGCACAGTCCAGGCTTTGGGAGCCATGAAACCTTCTGGAGGTTTCTGGCCTTCTCGTGCAAGTTTGCGCATTCGTGTTCCTGAAATAAATTCATAGTCTTCATGGCTGAAAGAGGAAAAAAAAAGAAAATGATTTCCCATTTTTAGAATCTTAGTGAAACTTTAAAAAGCTTTTGTTCTTCTGTTCATGGTAGATAAGCTTAATGGAAAAAAAAATCTGAATAAAACATAGTACTTGTAAAATGAATGATCGATCTGATTTCAGATTTGCCACTGAACAAAAAACAACATGTTCTCAAAAATTACCCATTTTTTGAACTAGGAGACAAATTTTAATTGAAATTTTTACTGAGATCATTGTATATTCACATGCAATATTCACAGTGAGAGCTCATGTATCCTTTACCCAGTTTCCCCAACGGTAGCATACCTTGCAAAACTATAGCATAATATCACAATCAGGTTATCAGTATGGACACAACCTACCAATCTGATTCAGACTTCTCTAGTTCTATCTGTGCTCTGTGTATTTAGTTCTATACAATTTTATCACATATGTTGGTTCATGTATCCACCATAGTCAAGATGTATTAACAATTCCAAAACCATGACCATCCCTTGGCTTGCCCTTTTATAGCCATACCCACCTCTCCCCGCTTACGTCCTCCTCCCCAGCCCATGCCAACTACTAACTTAGAACTAGAAATTCACAAAAACAAAAAGGTATTAAATCCAATTTAGCTATCACAGATTGAAAACTTTTTAGGAAATTTGAATCTGAAAGGTTAAATGCATAATGGGACATTAAGAGAAAAATTATAATTGTTTTACAGCAAAAGCAAGTTAAGTAGCAATAATGGATACTATCCCACTGGTAAGATACCATAAAAGTTGTGTTAGTTTTTCTCATCTTCTTATATTCAAAAACACACAAAGGGGGCACCTGGGTGGTTCAGATCATTAAGTCATGATCTGCCTTTGGCTCAGGTCATGATCCCAGAGTTCTGGGACCAAGCCCCGCATCCCAGCTTCTCCCTCTCCCACTCCCCCTGCTTGTGTTCCTGCTCTCGCTGTGTCAAATAAATTAAAAAAAAAAAAAAAAAAATACACAAAGGCCCTTAAACCAGTAAGCACTGAGCACCTATGGCCATGGCACATACTGTCTACCAGTAATTTCATCCTCTTCCTTCAAACAAGGAGAACCAACCTACACAGCAGACCAGAACCCATCAAGAGCTCTGGATCACTTAGGTTACCAGATCACAGGCTGTGTTTACTCCTAGTTAGGAGCTCTATGTTCCTTCCCCACTTCATTATTTGTGGAGTTAACCTGGGGATCGTAAATCATAAACTGCCACATGCTTCTAGACGGATGCCAAGTATGTTTTTTTAACTAATAATCACACTGCCAGGAATCTACACTAAGGAAATAACCAGATGCACATCAATGTTATGCATAAAGGGAGCTATCTGTAAGTTGTTTCGGGATAGTAAAATATTGTAAATGACCTGAAGGTTGAAGGTTCTAAATAAATTATGGTACAGCGCTGAGTAAAATAATCGGGACACAAAACTTTATGTGCAATACAAATGCAATTTTGTTAAAATAGAGTGTGTGGAGAGAAGGCTACAAAGAAATACACCCAAATAGTGGTTATTTCTGTATAGTATTATCACAAGTGCTTGTAATTTTGCTCATGTTTTCTGTAGTTTTCTACAATGATTTTTATCAATTATCAATATCAAAATTAAATAAAAAATATAAAATATCAGAAATTTTATAATGAGTTTTATTTTTTAAAGTTTATTTTCAAAAAATCTCTCCCCAAAGTGACTTCAAATAATTTTTAAAAATTCAACCTTAATCAACCTGAAACCATCCATCATTTGGAATTCCATCATTTGGAATACTGCCCCTGAAGAAAGCAGCTACATGAGCTGCTGCTATAGCATTATGCTTCCTATTCTGGTCTCACAGTAGTTATAATGGCTATTAATCCATACTTACACAGCAGGCATTGATTAACAGTAAAGAGTATATCTGAATGGTGCGAAGGACAAAGAAATATTTACTAACCAGTGCTCGGATACTTTATTAGCTTTCACTTCAGGAACTCAATAAATATTTGGTAAAATATAAAAGAATGAAAAGGTGTATGTATAGAAAAATTCTATGTGGTTCAATACAGAACCACATACAGTCTTAAATGAGTCACTATTCTTCATCTTCTGGCAAAAAAAAGGGGGGAATACAGGATTTTTTATTGCTGTGGTGAATCTGAGCTACTTGTATATTCCCTTTTATCTAAATCTAGATTACTCACGGTAGCGACTTCCACGTGACCTTCATAATGAGCTCTTCCATAATCATCTCCAGATCTGTCTTCTCTCCGACCTTGCTCACCTCCACTTTAAGCAGGGGAACCCACATACCACCTTCCTAACCTGGTTCATTTACTCTACCCAGGAGCTCTCAGACTGTGGTCTCCAAACCAAGAAAGACCAAGTACTGTGATTTCCTCATGATCCAAACTGTGTACCGGTCTCCGGTCGCTCTTTCTGCTTTTCTGATTTTGTCTGTGTGCTCAATGACCCCACTGCTCGTGGGGCTTCTAAACCTTGCAACTGGTGGTATTACCACCGGGCTCTGTGTACCTCTTTCATCTGGCCTGGCCCTATGCCTGCCCACAACTGTTAGTTCCTAAGATCCACATGACTCCTGGTCCTGAATCAAGTTCTACCTCTTCGATTCGCTGTTGGCCCCACTCCCCAGTGAGATACCTGACTTTAGTGAATGCCCCAACCCTCTTTGAAACATATCTGAAAATTTTATTCTGGAATACTATACATGGAGGATAGGAATACAAAATAGTGTGACTCATTTCATCAGTCACAGGAGAATCATCTCTTACCATTAAGCAGAAAAGTCGTACTTAAATTTAGGCATGCAACATCTTCCCCTAGTCACCCTGCCTGCTCTTCCTAGTCAAATCCTCAACTACCAAAAGGATAGGAAGATATACATATGCATTCAGCTCAACATTTCAACAGCTCTCATCTGCTTAAGTAAAACTAAAACCTCTCTCAAATGTTATATAAATTTTCAGTGATGTTCAATAAAAATGAAAGGTTAACAGATATTGCTTAAAAGATGGATCCAAACAGTTTCAATCTAGGGACTATCTCTCACTTCTCTCATCTGTTCAATGTGCAAGACAAGTCAGATCTTTTATAACATGCGGGCCCAGGCAGATGGCTGGTTCCCCCAGCTGACATGGGAAGTAAGCCAACATCTTTCTCTTATACAAATGACAACCTAAGGGGAGAAAAAAAATTGACTGTATGTGAGATGGGCCTAGAAAAGAAGCAAGACTGCGAGAGGAGATTTCAAAACATTCAGTAAGGTTGGGGTTAGAAACAATCTGTAAATTTATCAACACTAAAATGAAAACTGAGTTGGAGAAAACGTTAGGTAAGCTCTCCAAAGAAAGACTCAGCAAAAGGAAAAGCATTTGTCAAAGGAGTAGGAGGAAAACCAAGATGATACGGAGGTCACAGAAGAAGAGAAGTTCTAAAGTGTTAAGGCCACAGAGAGGATGAGAAAAATGACCATGAGGAAAAAAACCCTACTGGACTTACAAATCAGAATTTAAATCTTAAATGAAGAGTTTTAGTAGATGGTGAAGAAGAGAGACAGAGTAGTAAATTGGCAGAGATACAGAGTGGAAAAAAGAGGAGACCTGTTTTTTGTTTTTTTTTTTTTAAAGGAAAAGGGGGGCTTTAAGCAAGTATACAGGTGGGAAAAAGACTGAGAAAAGGGAGGATGAAAGCCAGGAGAGATATGAAAGATGGAGAAGGAAGTCTGGCATGAAGGACATAGGAAGGGGGGCTTTGACAAGGAGGAGCATCAGGAATGAAGGAAAGAAGAAACAGTGATGATGTGGGGTTAGAAAAAGATGAGGCAGTTAATGCAGGATGGTCTTAACCTTCTCAATAAAGCTGTGAAGACTGCCTTCAAGGGTAACAAGAAGCTGTGTGGGAATGGAATAATAATAGAGTCCATCAACACTCCTGACTTTGACTCCAGGCCAGCCAGGTTACCCCTGAGGGCAGGGCTTAGCAAAGCCCAGATCAGAGAGGAAGCCAAGAGGGTAGAGCGGTGCAGAGAGCTATCCAACTGTATCTAAACATCCTCACTCCAACCAGATGTCAAATCAGTTCGTTTAGCTCCGGAGGTTCACTTATCAGCACCCTAAAAGAGCTTCGCTGAGGAAAATTATGACCCTAGAGCTTTATGGCCACGTAAATTTTAAAGTTTGATTTCAACAAAGGAAACCTTGTGTCCCATGCCTCAAGTGCTCGTTCTGGAAGGCAATGATAAAGAAGTGAGGACTCAGCTTGCGGGATGACTCTGTCCTGACTATTTGATGAAAGGAAAAAAGCCAGACCAATTACAGCCCTTTCTTCCCCCCCCCCCCCGCACCCCCCCAATGCCAAACTGTCTGGAATCCAGAAGTTTGTTTGCATTCCTTCTGAAATTGCATTTTAAAACCAAGGTCCCTGGGTACCTCTTTCCCGGACACTCTTTCACACTCCATCTGCCCTGCATGCCACAAACATTTCTTCATCACATGAAATAGGAGTTTCTGCTCCCACAGGGTGGTGGTTCCACTCCACCCTGGCTACAGAAAACACATTTCTTTTCCTCCGCCTCACACTTGTACTGTCACAGAAGGATTTTGCTTTTTACCAGAAGTCAGGTGCAAGGACTTGGCACAAGAGTCACATTACCCATAATCAAATGGTATTTTTCACAGTTCATCTTTAATTAGACATCACCTTACAGAAATAATTAAGTCAAGTAAAAACTCAGATATCTGGGGAATAATCTAAAATTAGCTCTCCACTTTACCTGTGAGTAATCAGGAATCTGCCAGAAGCAGAAAAGGCTACTAAATAAATGACCCCGGCCGGGGCTTTCACTACAAAGCAATTCTAATTACACTAGTTAACCAATCTCCCATGGCACCTGAAAAAGGAAAACACAAGTATGTTGGATTTTTTTCCCTCTCAAAACCACTTGGTCATAGATTCTTACAATCCACAGCTCTTCAAGAAACAAACGGGTTCGAATGGCAGGGAGGGGGGGAAAAGCACACCATCTAGCAAGCTACGTGGGACCCTGTGGGTCGGACCAGCCTCTTGTCCCACGTGGGATGTACTAACCACATGTGGCCAGCATCTTGACTAACTGCAAAGTACAATGACTCTTGGCCACTTGTTGAAGATTTTATCTTTACAACCATCTGCTGTCTCTCAGTCCACATATGTGGCCATCAGAGCCACCAGCACGAGTTGCTCAAACGGACAAGAGCTGGGGTCAGCAGACGGCCCATCAAGTGTATCTTCTGAAGGTTCATATTCAATTAGATCGGCTTTTTAAAAAATGCTAACTGGACAATAAGCAGAGAAGCAAAGGGGAATTTCTTCTCTGATAGAACTAAAAATAATAGTGGTAACTTACAAGTGAATCTAAGAACTATTCTGGGTCTAATTAACTTTTCATCCAACTTGAAAGCAGCTCATATATGATACTATGTAGATCAAAACACTAAGAATTCTTAGGCATGAGGTCAAAAGTCATCTCTTCAAAACCAGATAAAGTTACTTATGGCTTTCTTTCCAGGAACTAAAAAGTACCGGCTAGCATAGTGCGTGACAAATTTAACAATTTTTAGTTTCAAACCAAAGACCAACTGAAACACAAAAAATTTAATTATCTAGAACCTACTTATACCAAAATCCTTAATTCATCATGTTTTCCTCCCAGCACCACTATCTTATAAGTAAAAGCTAGAGAACAGCTCCTATCAGACATTGAGTCAAATAACAAATTTCCAAGATTGTCCTAAAAAGTGTACTGAAGTCAACTCAGTTTTCGTTACCAAAGACGGTCATGAAACCTATAATCTACCACAGAAGGCAAATGGAGGTCTTTAACTGAGTGCCAAAGGACAGGTTTCAAAAGGACCCAAAAATACCTTAATGGGCAAAATGGGGTTTCTGTGCTTTCAACTGGGAACAAGAGCATATCCATTTTCACCTGCTTCTGAAAGAAGCCTCTGATTACTCAACAGTGGATTCCAATTTTCAGAGAGCTAAACTCAGACGCTCTCAGATACCCATCATCCAAATGAACTTATCTGGTATGAAGTACATGGCTGAACTCTGGTTATACGAAAACTTCCTTTCAGCAGACTGCCCCGGCCTCTTCTGAGCAGCACATTGATGTCCCTGGGTCCTGCTTCCAGTATATAGCCTACTTAGTTGTAGGAGGTTACAGAGAGAGAAGTAATACATTTTCAAGGGGTTTTTCAAAATTAGTGACCTAAACAGCTTAAGCATCCATGAGTTAACCAGAAAATCAGGTAAACCCAGGACACTGCGAGATAGTAAGGACAGTGCTTTGACCATATTAAATAATTTCCTTTATACTTGTCACTTTGTCTTGTGATTTGCTTTCTACTTTTGAGACACATGTGACTATCCTCATTTATTTAGAAACCAGGACTTCTATTACACTCAAAACATCCAGATCAGCTCCAAATATGAAAGTAAAAAGTCTGGAGAGATTAAAAAAAAAAAAAAGGAGCGTATTTTGGACTTGTGACTAATGATGAAATAATTAAAAAGAAAATAAGCACCCAAATATGCCGATATTATTACAAATCTTTGATTCTCAACAGAGGTAATTTTGCAACCTCACCTCTCCCTCCCCAGGGCAAGCATCCTAGAATGCACCAGACCCCCCCACCCAACCAACAAATTACCTGGCCCCATATGTCACTAATGCCAAGATTAAGAAAGCCTGCTAAACGGCATGTGGTTAGGAAAGAAACTGATTTGATATTGTTATAATAAGGAAATCTCAGTCCTACCTCCAAAAAGGCAGAAAACATAAGAAAAATGAGAAGATCCCGAAGTCACAGGAAAAAGAAAAGCAGATGGAAAAAAAAAAAATCAAGACACTAAACACAATACTTGTGGCTCTTTCCTCCCGGAACTCCTTGCAGTAAGAGAGATCAGGGACAACACGGCACCGCTCTACAGTCTAAGGGGAGATCACAGCCAGGCCTCAACAGTGCAACGTCTGAAGGTCCAGATGTAGAAACACTATACTCCATGTGCGCTGGACAACGGGTGCAAGAGGTGGGACCAGGTACGACAAGAAGATGCTACCTAAGGACACGAGTGAGCTATGAGGAAGCCTCTAGGCCAATCTTGCTCTGCAGCAGAGAGGGGCCTTCGGCACTTCCTCGCTCAGCCCTGTGCTGTGCACACAACCACGCGGACTTGTGGTTCAGTCTGGTACCAGAATGAACAGTAAGGAGCCACTGCAATGTGTACAGAGAGCTTCTAATCGCGTGAAAAGATGCTCATGAAAAGTAAATAATTAAAAGCAGGATAAAAAAAATTCTATGTTATAAACTCAACTATGTTAAATGAATGCACAGAAAAAGAGTAAAATCAAAGCACAGGAAAAAAAACCAGTGATGCCATGAGTGTTATTTTTAAATTGTTAATATTGTTTTCTTCTCCTTTTAAATGCTTTTATAATTTTTTTAAAGAAACATGGGTCTGTTTGGTGTTTTTAATTGGTTGACCACTGCGGGAACTCATCCTTTTCATTTGTTACCACCCAAAAATGCGTCAAAATCAGGGTACCCCACTCACCCAGAAAGAAGCAACTTTCTAGGAACAAAGGTTTGAAAAAGTGAGCACACGTGACTGGAGCCTATTTTCCTTCCACCAGGCTGGGGTATTAAGAGCACCTTGTATTGCTCTACTGGGAAACCCAGATTACTCTATCCTAAGCACTAAGGGAAATACTTTCCCAAGGTCTGTCCCATTTGCTCTTCCTACTTTTTCTCTAGTACTTATAGTTATGTCCATTTATCTCCTAAGAGTAGTCAAAACTGGTCAGGGCTTTGGGGTAGAGAGAAGGAGCAGATCTTTGGCCTTTTTTGGTTCAAGGCTACTTTGGTGTCCCTGGCATTAAAAAAAAATAAATCTTTCATATAGTCTATTCCAGCACAGCAGAGTTCTCATTGGGACCTTACATTGTTGGTTACCCTTCCATGCGTGGCTCTCTCTCCTTGCCCCTACCTCTTCTCTCTTTCAGAGGTTACAACTGATTAAAAGCAGGACATGAGTACTATTGGGTTTTATAATGAAAATACCACAACATCTCCTTAGGATATTCTATTTATTCCTAGTATTAACAATGAGAGAAAAAAATTACTTTTATTTTACTTCTAGAAAACATAAGCTTCTCACTTCTCCAGAATGTTTTCCAAAGAGGGGTCTATGAAAAAATGAAGACAAATAATGTTACTACCATTAGAGGTCATTTGTACCACAAAAGGGATTTTGCAGATGCAATGAGTTACACTAATCAAATGATCTAAAATAGTGAAATTATCTGAGTGGATCTAACCTAATTACTGAAGCCTTTTGAAAGCAAAGACTTTTCTCAGCTGATAGCAGAAGGGAAAGTCAGAGAGATTTGAAGTATGAGAAAGATTCACCATGAAGGAGGTTCTCTTGCTGGGATGGAGGTGTCCACAACAAAGGACCTAAAATGGCTTCTAGGAGCAGAGAGCAATCCTTAGCCAATAGCCAGTAAGAAGATGGGCACCTCAGCCCCACAGCTGCAAGGAACTGAATTCTGCCAACAAGGATCATCTTGGAAGTAGATTCTTTCCAGAACTTTCAGATAAGAGCCCAGCCTGGCCAAAGAATCCAATGTAATCCACCCAGACTTCTAAGCCACTAAATTTGCGGCCATGTGTTATGCAGCATTAGAAAGCTAACACAATTAGCAACTTGGAAACACTGAAGTAAGCGTAATCACACAGAAACCACTAGAAAAGATGAGCTTTCCTGTGGAAGGCATACAAAAGAGAAGGCTGTATGAAAAAGCCTTGAGAGACGCCTACAATTAAGAGTATTTTTTTAAATAATACCGATAATATATGGATTAAGATCTACTCCAGCATTAAAACTATGAAAATACTCTATTGATAATGTGAAAATAACCAGACCGCAAACACTTTCATCCACCTGTCTCTTCATTTACCCACTTCCACAAGACACTCTCACTCATGTGTGCTCTTTTTGTTGAATCGCTATTGCAATAACTGAAACATAATTTTGCATTTTTCTACCCACATACAAAGATTTACTGCATAAAGGAGAAAACATTACAAATAACTGAATTCTTGGGGCGCCTGGGTGGCTCAGTCATTAAGTGTCTGCCTTGGGCTCGGGTCATGATCCCAGGTCATGATCCCAGGGTCCTGGGATCGAGCCCCCCATCAGGCTCCCTGCTCAGTGGGAGGCCTGCTTCTCCCTCTCCCACTCCCCCTGCTTGTGTTCCCTCTCTTGCTGTCTCTCTCTCTGTCAAATAAATAAATAAAATCTTAAATAAATAAATAAATAAAAATAAAAAACTGAATTCTTAAAGTTTGTTTGTAATATCTGAAAGAATGGGGTTTAATTTTGTAGTCCTAAAAAATTGAATTTCCTTGAGTCACTATTATAGCAAATATGAACCCAATTAACTTCCTAAGTAAAAACAGATGATTTTTATCATAATTCCTATCAATATCTTGCTTGAAATCTTCATGAAGTTTTTTTCTCCCTAAGCCTTGTTTTACACTAGTATTAATTAAATCAAAAGCTACAAAATCATTAATTACATAAAAGCTGGCATTGAATAACATCCATTAATCAAACATAAGACAACCTCATATGTGCATAATTAATAACTGTTTTCTCACTACATCAAAGACTATCGCCTTTCCACAAAATTTTAATCACTTCCCAACATATTCCCATCAACTTAATTATATTTGAACACAAATATAAAAAAATAAGAAAACTAAGGCAGTTTTAAGGCTTCCCAAGTTACAATTTATTAAGATTTGGTAACTCAAAAAAATTCCAAGAAAATGAGCCACTCACGCAACTAATATAGAATTCATCACTGGAAAATCTTATGAGAACTGATGTAATTATTTAGCTTTTGAATGATTAAAAGAGAGATTTAAAGCAATACTACACAGATTTAACAAAACACGAAAGTTATCAAGGGCTTCCCAGCACATCAGTCAATGACACACAGATGGGCTCTGGGTCTTGCAGGTGACTGAATCACCTGATCATGCATGGAAAGAAACCACAGTCATGAGACATCAAAACAAGAAGTGTAAAAGAAAAGCTCAACTCTAGTTAGTTTTGTTTCCTTAACTCATCAGCATGGAAACTCACCTAAGTTTTAACTACTTGGCCACTAGCAGAATGATTCTATTTCTCTTTTCTCACTCTGTAATTAATCATTACTTTCAGAACAAGATTGTGTTCATAACGTCTTGTACACAAACTGATCAACTGCATGCTGGATGAGAAGTCAAAGGTTTCCCAGCCCAGCGTTTCACCTCGGACACTCTATATGTTATAAATTTGTAGAAAGCAATGCTACCCTCCATCAAGGGTTCTCGGCTGGGGAGTCTTTCAAAAAAACTGCCGGTGTGTAGGCCTCTCCCCAGAATAAGTAAATGAGAATCTCTGATGATGACCCTATATAATTTTAACCACAAAAGGACAGGACTATATTAGAAACTTTTTTTTTTTACTTTCCTTAATATTTAATTTATATTTTTAGTTTCAATCACCTTTTGTGATAATATAGTCCAAGGTTTACTAAAATTGCTTTTATTTTTCTTAAAATTCTCTTGTTAAAGCTTCCGAGGCATCCCTTTGGAAGAAAAGGCCCATTTGCAACTCTCAGCACACCCCTCTTATAGCTGCATTGTTTGTAAGACTGTGAAATTGCACCGTGTGTGTGCATGTAAGTGTATGTACACACTCATATATATACACATACAAACAACATACACAAACATATATATTCTTAAAACAAAACAAAGCACAACATGGCCACGATTTAGAACTATTTCTATGTGTTGACAAATGCTGGTCTTTTATAAAAGTAAAAATGGTCTGGATTATTGTAAATTCTTCTCTTCGTGTGGTTCAGAAGTACACTGGAATGTGGGCCATATTTCAGATCTTCAGAAAAGAATAGTCTAGAAGAGCTCCTGTCTTGAAGTCCACATCTAGGCCACAGGTACAGTTAGGAGTTGCCTGCAGTTATATAAGCCTCTTCTGTTCATGGACTCCTAAGATTTTCCCATATTTTAGCTATAGTTCATCCACTCTGAAAAGCCTGCAATCACCTAAAATTGTGCATTTGTTTTTCTCCAGAATTATTTAGACCATTAAACAAGAAGCCAAAAAAATCCCTTGAAGTCTACTGTAAATAATAGTATTTCTTTACCCAGACAATCTATCATTTATCACAAAGAAATTCAATGACACCGAACTTTATGTTGCTTTTAGAAACAAGAAAATTTTTTGATCTATAAAAGGTTTTTCTTTCTTGTCCCCATCATTACAAAATGGGCCACACCAAATGAGGACACAGGGTCAAGATCAGCATTATTCCTGAATACAGAATTAACTGTAAAGTATCATAGAAGAAAGGATGAGGGCTCTCAGATTAAAGGTCATTAGACCACGGTCAATTTTCAGTTAGTACCTGTCAGTAGAAGTAAATGTAAGAAAACATATATAAAAATACCTGTTCTACTTGCTGAACATGAATTGTAATTTGTGCTAAATAAAAGTAGGTATACTACATAAGGAGATGTAATTTGTACTAAGTAAGTATCAATCAACAAAACAAGTATCTGCTAAAATGTAAAAATAACTAGGTGCTACAGATCATGGAAAGAAGTACAGATTTTATTTTATTTATTTATTTATTTTTTAAAGATTTTATTTATTTATTTGAGAGAGAACACATGAGAGGGGGGAGGGTCAGAGGGAGAAGCAGACTCCCCGCCGAGCAGGGAGCCCTATGCGGGACTCGATCCCGGGACTCCAGGATCATGACCTGAGCCAAAGGCAGTCGCTTAACCAACTGAGCCACCCAGGCGCCCAGAAGTACAGATTTTAAGCTAAGATGGAATCAACTCATCCGCTGCCAACATTTTAGAGAAGAAACAAGGCTAGACAGGCACAGGACTCTCAAGTCACCAGTCGAGGACAGGGCTAGAACCCCTAACTTCCTATTCTAGAGCCTTACACTGCCACTCTACATTTAGATTGACATTGTCTACAGATAAAGATTAATACAGAAGGGCCATAGATACATGTTTGACACTACCAATAACCTGTACTAAAAGTTTGTTAGTTTTTTGCCCCTCCTAAGATTTTTGAAGAAAGAGGTTGCGCTCTTAGCGGTCAAGAGCACCAGGCTCCAGAAACACTCTCCTTGGGTTCAACTGCTGGGCTGCCATTTACTACTCTGTGGCCTTATACAAGGTATTTGAATTCTGTATGCCTCAGCTTCCTACTAATCTATAAAACAGGGATAATAACAATACCATAGGATATTGTGAGGAATAATTTGATACCTATAAAGCAATTAGGACAGTGCCTGTCACATAGGGATTCCACAAATATGAAATTCTCTCTCACTACATAGATTTTTCTGGGCTTACCGGAGTAATCATCACTAAGTCCCTGGACTCCTTTTATGTGCTCTGTACACAATACATAGATACGTAGATACGGCAGACACAGAAATGTCCATACTGCCCCGAAGAGCTCCACGACAAAATTCCTGAAATCATGAATCATGAAACCAGATTCAATTTTTATTTCTACTTCTAACTGCTAGCATATTGAGAAGTTAGTTTCCTAGGTTTGGCCTTTCTATGAAATGGGTACAACAAAGCCTGCCATCAGTCAAGTTACTATAAAGCTGAGACAATATGCCCTGGGAGCAGCTTAGAGCACAAGGTGTTTCACATTTCTGTGAATATAAAACTTACTGTTCAGAGTCATAGTAGTCCATACGCTTCTTTTTCTTGTTGTAAGCTGCAACTCGGAAGGGAACTATTTCCAAGGTGATTAGGCCAGGGGCCATTGTCAGCACTTTGGCACCATGAGTTGGCTCATAAAGATCCTTCCCTGTTTCTGGATGAGGCATGCCAGCAGGGTCTCGTCCAACAATGTAAAAATTGGCTCCTGCAACCATCCGTGCTCGGCAATGCCACTGGACCTAGAATAAAAGTTTTCATATTTGATAACTATGCTTTTATGTCAGTACTTAGAAGTAGTAAATGGATAATAAATGCATGCATACAGACGGCCCCCAACTTTATGATGGTGCAAAAGTAATACACACATTCAGTAGAAACCATACCTCTAACTTCAAATTCTGCTGTTTTCCCAGGCTAGCAATATGCAGTAGAATCCTCTCTGATGATGCTGGGCAGGGACGGTGAGCCACAGCTCCCGATCAGCCACACAATCACGAGGGTAAACAACCCACACACTTACAACCATTCTGCACCCATACGATCTGTTTTTCACGACCACTCTGTTTTTTCACACTCAATACAGCATTCAATGAATTATATGAATTATTTAACACTTCACCATAAAATAGGCTTTGTGTTAGGTCAATTTGCCCAACTGCGCTAACATGAGTGTTCTGAGCACATTTAAGGTAAGCTAGGCTAAGCTAGATGTTTGGTAGGTTAGGTGTATTAATTGCATTTTTGACTTAATGTATTTTCAACTTATGATGGGTTTATCAGGACATAACATCATCATACGTTGAGAAGGACCTGGACTACTTATAGAATGAATATCAGTACGAAATCTCAACAAGTTTAAATATGTCATCTTGGGAAGCTAGACACAAAACTGGCAAGCCCACCCCACCAAAATCTAAAAGCATAAATGTGTATAGATGTTTATGTATATGTATTTATAAATATTTTTGGCTCTTTAAGAGATATGTAAATGTACATGTGTCTATATGTATGATTGTACGTAACCACATGTCATTTATATATAGTTCAAAATCTAGTCTATTAGAAGTCAGGCTAGCAGTTGATCCTTTGAGGGAAGCAATTGGAAGGTGCTTCCAGGATGATGGTAATGTTCTTTTTTGCCCCCCAGATTTACTGAGTATAATTGACAAATAAAACAATATATATCTGAAGCGTACAACATGATTTGATAGATATATATTGTTAAATATTCACCACAATTAAGTTAATTAACACATCTATCACCTCACAGTTACCTTTGTGTGTATGTGTGTGGTGAGAACAATTAGGATCTACTCTCAGCAAATTTCAAGCATATAATATAGTATTATTAACTATAATCACCAAGTGCAACACTCGACCCTCAGAACTTACTCCTTATAATTGAAAACTATGCTTTGAATTGAAAATTACAAGATGGATCCTTCGACAAACTTCAACAAGTAAGAGCTTGTACCTAATCCATTTTGATGTTACCTCTAAGAGTCCCTGGTAATGTTCTGTTTCTCGATCCAGGATCTGGGTGCTGGTAATTAGAGTATGTTCACTATAAAAATTCACTGAACTGTACATAAACTTGTAAGGTACACACTCTTCTCTATGCTATATTTGAATAGATTAAAAAAAAAAAAGCTACCGGAGGAAAAGGATTTCAGTTTTATGAATCCTTACATACATTGGCACTGAGAAAACCCTATAGCTAAGTGACTCCTACCCAAGATACCCGGTAAGAAGAAAACCGGGTGTTGGTCGTGACTCCGCAGCTACGCTGCATCCAAAACTAGCTCTGAAGCTGATGCAGTCACACTAGCACTTGTTGAAAATTTTTAAAAAATTACTCATTTAACATCCAGAATTGTAGTACTTTAGAAGTTAAAGTAACCGTACAGAGATCATCATTCTCATTAACATGAAGAAACTGATCGCCCAAAGGTTAAGCGACTTCGTCAAGAAAGTGTAGAGGAAACCCAGGTCTAGAAATCTGGCCTCACCTCCCTTTCAGTGTTAAGCTCTACCACTTAGTAACCTACAAAACCATTTCTGGTCTAGGTGAAAATAAGATATAAATGATGACCACCCACACACCATTGTCATTTGCTCTCTCTTGACAGTTTGTCTTATACCAAGACATATTTTTATTGACATAGTTTAGAAAGTGCAAGAGCATAAGGACAATCCCAGACCCCACACTCAAACTGATCACCCTGAGGAGTTGCAGCTTTTTCAGTTGTTTCTAGTGATATTTACCTGTGTGTGTGTGTGTGTGTGTGTGTGTTTTTAAGATTTTATTTTTAAGTAATCTCTGCACCCAACATGGGGCTTGAACTCACAACCCCGAGATCAAGAGTTCTGTGCTCCACTGACTGAGCCAGTCAGGCGCCCCTGTGTTTCTAAATGGCATGTGTATACTGCTGATTTGACTATTTAATTTTAGATATTATATTACTTCTACATTATTTATATTTCCTAGTATGAAGATGCTTGACTCTTACTCCATTCTCCTCGTTCCCTATCCCATTTATCCAATAAATACAGTGATATCACCACTGTTGGTGAAATCAACACTTGTCTGTAAAAGGGGAATTACAATTGTATTTATCTCATAAAATTTGTAAGAAAATTAATATGAAATGTAAGGGCTTAGAATAGTACTTGGTATAAAGTACATAAAAAATGTCAGCCATTACCATCTTTACTTTATTCCCCTCCTTGTACAACTGTTTGTTCTTCCTAGAGTTAATAATTGTCTTGACTTTTTTTTTCACTCACCTGTTTTTCCATATACCTGTATTTCTAAGGACCTTATACTACCTTTCTTCCTGAGAACACAATTTAATATAATCCCTATTACTCCTTGCAGTGTAGCCATGTGGCAGAGTTTTGGCCAAAAGAATGACAGCCCAAATGATATTTGCCAGTTCCAAACATGGAACATTTAAAAACCTCCTGAGTACTATCCTAGTTCTCTTTCCCCATATGTTAGCTAAATAAAGAGGACCCCAAGGTCCTGTCACTCTATGTTTTCTACTATGCAGCATTACCACTGTTTGCAATGAGCTCTAATAGTTCTGTATGAACAAGATGGCAAAACACAATGGTAGAAGATCTTTGTTCCTCATATATGCCACCTCTTCCTCCAACCACCTTCAGATTCAGCGCTTCATGAAAATTCTGCTCATTCCCCTCTGCCCCTTCACTGTAGACACACAAGACCTTTGCTAGTCCAGACTCAGAATTTTTATCAAAGGGTCAGTCAAAATCAATCATCAATTAACTACTTTGCAGCTTCACTTAAGTGGAAAATCATTTCAGCCTCATGCAAATTAGCTGCTGCTTTCAGAGTTAAATTAAAAAGGGCAATCGAAGTTCTCTGAATTTAGGTGAACTTATTATGCTCATTAAATATTTATATCTATATACTTAATTCATTCAAGTACCAAATGGTCAATGAACCAAGGATGTATGGCTTAATTTGAACATGGAAGGAAGCTCAGATCATTTAATCCAACCCTCTCTGCCCTTTTAAAAGGAGAGGAAACCAAAGCCAGAAAAATTAGTACCTTACAGGATCACAAAGCAACTGGCAGTGGCCAGTTCTAACTTTGGCTTATAAAATAGCCAGGAAATTTAATTGCCTCTTTAATTTCTTCTAGAGGTTAAATGAGTAAATTAAAGGTAAACACAACAAACATGGACAGAGTCAACATTCTCCTGCAAGTGACTGAATAATTTTAATTTACATTCTAGGAAATGGTTTCCCTATGAGAATACTTTTTAAAACTGGAACAACCAGGAATAAGCAAATCACATGTAGCTCTTCCAAGAATGCCTGGTGTGAATCAACTTACAACCCACTGAAAAGATAATATGCTTTAATCAAAAGAAATGCAAGTCAGCCCATAGCCATCCCCCGTATCTGGTTTAGGAACACAGGCTTTTGAATCAGACTGTCCTAGATTTAAATCCTGGTTTTGCACTTTAATGTCAGAATGCCCTTAGTCAAGTTTGGACTTGAAACTGAAGCCTCGGTTTCCAAATTTATAAAATGGCAAAGGTAATGTTTAACACATCAGACTGGTGGGAGATTTCAAAACACTCAAGACAGCACTTAGCCCTCAACAAAGGACAGTCACAAACACTGCCACTGTTACTATTACTCTGTGAAACAGTCCATGACAATTCCGGTTGCATTTAATTGCTTCCTAGCCAGTGTTTCTAAAGAAGATTCATTTGCTCTATGAAAAAGATGACATGCTGCCTAGAAGGTGGTCACTAAAACCCTGTGAGCGCTGCCTGTTTCTCTCTCCAGCACATGAGGTCAAGATGTACTATCTTTTTATGCCCAGTGGCAAGCAGGTTTGGAATACTGAATGCATATGAAGAAGGAATACAGTGATGTCCACAGCTTTCCTATAACGTCTTCTAAGAATCTGTAAATGGCCAACCTAACAAGTGACTTATTTTCTACTTTACTTGCATCTGCGTGCCAAATAACAGATTGGCTTTTTTTCTGATTACAAAAGTAATTTAACTCCTATGTGGCAAATAGTGTTGGTTGCCTATACAAACAACTGATTTTTCTTTGCCCTGATCTATTTCTTGATGAAAGAAACCACAGTCTAGAAGATGAAAATGTCAGGTCCTTGTTTTTGCAGTCTTCCCTGCTGTACAGCCATACGGCCATACAGTGTGGGGATCTGAGCAAATAATGGGACCTCTGAGGAAGTCTGCTGGAAGAATCCGGAAAACCTTTTCCCTAATAAAATTCTCAACTCTCATTTATCTGAAAATGTCTTTACTTCACCTTTATTTTTGCTTGAATATAGAATTCTAGATTAACAGACATTTCTTTTTGTTTTTCTCTTAAAGATGTTACTCCATGTTTCTGGTTTGTATTGCTCCTGAGAAGTCAGCCATCATTCCTATTTCCCTACTGTTTCCTCTTCCTCCCTCCCTGCTTTGCCTTTTTTTTTTTTTTAAGATTTTATTTGAGAAAGTGTGCAAGCGGGGAACGGGGGGGGGGGAGGCAGCAGACTCCCCCACTGAGCATGGAGCCAGACAGGGGGCTCGATCTCATGACCCTGAGATCTCATGACCTGAGCTGAAACCAAGAGTCAGACCCTTAACCCCCACTTAACCAACTGAGCCACCCAGGAACCCCTATAGCTTTGCTTTTAAGGGTCCTCTTTATATCATGAAATTTCAGGAGACTGACTATGCCTAAGTGTAGTTTTCTTTGAATTTATTCTAAGATTTATTAGGTTTCTTGAATTTGTAGGTTGACTTGGAAAACTTTTAACCATTTTTTCAAAAACCTTTTCTGCCACATTTTTTCCCCCTCTCCTCTTTTCAGAACTCCAATTAAATATATGTTAGATGGCCTGATACTGCCCACAGGTCACTGAGGCTCTGCTCATTTTCCCATCTATTTTCCTTTTCAAGTTACTTTGATTGATCTGACTTCTCTCTCACTGACCTTTTCTTCTACTAACTCTAGTCTGCATTTACATCCATCCAATAAATGTTTTCATTTCAGATCTACTTTTTTAGTCCTTGACTTTCCATTTGATTGCCCCCCCCACCTCCTGCTTGCACACTTTCTCAAATAGTTTCCATATTTTTGAGATTCCTCATCCATAAGACCATATTTGCTTTTAAGAAGCTTTAATGCTCTTAATTGCTAATTCCTACATCAGCATCATCTCAAGGTATGTTTCTTGTGACAGCTTTCATTCTGGATTATTGATCACACTTTCCTGCTTCTTCATATTTGTAATTATTCATTGTTACTGTATACTGGACCTGTGCATGATTTCTTCTAAGGAGTCTGAATTGTGTTGTTTTCCTTTAGTGTCAACAGCTTCATTCTAGCTGGCAGGTAATTTATTGGCACCTTTTTTTTTTTTTTTTTTTGAGGTTTATTTCTTCCTTGTTGGGGATGTCACTCTAGCATTTTTTTTTTTTTTAAGATATTTGAGGAGCACCTGGGTGGCTCAATCATTAAGCATCTGCCTTCAGCTCAGGTCATGATCCCAGGGTCCTGGGATCAAGCCCCGCATCGGGCTCCCTGCTTGGCAGGAAGCCTGCTTCTCCTTCTCCCACTCCCCCTGCTTGTGTTCCCTCCCTCGCTATGTCTCTGTCAAATAAAAGAATAAAATCTTTAAAAAAAAAAAAAGATATTTATTTGAGAGCGAGCAAGAGCACAAGTGTGGGGAGGGGGAGAGGGAGAGGATCCCAAGCAGACTCCCTGCTGAACGCAGCGCCCCACTGAGGGCAGAGCCCCATGTGGGGCTCTACCCCAATGACCCCATGATCACAACCCAAGCTGAAACCAAGAGTCCAACATTTAACTGACTGAGCCACCCAGGTACCCCATAATTCTATAGCTTTTTGTGCCAATTATCAATCTATTGTCCCTTAACTCCAAATTCACCCTTTAGTACTCGCTCTGAGATAATGAATTGAACTCTTTAAGTATTTCTCCCTTTACAGTGAGCGCAGTGTTAAGTTTTATCAGTAGAGGGCATCATAGGGACATTGTAGGAGGAAGGGGGTGTCAAAGGTCCCTGTGTATGGTGATATTGAGTGGCACTCTGGTCCATGGACAAGCCCAAAGTACACAAGCCTTCAATGACCCCAAAGCCTAAGCCTGAGCGCAAGGCCCACCCCACTGCTCCCTTCTAGTGCAGATGCTGGTGCATTCCAAGCCTCCCACCAGCAGCAGCTCCCTGATTCCCACAGCTCACCCACCCACCAGCCCGTGCTCACCTATGTCCCAGAGGGTTGTTTCTTGCATCCACCTCAATACAGGTATCACACTGTGAACTGCTCTGGCAGCAAGCAGGCTCCCTCCCAATGCCCCCACCCACTCTAAGCACCAGTCTGTCAGCCTCAGCTAGCCTGTTCACCAGAGGGTATTTCCTGCTTTCTGGTTTCTGTGAGCCCACTTGTGGTCCAGACAGTCCACTGAATTTCTCCACCATCTGGTGGGAGGAAACTGTCTTTTCCAATGAGGTCTGCAGCCCAGTCTTAGGGAGGGGGATCCCTTTTCCAAGTTTATCTTTCCTTTGGTAATCTCCCTCAACCCTAGGGTAATCTTTAGATTAGAGTTCACTTTACATTTTTATAATCACTCTCCTTTTGAAGATTAGTAATTCTTTAAACTTCCCCTGTTTAAATTCTAACTAAAATGGAGGTTCAACAATTACCTCACTTTCAAATAAGGTTTGAGAACTGTCTTATCAAAATGTTACACAGAATATGGACTACTTAGAATCAGTAACTTGAGTTAAAATAGATATTTGTTTAGAATTTCTTCCCAAAGTACATTTTGGGGGCTAAGGTTTATTCAAATCTCTTATTTCCATATTGTAATACAAATCAGATTTACTTAAGTTTTGCTGTCCAATAGTAATAATAGAGAAGTAGTTTATAATTCAAATTATAATTAACTCTTAAAGAAATGTAATTTATCTATGCAAATATTAATCCTATAATGCCTACTCCCTACCACCCATCACAGATTTATTAAGATACTGTGTGACTACTGAACCAAAAGATTACTGTTAGGAACCCAAATTATACATCTCCATACACAATATTTAAAATGTAAATTCCTTAGGATTAGAATTGCTCTTGATTTGTCCCAATATGGCCATCTTACCTAGAAGAGTGTCTCTTACTCATTTTTTTTCCTCTTACCTATTTTTAATTGACATCTCTTTTGATAAACATAAAGTCTCATTTGCTCCCTGACTCCATTAGAAAAATGGTATCCATCATCTATCCCCCTACTCCCAAAGATTTTGGTAAATTTTATTTTCAACAGTTTCTGAAACAAAAAATGAACAAACTTTCCAAATTTAAAATTATATTACAAAAACATATAACTGGACTATACTACTTACATAAAATACTGTGACTACTACACCATCTTCTCCTGCTCCAATTGAGAAATTCCACTATCCCAGAAGCCTGGCAGAGTAAGTATATAGCCTCAATTTTTCTTAATTACAAATATTGAGGGGGGCACCTGGGTGGCTCAGTTGGTTAGGCTTCCAACTCTCAATTTCGGCTTGGGTCATGATCTCAAGGTCATGAGATTGAGCCCCATGTTGGGGCTGCATGGAGCCTGCTTGGGATTCTCTCTTTCCCTCTGCCCCTACCTCCTCCCCCCTCCCCTTGCACGCTAGAAAGAAAAGAAAGAACGAAAGAAAGAACGAAAGAAAGAACGAAAGAACGAAAGAAAGAACGAAAGAACGAAAGAAAGAACGAACGAAAGAAAGAAAGAAAGAAAGAAAAACTGAGGATAATAAATAGAACAATTTAAGTCCAGCTTAGGTGACCTATTTCTTTATATATTCACTCTGAAATTTGCTTTTATGTAAGTGTAGTAAATTTTATTAAATTCAACATTCCATATGGCAAAACTCAAATAACTGATTTATAAAAGAATTTAGGCACAGAAACTATTTTCTTACATAAATGTGCAAGATTTCCTTTCCAAACTATCAAAAGTGTACTTATTTTAATGGTACAAAAATTCTTCACAAAGTCAAATCCATGACCTATTTTTGTTGGGTAAAAAATCTATACCTTCATTCATCTCACAAATTCCATGTTAAAATACCCCTCTCTCTTCTTTGTACACTATCACATCCTTCTAATATTAATCTATTTTCCTGAAATTCCCAAATCATAATGGCCTGTCTCCTGATGTCTCAACAGTAGGAATCACTTTACACTCTTCAAGTGACTGGGAAAATCTAGAGAGGCAAATGAAAAAGGAGGTTCATCCTTCCCATCATTAGATTCTGGGTCCTTATGGCTTTCTATCTTAATTGTGCAACTAGTACTAGTACTAGTACTATCTTAATTGTGCAACTAGTACTAGCTTCTACCAATTTCTATTACTCTGTATGGGCACCGAACAGTATTCAGTCCTCATAAGAGTCACATTGATGATGTGCAATGCAAAAATTACAAATTCTACTTAGATGTTTCATTCTCCAGCTTGTAGAAGAGAATTACAATTTACAATTACTCTCATCACACAATCTTAAGAGTTGAAAGGGAGTTTAGACTGTGGAACCTAAATCCTTCATTCTGCAAATCAAGAAATTGAGATGTGACATTCAAATTACAAGTTGTCCCAAAGATTCCCTTTATGTGCAAGAAATCTCAACTGTCTGAGTCTTTGAAATAACACAACTCAAATGTAAGAGATGTATTTGTTCAGAACCATCAGCACCCAAACTAATTTTTTTCTCATAAACTATGCTTCCTTGGCTGAGCCCAGCTTTGCAGATTAGGAGGATCGAGGGGGAAGAGAATAAATCCACCATGGCCCAGCCCCCCATCTCACTCCTGCCTCTCAAGCCCAGGGGCCCCCAAATTTGCTTTTGATAAAAGAAAGAAGTGCTTGATTTTGTTCTGCCTCTCCACCCTCTCACCAGTTATTATTTTAAGGAACCAAAGGTGGTAAGGCATTAGAAAACATTTCATGAAGTTCTTTACTAGGGTGAGAGAAGATCAAAATAGGTACCAATGACTGAGCTCCTAATATGCTAGTCACTGTAGAAAGTGTTTTATAAATATTATCTCATTTAATGGTTTCAGCAAATTTATCAGTTACTATTCCTATTTCACAAATAAGAAAACTGAGACCTGGCAAGTTTCAATAACATGTCTAAGGTGCAAAATGAACAACTGAAAGAGTATTATTCCTGGGTATCTACAACCCCCAAATTCATGCATACCTATTCTTACTGAGCCCCTCACGCTGTGTCAAGCCCTACAGCAAGACAGGACATCAGGAGGACAAATCCTGGTTAGCACTACACTTAGGGAAGGAACAGTATAGATTACCTAACTGCAGGAAAACTAGACTAACAGACAATATTGGAACATGATGCTGCTTCACTAAGAAACAAGAACAGATGCTGAGCAGAAAATCTATAGAAAAATCAGGAGGAAAAAAGGGGCATTTTCCCCCGTGAAAAGCATCCTAAAACATCTGTTAAATCTAATGCCTCTGAATTAAATTAGTAATTTCGGTTATCAAGAAACTAGATATAAACTAAAAATATATAAAATATAAAAATATATAAAAGTCTGTGTCAGACTACACAGACCCCCAAAATTACTTTCAAAATACATCAACAGACTCTAACTGCTTTTGTGGTACAGACCCACAACTGCTTATTGAAAAACCTGAAATCCAATTTTTTCCAGCTTTCTTCAGATATAATTGACATACGACCTTGTGTGAGTTTAAGGTATACAACAAAATCTATGTACATTTTGTGAACTTACCACAATTAGGTAACACATGCATCTGAAATTTAAAAACCTCTATGTACCTAGTTTTTAAAACTAATTTAGCAGCAAAACCTGATCAAGACCGACATGAAGTTAGTTGTGGGCTCTACTGATCCCACTTGGTGTGAAAAATCATTCACTGTGCCACAGAAATATTAATGTGCTTTATCTCCCAGGAGAATCAGGTAATACATGACCCCAAAGATCCTGGAGAAGGGCCTGTGTTGCACGACTCCAGAAACACGAATAAGATAAATGAGAAGACAAAATTATCAAAGGCCCCAAAGAAGACCAAAGTTGACAATTAAAACTGGGGAGTCTATGGCTCTTACAATTAGGCTTAAATCTCCAGAAGAAATGTCTCTTTAGGGCACTGGAACTCTTAGAAGTGCTTACAGGGAGGAACAGATTTAAATCCTAACAGACATCCTATTTAAGCTACAGATACTGGTATAAAGCACAGACTAATTAAACAAATACACTATCATCCAGGGGGCAGTATATTCCTACTGTCCCAGTGTAGGGCATCTGCTCCTCTGCACAGAAACAATTTCTATTAAGGAGTCATTTACTAATGCATGCCTAACTTTCACGGCAGAGAAATCCTTACGTCCAACTCTATGTTTCCTCCAAAGTTCAACGGGTTATTCTTATTCAAATGTCTTAACCCAAGGATAAGGCTTTTAGTGGCACATAGGCACATTCCAAAATGCATCATACTTTCAGCACGTTCACGCATTATTTATCCTTTACAAAAAGGGACTTAGCATTTTACAAGACAGGACAACCATAATCTCCTACAGTCGATGAATACCTCACAAAAACAAAAATGCACACATAGAACACCTTTTCAGCATTAGAAAAGTAACTCTCCCTCCACATGCTGCCCCCCACCCACCCAATTTCTAAAATGGAATTTAGGAATCAAAGCTATTAAATCTTTACAGACTGGAAAATCAGGGGCATCGTGTTGATAACCAGACAGGCTTCACAGCTGCTCATTGCTCTGAAAAGCATTTGTGCTAGGGAAACAAATCTGGTACCAATGCCTTCTAAATGACCTACAGAAAATGATTAAAGGAGAGTCATTGTTTTTATTTTATTATTATTAGTTGGCAAATAAGCATTACTGGCAGACTTTTTCCTGATGTCACTGGAAAAGCTACAAAAATGAATGTTTTTTTAATTACAAAAAAATTCTTCACTTACGGCTGTGAATAAGCCAAATAAGTCAAACACTCAAGGGGGGCACTTGAGAAAAAGAAATGGATAGTTTTCACAAGCCACTCAATCTAACCGTTTACATCCTGCCAGGTCATAAATCAGTAAAACATTTAAGGGTTTAAAATACAGAGAGGTTTACTAGAGTTTCTAGTTTGCTCTTTAAAAGTTCAGAAGTTAAAAACTGCCTTTTGCTCAGGTACCAGATCCAGTGCTTCCTGACAAGATCCACACCTCTTAGCTCCTAACTCCAAATAGAGATCTATAGGCAGATGCAATTTTAAGGTGCTTTCACACACTTCTAGAAAACCTGAGAGCTCTGTGCAGACACCTGACTTCTTTGCCCTCCCACCCACTACCCACCACAGGCCCCTTAGAGACTTCCAGGCGGCAGAGAGATCTGGAGAAAACAGCAGGCCATGGAATTAGACTGGCCTGAGTTTCGGTCCCAGCTCTGCAGTCATGCTTAGTGACTCTAGGGTCTCTCTGCTTGACCTAACTCTAGTGAGATTCCTCCAAGCCCTCAAAGCCCGACGACCTTCAGTGTCCATCCATGTAGGGCCTGTGTTACCCAGTTTTAGCAAAACTCTTGCTAGCAGAAACTCCCTATCCTCGACACGTGTTCAAATCCTTCTTCCCCACCACCCCCTAAGTGATATTTGATCAGCTGGCTTGCTTTCAGCAAGAATCCTGCAAGGTCTATTTAACCACAATCATCTCTTGCCTGTAATTTCTGATGTTTTCCTCTTGGTGATTTTCAATCCACTGAACACCCCCTACCACCACCACCCACTCTGCCCCTGTTTTTTAACAGCTCTACCTCTGCTTCCTCATCTGTAAGCTGAGAATAATAATCATACCTACCGTCTTAGTGTTATTGTAAGGATTAAGTTAGCTAATACAAGTAAAACCCTTGACATATTGCCAGGCAGATACAGTAAAAGCTCACTGAAAATGAGCTATTTTTATATTCTATTTCTCAATCACTATATATAAATACAACTCATTTACTGCTTCTCCATTTCCTCTTCAGTGAAGCCGGTTCAATGAAAACATTTTTGAGGCTGCTTAAGAAATAGTAAATTATTAGAAAATGTGTGGCTGAAGAGTCAGGCTAAAGGAATAAACTAACTAAAACGAAAAAGATCATCAAAGGGCGCCTGGGTGGCACAGCTGGTTAAGCGTCCGACTCTTGGTTCCGGCTCAGGTTGTGATCTCGGGGCGGTGAGATCCAGCCCAGGGTTGGGCTCCGCGCTCGGCCGAGAGTTGGCTTGCGACTTTCCCTCCCTCTCTCAAATAAATAAATAAATCCTTAAAAAAAAAAAAAAAGATAATCAAGTATGAGGAAATACTTATTTTCTCGTTTGGGAGAGTAAAATGGCACAACCACATTAGAAAATCCACTGCGAGCATTTACTAAGCTGAACAAACGCATACCCCACGACCCAGCAATGCGACCGCTCGGTATACAACGACATAAACGTCCACTAGAAGACATGCACTAAAATCTCCATCCCAGCGCTACTCTTACTAGCAAAGCACTGGAAACTGCCCACATGCCCACCCACAGTACTGGGTGGAGTCACATGACGAGTACTGAGAACGACCGACCTACAACCAACGATACACAACGAAGGCTGAGTTCGAGAAACACAATGTAAAGTGAAAGAAGCCAGACACAAAGAAGTATATGCTGCAGGGTTTCAGGTACACAAAGGCTGGACCGGACACTGAGGCAACCCTCAGGTGTCCGCCCCCACCACCCCACCCCCCACCCCCCGGAGTAAAAGAGGACTATTCCCCAGCGTCTGGGAGAGGGGCCAGCACACACTCAGCAGCTGTCAGCCCTCTTCAGAAACGGCCTCCGCGCAGACAGCAGCCGGGCCCGAGGGCACACCCCTTCCCTGGGTGGCCAATCGCTGCTCCACACCAGGGCATGAATGCCTAGTTCTTGTGCAACATGGAACATCTCTGCGGGCCTTTCCAGAACTCCACATGGGCAACTGAGGCTTCCACTAAGGCTGAACCACAGCTTCACTCTTCCCTCTGCCCAATCCCACTTCCTTTCCTCTCTTTCCTCTTCACAGGCGTTGATCCCAAGGCTCTCGCCAATAAATTTCCCTAAGGCTAATCTCACTCTCAGAGTATCCAAGCTTTGGCACAAGCAAACTGGATCCATGAGGTGAGAAATGAGGATACTGGGGACCACTGGGGGAGAACAGGGAGGGAACAGAAAGACAGGAAGGACAGCTTCTAGGATGCAGATAAGAGTCTTTTTTTTAAAAGTCTGGATGCTGGTTGTATGACTGTTCAAATGGGAGAAATCCATTTCACTGTACATCTATGAAATGTGTACTGTTTCCAACGTATACTATACTTAAATATGAAGTTAAAAGAAAGTGAGACAAACTAGAAAATGCCCTGGAACAGACCTTTCAACAATATTTAGTCCAACCTCCTTGTGCACCAGTTAAATAACCATTTATGGTGCACTCAAAAATAACCCAGAGAAGTCTAAAGAAGCCTAGCCTGAGATTACAAACCATCTGGGGGCAAACCAGAACCATGCCGCCACTCCTCGATGGCAGGACTGGACTGTCTTCACCAGACCACGTCCTGGTGGGAAGCAACAGGCAGCAACTCTGAGCCACGGAAGGGCCTGCTGCAGCCAGCTCACTGACCAGTCAGCTATGCTTGCAAAAAACACAGCTCTCAGGGAAGCCAAAATGCTAGCAGCACCCCAAAGGTACCTTTGTGTACCTTCACCTTTGAATCTTTCTTAAGAAACACACCTGCTTCTGAAATCAGAAGACGTGAGAATCTTTCCAATGTAGACAAGACAGCATGCTTTAATTCTTTGTGGTGTTCTCTCAGGAAAGAATAATCTGTTTTAGCACAGCTTGGCTACTTTTATTATTTATCTATCCTCTCATCTTCGCCTTTCTGAAAACAATTTTCAGTTTAGTTAAAATGTCATCTCTCTTCCCCTTTTAGATAGGGAATAAGAAACGAAACACAAAGGGGACAAAATATGTCCTGAATTGGGAAGGTAAATCCCTTTCCTTTCCCAGGTGGCCTATTCCTGACCCTGAACTTGCTTGGGTCACTCCCACTTTAAAAACCATTCATCCTATAACTCTGGAGAATTTGAGACCAAATGATTCCTTTAAAATGATGATGATGATGAAGACAGCACCAAAGGAACGGTTGGAGAACTACCGGAAGAAAATTTGTCACTTTATCTCCAGGACAATGTAGTTCCTCTTTGAAGAAGTCGTGATGGTGTATAGGAAACTTAAAGGGTGATCCCCTGCCTAATTCTCCTGAACCTTTGATACCAACAAAGAGGGAAGAAGAGTATGAGGAGCTTGACCTACTGAAGTTCCAATGCATTATTTAGACTGGATCTAAGAGAAGAGTCATATACATTTTAATCTTTGAGGGTTTTTTATTATTATTATCTTTTCTTTGTTTTTCTTGGATAAAGAGACAGTAAGAGCATACAAACCCACAACTAAGCTCCAGTGAAAATTTTTAGGCGTGAGCCTAAAGAATAGCCAAACACGCTTGGATTTCCTAAACTTTTTTCGAGAAAGACATCACAGAATATATAAAAACTATTTAGATCCTCTTTAAGAGGGTCTGCCTCCCAAATAATCTAAATAAATCCATCTCCCTTCAAGAGCTGAAAAAGAATGCAATAATAATGTGCATTCCATTCTTTATCTTGAAAATTCAACAAGAAGCTGGCTAGGAATTCCCCACACACTGTTTTTGAGGTCATTCATTTTTGAATGCCTATTCGGCCTTGAAGCAAAAACCTGATTAAGTCCTTGTCTATATGTATGGTCATAAAAAGATCTCACAACATTCTTTTTGACCACTAAATAGAACTCCAGGACCCTCTCCGCACACAGTATCAAGAAGTAATTTTACTTCCGACTCTATTATGCACCAGTCTCGCAAAACAAAAGATGAAAAATGTCTTCTGAATGTTTTTTAAAGGGTACCATGCTTACCTTCCCACTGAAATACCTTTGGCCCTTCCAAAATTCAGAAGCAGCAAAAATCAGACCCAATCTGTCTCTGGGGAAGAATGACAGTACTTTAAAGAGCTGAGATGGGTATTACCAGAGCTCTGCCTGTAAACGGGGCCAAAAGTTTTCAGAGGCGCCTCTGTCACACCTTCCCAAGTTCACCCAGCCCTCTATCTGCAGGGAGCGTTCCCTCCTTCACAAAACTGGGACCAAGAACCACAAAAACAGCAAGAGAAGCCTCTCCCTGTCTTCCTGTTCCCAAGAAGACTGCTTTTGGGGGGTCACCTCTAAAGAATGTTCCTGAGGGGCGCCTGGGTGGCTCAGTCGTTAAGTGTCTGCCTTCGGCTCAGGTCATGATCCCAGGGTCCTGGAATCAAGCCCCGCATCAGGCTCCCTGCTCAGTGGGGAGTCTGCTTCTCCCTCTCCCACTCCCCCTGCTTGTGTTCCCTCTCTCGCTGTCTCTCTGTCAAATAAATAAAATCTTTAAAAAATAAAATAAAATAAATAAAGAACGTTCCCGATAGGAGCATGAGAGTACTCCAGGCATGCTCAATGTCTGGAAGAGACCAACAGGTCAGAGGAGAATCAACACTAGTTGTGTTAATACATGTGGTTTCTGCTGCACTGAAAATCTTAAAAGCAGTCTACCTCAGTTGGCCCAGCATACATCATGGGAGATGGGAAGATGGCCACCACTGTTGTTTCAGGATTCAGGACTCCTTCCTCCAGCACTGCGGCATGCTGCTTCATACGCCACATCAAAGGAACATCATCATCCTTTGTCCAGCCACCAAGAGGGTGAAGGAGAAGGACAGGGCGCCGATAGCCCCTCTCTAGAAGTTGCTTATGGGTATCTTGCATTAACAGAGCATGTCCATTGTGCACTGGATTGCGTAATTGAAAGGCAAAGACAGCATCTGAAAAGAGAATTTTCAGAGTCAAGAATATAACGTCTTACCTTCCAGAGGACAAGCAATTCTTCCTGAAGTCTGATGGGATTAAGCAAACAGACGAGCCCACAATCAGAGACTGGTAAAAAACATGTCCTGCTTTGACCATTTACTCCAAGGCCAACTTGACCTATCCTTCTGCCATGTTTTTACTTTACAAATCTTACATGCCTGAGGATGTGTTAACACAATGGTCATAGATTTGCAACAACTGTTTTCTGCATTCGTGGCATGCGAGAATAACCACCAGACTTTCTGGTCCCAACTTCCTGGTTTAAGTGCTTACAATGGATGTAAGTGTTTGATCTGTGCCTTAATTACACACCAGGCCAATCCCTCCATAGGATCTAAGACACTGCTTTATTAAAGGGAGACAGATGGGGCGCCTGGGTGGCTCAGTTGGTTAAGTGACTGCCTTCGGCTCAGGTCATGATCCTGGAGTCCTGGGATTGAGTCCCGCGTCGGGCTCCCTGCTCGGCGGGGAGCCTGCTTCTGCCTCTGACCCTCCTCCCTCTCATGCTCTCTGTCTCTCATTCTCTCTCTCTCAAATAAATCTTAAAAAAAAAAAAAAAAAAAGACAGAAAGATAGAGATATTTATAGTTTTAAAAATTTACTTACTATCCAAATATGCTCATTTATACTGATTACTTTGTTTGACTGGAACCCGACATTGTTTTGTGATGCCAGGTCTGGATTTTGGGTTACAGTTTAGCAACAACACTATCCCTTACAAGACCCACTGCTATTACCCGAACAATGAAAACTGCTGGATGAATTAAACTGGTTAACTCTGTATCTTCTGCTTACAACCCTGGCTCTACTCTGCATGGGGCCTGCTATCAGGAGACATTCTTAGAAAGCATGGTTCTTTGGGGTCACAGAGAATGTCACAGAACAGAGCGGTAACCCAGTTAGAAGAGCTCTGTATTTTATTGCCCTGCCAACATCTGGTATAGCATCAAGCCATGCTGATCCAAGCCTGACTCAGAGAGAAGAGTATCTTCCCCTCCCCTAACAATTTTAAGCCAAATAGGATAAACGTCTTCCCCAATCTGTTGTCAATTCTGACCCTCTTCTATCATGATGACAAAAGGCCACAGGAGGAAATCTGTAGCACCCTACTTGACCAGGGGTTTGGGGGTTTCTTGGGGGGGGGGGACCACATCCTGTGATATTCCAAGATTTACAGCATTACTGTTATGCTTTGAAGTTCTCAAGTTACCTTTTAAACACGAACAAGGCTAGTTTTCACCCAAGAAATAGCTGATATAAGGTACAAAGAAAGTCCTGATACAAATATATGAGCATTTAAAACTATTCTGCTTTAGGGCGCCTGGGTGGCTCAGTCGTTAAGCGTCTGCCTTCGGCTCAGGTCATGATCCCAGGGTCCTGGGATCGAGCCCCACATCAGGCTCCCTGCTCAGCGGGAAGCCTGCTTCTCCCTCTCCCACTCCCCCTGCTTGTGTTCCTGCTCTCACTATCTCTCTCTGTCAAATAAATAAATAAAAATCTATAAAAAATAAAAATAAAAAAAAAAATTATTCTGCTTTAAGGAGATGGGAAGAGGGGTACAAACCTGAAAATTTTTCTACCCTGAATTTACTTCAAATTTTGTTTTATATATGGATATAAAAAGATCCCCAAACAGGGCGTGCCTGGGTAGCTCAGCTGGTTGGGCATCCCACTCTCAATCTCAGCTCAGGTCTTGATCTCAGGGCCATGAGTTCAAGACCCGTGCTGGGCTCCACGCTGGGCATGGAGTCTACTTTGAAAAAAAAAAAAAAATCCTCAAACATCCCTTTTGATCTTTAAGTAAAACTCCATAGCTCCCCCACCCCTGGGAGCAAGAAGCAATTTTATTTCCTGACTCTATTGTATATACTCCAGTCCTTCACAAAAGTACAAATGAAGAAGGTATAATTCCCCATTTAGGAGATTACTGCCTGACCTTACTTACCCACTCTGATTCTGGCCTAAGTCTTGTCACTCACTTAGCTCTCTCCTCTCTTCCCTTCACTTTATGCTACCCATTTTTTTTATTCTTTTTTTTTTTATTCTTATGTTAATCCCCATACATTACATCATTAGTTTTAGATGTAGTGTTCCATGATTCATTGTTTGTGCATAATACCCAGTGCTCCATGCAGAATGTGCCCTCCTCAATACCCATCACCAGGCTAACCCATCCTCCCACCCCTCTCCCCTCTAGAACCCTCAGTTTGTTTTTCAGAGTCCATCGTCTCTCATGGTTTGTCTACCCCTCCGATTTCCCCTGCTTCATTCTTCCCCTTCTGCTACCTTCTTCTTCTTTTTTTTTCTTAACATATATTGCATTATTTGTTTCAGAGGTACAGATCTGAGATTCAACAGTCTTGCACAATTCACAGCGCTTACCAGAGCACATACCCTCCCCAGTGTCTATCACCTAGTCACCCCATCCCTCCCACCCCACCCCCCACTCCAACAACCCTCAGTTTGTTTCCTGCAATTAAGAATTCCTCATATCAGTGAGGTCATATGATACATGTCTTTCTCTTTTTGACTTATTTCGCTCAACATAATACCCTCCAGTTCCATCCACGTTGTTGCAAATGGCAAGATCTCATTCCTTTTGATGGCTGCATAATATTCCATTGTGTATATATACCACATCTTCTTTATCCATTCATCTGTCGATGGACATCTTGGCTCTTTCCACAGTTTGGCTATTGTGGACACTGCTGCTATAAACATCGGGGTGCATGTACCCTTTCAGATCCCTACTTTTGTATCTTTGGGGTAAATACCCAGTAGTGCAATTGCTGGATCATATGGTAGCTCTATTTTCAACTTTTTGAGGAACCTCCATACTGTTTTCCAGAGTTATGCTACCCATTTTTTTATAAACAGCCTGCTCACAGGCGCCTGGGTGGTCAGTCGGTTAAGCGTCTGCCTTCAGCTCAGGTCATGATCCTGAGGTCCTGGGATGGAGTCCCACATCGGGCTCCCAGCTCATCGGGGAGCCTGCTTCTCTCTCTGCCCCTCCCCCCCCACTCATTTTCTCTCTCCCTCTCTCTCTCATTCTCTCTCGCAAAAATAAAATAAATACTTTAAATAAACAGTCTGCTCACAATAGACACACTTACTGAGCATCAATGTATCCTCCTCCTAAGCCAATGTGAGTCACTGCACTGATGGGGGGTGGGGGACAGACTCCAGACTCACACCGGAGAGAGAGGACTCTGGCCCAGCACAAGCCTGAAAGCCCCAGGGCCCCAGGAGACAGCCTGTTTGAGAGACCACTTACACACAGTGAGGTAAAGCAAATACGTAAGCGAGGATAATGGGAGCCAGGATTCTCAACTGCAGGAGATGGAAGGCATAAATACAGAAAGGAGAAAGGTTAGAATAGACGATGTGGTGCCAGATTAAGACTAAAAGTATCAGCGCGAGCTCACGGTTTTCAGTTACACTGAGGAGACAGGAATAAATATAAATGTGTGTTGGTACCTAAGTGCCTGTATGCCTATACATAATGTACATTTCTTAGCTCTATCCACTGAAAGGTCCTATAAGCAACCACTACCCAATGACAATGAGCAAACAAAAGCACAAATCTTACATTCTAAATACCGAGGGCGAAATGGCTGATTCTAGGGCTAGGGCAAGGAATTTACAACATGAGCTGGGACATCTTGTGTGTCATAAAGAAAGGAAGTGCTCGAAAAATGATGGGGACATGTCAAAAGTTTATAGCAAACCAGTCTGACCCAATGACTAACCCCAACGGCCAACCCAGGCCAAGTTAAACATCAACATAAATAATAATAGTAATGAATTGTAACCTACTGAGTAATATAGGAATCTGTGAGTCCATAAAGAATAAAATAAATCAATAAACCATGGAGAGAAGGGGAAACTCTACCTTTCGGTAGAAGGCCAACTAATAAACATAGGAAGAATGACAATTAGAAAAATCACCATTTGGCCATATTTGTAATGTGCTAAAAAAACTAGTGGGTAAAAGTTTGGTAACAACAGGATATTTATAGTTTCAAAATCTCCCCCCCAAAATACTTTTTAGTTATTAAGTACAAAATAACTTGTTAACTTTATAGCAGAAAATTCTGGCAAACACAATCTTAAACAAGAGACAAAAGTAAACTTTTTTTTTTTTAAAGATTGTATTTATTTATTTGACGGGGGGGAGAGAGAGAGAGAGATCACAAGTAGGCAGACAGGCAGGCAGAGGGAGAGGGAGAAGCAGGCTCCCCGCTGAGCACGGAGCCCAATAAGGGGCTCAATCCCAGGACACTGGGATCATGGCCTGAGCCAAAGGCAGACGCTTAACTGACTGAGCCACTCAGGTGCCCCAAAAGTAAACTTTTTTTTTTTTTTAAAGATTTTATTTATTTATTTATTTGACAGAGAGAGACACAGTGAGAGAAGGAACACAAGCAGGGGGAGTGGGAGAGCGAGAAGCAGGCTTACTGCCGAGCAGGGAGCCCGATGCAGGGCTCGATCCCAGGACCCTGGGATCATGACCTGAGCTGAAGGCAGACGCTTAACGACTGAGCCACCCAGGCGCCCAAAAGTAAACTTTTTTAAAGAAGTTAACCTTAAAACAAAAGTTCAGGATGAATCAAAATTGTGAGCCACCAAATATGATGCACTGACAACTCACAACTGCTTTGATAGTATCTCTGACAAAATGTGTAATCTGAACCTAATCGTGAGGAAACCGCAGATAAATCCAAACTGACAGACATTCAACAAAGTAAATGATATGTACTCTTAAAAAATGTCAAGGTTGTAAAAGACACAATAAAGACGAAATGACCCTTCCAAACTGAAGCAGACTATAAAGAGACATGACTGAGTCCTAAACCAGAAAGGAAAGGTGGCAAAGAAAAAACCTGATTGCTGTTGGTTTTGCTATACTGGACCTTATTAGGACAATGGCATGATTTGAATGGAGTATAGGGGTTAGACAGTGCTACACCAATGTTATTTTCTGGATGTGGATGAGCATCCTACGGTTAGATAAGAGACTGTTATTTTTAGGAAATGCATGTGGACATACTAAGGGATAATGAGGCATTCTATCATGTCCACAACTTTCAAAGAGAGTAAGAACCAGAAAGCAAATGAAGTATAATGTTAGTAACTATGGATTCTGTATGAATATATAGGAGTTCTTGGTCCTATTCTGTATCCTAATTTTTCTGTAAATTTAAAATTATTTCAAAATAAAAAGTTAAAAAACAAAGTGAAAAAATTTGACAAGAGACATATGAAGCAATACAATGCAGAGTCCTTATTTAGATCCTGATTCAAACAATTAAAAAAAGTGACTACTATGAAATTATTAGAAATTTGAACATTGAGTGGATATTTGATTATATTAAGACTATTAACTATTATTATTATATTATTATTATTATTTAGCTGCAAAAGTGGTATCATGGCTGTCCTTTTTAAAGTCCTTACCTTTAAGAGATAAGTACTCAAACATGAAATAAAGGGGATATGAGCTCTGCTTCAGAATCACATGTAGGGGTGAGGTAGGGAGGGGGATAAAGATGCAACAAGATTAGTTGAGAGTTGATAACTACTGAAGCGGGGCTAGAGGCACACAGGGATTCATTATACTATGATCTCTACTTACAAGTAGCTAAGTTTGAAATTTTCCATAACAAGTTCTAAAAGAGAAGATATATGCAGGGTACCAAAAGAAGCATTACTTTAGAACAGGGTTATTTATGGGTTCATATCATAAGTACACCAGTTTCTAGCCATGGACTGTGGCCTTTAAGGACTGAATTTCACTTCCTACATTTTTGAAATAGGGATGATACTAAGGTTATTGTTAAGAAGACAAAATAATATAAAGTACCCAGCATGGTGAGATGCATGCTGCGGTCCCTTGTAAATCTAAGTTCCTTAATTCAGTCTTTAAAAAAAGAAAAGAAAAGAGAAGAAGAGAAAAGAAAAGAGGGGCGAAAAGAAAAGTGGCTCATTTGTTAAGCATCTGCCTTCAGCTCGGGTCATGATTCCAGGGTCCTGGGATCGAGCCCCACATTGGGCTCCCTGCTCAGCAGGAAGCCTGCTTCTTCCTCTCCTACTCCCTCTGCTTGTGTTCTCGCTGTCTCTCTCTGTCAAATAAATCAATAAAATCTTAAAAAAAAAAAAAAGGAAAAAGGAAAAGAAAAGAGAAAAAAACACATCTAAATATTCCTGGCAAGAAACCAAACCCACTGTTCTACCAGTGGCTGAAGGTCCACTCTGGTACAAACTAACACTCTCAGCTAATGTCTCCAAAGTGAGGACGTATTAGCTCTGTGCTCATTAGCTTTTGTCCTCCTTAATCAGGAACAGGCGTCCATCTTTGCATAGGACCCCTGGGTGTTACATCTCAGGTATATGAGGACTACATGCCTAGACTTCAATCAGGTCAAATCTGATTTTGTAAAATCACCATTTGGCAGGATTATTTATATGACAGGATGTGCAAAAGGAAACATATAAAATAAATGGTCTCAAATACACATATTTCACAGATCCTAATAATTTATCTATGTAGGCTTTCTTTCCAAAAAGAATTAATCTAGCTTCACACTGGACATTTAACAGATAAAGTGAAGATGGATGACTTAGGAAAAGTTCACATTAGCAGCATATAAAGGATTTTACTGCCAAAATTTCTTCCAGGTAGAATTATTTCCTTAATATCAGTTCTACTCAGAAATCCAATGACCATTTGATCTGTCTGCCCATTTTTTTCTTGCCAATATTACCAGGTCTTTCCTAAACTTCTATTCAATCCCTTTTAACTATTTATCAATGAATTGCACAAATGGTTTTAACTGTCTGTTAGGTCCAGACTGTATTTTCATCCCTACCATCTGGTTTCTCCACTAGAGAACCTACGTGGATGAACGATGTAATAAGAGTACCTGATCCACTGGAAGCTTACATTCCCAGGGTGCTGTCCCAACTAACACAACCCAATATGCATCACTATTAAATTTTCGTCCATCAATTTTCCATCAAGGATGGAAAAAAAAATTATGGGTCACAATGGACCTGGGGCCACTGATACTTATAGCCTCACATCCTCATCCTCTTTTTCTAAAGGACGGTGATTTCCACATTGTCACATGACTCTTGGTATCAAATATTTGCCTTTCCACTTATAATTCCTTAGGCTTAGTTTAAGACTGTTCTACCTAAGTCCATGGTTTCAACTGTGCTTGAATATGGGAGATGATCTACAAGATGACTGGAATTTAATACTGACATTTATGATCTCCATCTCTTTCTAGGCCCTCTGTCCCCATGTTCCTGGGAAAAGACCAGGAATTCTATTATCTTGACTTCTGGAGGGTACACTGCAAAGCTGCTGACACCATGTATAAAGCAAACCTTCTCCATAAAGAGCCAGAGTGAATATTTTAGGCTTTGCAGGCCATGGGGGTTTCCGCTACAACTATACCAACCCTGCGGTAGGGGTGCAAAAACAGCCACAGACAATGGATAACCGGTGAGACTGGCCCTTTCCCAATAAAACTTTATTCATAAAAACTGGCAGCAGGCCAGATTTGGCTTGGAGGCTGTTGTTTACTGACCTCTGCAAGACAAATGAAATGTGGCTGATAGAAGTCAAAAGAGCACTGCAACCAAGCAGATTGGTGTGAGCAAAAGCATGAAGACAGGAAAGCAGAGACGCATGTGGGGAACAGAGAATCATCCATTTTGTCAAAGATGGATCCAAAACCTGGCACAAGATTCTTATGGAGAAATTTGAATGCCAGCTTAAGGAAGGATACCGTGTACCGAACAGGGGCTATAAGCGAATCAGTCATGTTTTACAGAAAATCAGTCTGCACAGGACCGTGCAGGATTGACGTGGGGGAGGGCAGAGCAAGTAGAGAGACAGCAAAATTGGAAGACTGTGGCTGAGGAACATGTTCCCACGTTTCCACATAAAATAAAACTTCCACCAACTCTACCATCCATTCCACACACTCATTTATTCCCCGCCCCAGGATACAGACAGGCTCATCGGACGGACCACAACCTACACGCTGGTGAATGGGGGTCACAGTGCGGCAACAGTGAAGACAGGCGTACCCCTCCCTGAGACCGCTCCCCATCCCACGCTCCCCACGCCTGAGGTCACCAAGCACGGCTCTGTTAGTGGCTCCAATATGCGTCCTCTGACCAAAACTCTCCCCTAAGCCCCACACGGTCTCCCCACCTGCCTCCTAGCACACCACAGCCACCTGTGTCTCCAGCCCTGCCGGCCTCCCTGTGGGCCTCCAGGCCCCCTCCACCCCGCTCGCAGAGCACAGCACCATTATCCAGCTCAGGGCCTCGGAGTCCATTCCCTCCCTCAACCTCCGTGAGCAGTGAATCACCCTGTCCCTGCATCTCAGCCACACGGGCTCTACTATCCCTGTATCCCTGCGTCAAACTTCATCACCTCTTCCACCCAGACTCCATGCAGCCCCCAGAGCAGGCAGGGGCAGGGAAGAAACCAGTTTGGGACAGAATGGAAATTCCGTGCTAGATATGCCATCCTAAGGTAACAACGGTGAAACTGGTCCTGGGCCCAGGAGCTTACAATCCAATCAGAGAAGAGAAGCAAGCATCCACTAATCAGAGAATAAATGTGTGATAAAAGCAAATATGTCCTTCAACTCGAACAGCACAGGACTGCATCTTTGTTTTCAGAAGATAAGTTTGGTGACAGGGTGAAGGATCAAGTGATGGAAGAACAGGACTGGATTCACTCAACCAATTCCTTCCTGCTGTTAATTCATGAGTATGAGACCCCTGCCAAATCCAAGAGACACCTGCCTGTCCTCCCCACTGCCTCTGACAATGCACCCAACCCCACATCTTCATAGCCTCAGGGCCTGCTAACTGTGACACCAGCCTTTTCTTTATCCTTTTAAGTAAAAACTATGAAACACTGAAGACATTTGGGAGGGGGTGGGGATCACCCATAAATGCACCATCCTCATATAGCTTTTTCTGGTTGTTTTGCTCAATCTCCTAGTTTTCTCCTCATATATTTGTTTTTACACACTTGTAATCATATATGTATGACATTTTATACTCTGCTTGGCCATTTTGGGTCAATCACCTGTTTCTGACATCTTGTGGTCCCTCTTGGAGCAATAGGTTCATTTGCTAGGTCCTATGAAGTTCCTCATGGACTCACTCTGGAAACTTACCCGTTCACCTGGATTCAATTACTGTGCACACACAGATGGCTTCTGTTAGCTGCATCTCTAATCCAGACGGTCCAATTCATCAGTTAGAGCAACTTATGACTGAAAGCATTTCAATATATACTGCCCATTACTGTCCCCATTCCCTCAATCCTTCCACCTTCACCATTACTCAAGCCAAACGCAGGTCTAACCCCCAAAACCTATCCCTTCTATACTTCATGTCTAAGGAAAGGGATAGCCCAGGGATAGCAGGTTCTATCCCTTTCCCTCCAGTCCAGCAGCCAACACACTACGGAAACCAGTATGGTCTGATCTCTTTCTTTCCAGAAGATGGGAGGGGAAGAAGAACAGAAGGTGGTTCTCTTGAGCATGTGCTGATTTGGGACAGCGGAAGGAAATGGCAACCACGAGTTGTTCCTGGTGGTGGGAAGAGGATGAGCAGAGTCCCCTGGATTCATGCAGGACCTGAGCCAAAATCAAGAGTCAGACGCTTAACCGACTGAACCACCCAGGCGATCCCAACAAACTACATTTTAATGAATGGATGGAGACATTAGAAGGATATTTTAGGTAAAGCTGGGAATGATACATGAGAAGGCTGAGGCAGAAGCAGAAAGTCTCTGAAGGCACTAGACTTTCTTGACCATAAATGGCAGTGAGCTGGAGATACTGTAATCCAAAATGTGGGGAGCCTCCATCAGTCTGGTCAAGGCATACTCAGATGAGGCTCTCAACATAAGTTAACAAAGCGAGTATTTCAAGAGTGCTGGTCAGGGTTAAGGGAACCCAAAAGGACTGCTGAGACCTCTGGGGACTAGCAGCTTTGCATCCTGTTACCACTCCTGAGGGCACTGGAAGGAGACAGTATTTCTGAAGCCGTGAGGAGGGGCAGTGACTGGAAGCTGGCTGTAGGGGCATGGAGGCATGGCCAGAATCACAGTGCTGAAGCAGGATGCTACTGGGGCAAGAGCTCCCCCAAACTTTCTGTATTCTTTGGTTACCTGCTAATGTTTCCCACCCGATGGAGGCAGAATACAGTCCACCCCCCCCCCCAGGGAACCTCCCCCCAACCCCAACACACAGACACAAGACAGAACAGACAGGAAAGGGAATGGAGAATAAGCAAGCACAGAGCCCAGCTGACAAAAAGCTTTATATTCAACTTTTTTTTTTTTTTACTACAATTTGAAAGCTTTTCTAAGCTTGAGAATGGAAAACAATTTATTGCTGCCATACTTTGGGGTGTAAGAGTACTAGTCTGGGGGCGCCTGGGTGGCTCAGGCGGTTAAGCGTCTGCCTTCAGCTCAGGTCATGATCCCACGGTCCTGGGATGGAGCCCACATTGGGCTCCCTGCTCAGCGGGGAGCCTGCTTCTCCCTCTGCCTGCCATTCCCCTTGCTTGTGTTCTCTCTCTAATAAATAAAATCTTTAAAAAATAAATAAAATAAAAAATAAAATGTGTTTGTAAGTTCAACAACTCTACAAAGCCTTCTCAAAGATTTCTTCAACACTGTGATACCAGTACTAGCCTGAAAGAAGTTAGGTCAACTTCTCCCTTGGTAATCCGGCAAGAGAGCAATACTCTGTGTGCAATAAACACTAACTGGCTCTTACTTGGCTTAAGTGAGATCCGTTCTTCCTTTCCAGGACAGTGGTCAACCATCAGTGATTCAAAGAACCTGCCCTCTGGAACAGCATCACCTTCCAATCACTGATGTGGCTATCAAAGACCACTCGAACCTTCCAGCTACAGAACGGTCTCAGAACAGCAAAAGCGATCACACTAATGAACACAAGACAACAGCCCACGTGCGATATCAAAATTCTTCTTCAAAGATGAGGGGAGAAGAGGAAGAGGTGGGAAAAGAAACCCCTGGTAAAAGAAAAAAATAAAGATTCCGTTTTCTCTCCTTGCACTATGTACGTGACACAGACACCCAGCAGAGGACTTGTTAACGGCTCCCAAATTTAAGAGGGAACAAGAACTACAAAGGAAACTCCTGGGTCTGTTGCTTATTTGCCTTAGTCCAAAATGGAAAAGTAAACAAAATAATACCCACAATCTTTGTTGTCTGATGTAAGGATAACTGGCTCTCAGCTACTTTAAACAAAGTTGCAATCACTCATTATGCAACAAGTTCTCTAAATGATTTAAAATGTCTGGCTCCGAAAGAAGAGTGAAAAACAGATGTAATACTGAAGACTCCAATTATGAATAATTCCTTGATAAGACCCCTCACCAGTGCCAACAACTAATTTACTAACATGAATTACAGTTATGAATTCAAATTTTGGCAAAAAATTAAAGTAAATGAGGTGGGCTCAGCACATCTTCCATTAAACATATTCTTGTTCACCAGAAAAAAAAAGCAAAAGCCTGTATGTACTAAACCTTCAGATAATTCTGGTTGCAAATGAAAGAAGATCCAACTAGAAGTATCTTAAATAATTCAAACATACATTAAGTCTTTGAATTAGAAATCTGGATACAGAGGACAATAGGACTGGATCAGAAACTCAGACAGTCTAAGATTCTCATGGATTCTCACAGACAGAAAATAGTTACCAGAGCCCGAAACACTGTCCCTTCCCTGACAGCATCTGAAGCAGGAAGAGAAAAGACAGGGAAAGACGACTTTTTGTCCTAAGCCAGTTTCTCATCAAGAAGAAAACTCTTGGGGCGCCTGGGTGGCTCAGTCAGTTAAGCATCTGCCTTCGGTCTCCGGGTCCTGGGATCGAGCCCCATGGTGGCAGCTCTGCGTTCAAAGGCAAGTCTGCTTTTCCTTATGCCCCTTTCCCACTCACGCACAAGCGCGCTCTCTCTCACTCTCATAAATAAAATCTTTAAAAAAAAAAAAAAAGAAGAAAACCCTTTTCTAGAAGCCCCTTGCTCTTCCATCTCAATGGCAGAAGAGACTTACACAAGGACCCTTAAATTCTCTTTTCAGTGAATGAGGTGCCCTCACTGACTTAGAGCAATCACGATATATTCCCCTATGACCGGGCCCAAAACATGTTAGCAAAAAAGAAGCAAACACTATAGTATGGGCAGGCATCAAGTGTAGCATTCAGAGAAACTCCTGCACAAGTAGTTTAAGCCATGCTTCAAATCCAGAGATAGTGAAGTTAAGGAGGGGCAGGAGGCCTGGGGTCCTATGCTCAGACACTGTATAGGGGCCAAGCAGAAATTGTGAATGAAACAGGCGGGCCGAGCAGGCGGGCTGAGTGGGAACTGCACAGCTCTGAACAGTTTGTGGCCTCCAGTTCCTGATCTATTTTAAGCTCTCATTTCAAATATCAGCAAAGTACAGGAGAGTTTAAGAATAAACAGATATTCTTTCTTTAACCTTTACACAAATACAGGTCAGCCTAGCTTCAGACTCAGAAATTATGACACGTTAACCTCTTACCACGGGCCAGGTACTATCTACAGTGCCTTACACAATGATCTCATTTCACTTTTTTCTTTTTTCTTTTTTTTTTTTTCAGAGAGAGAGAAAGACAGTGAGTATGGGGGTGGAAGGAGCAAAGAGAGAGAGGGAGAGAAGAGAATCCTAAGCAGGCTCCATGCTCAGCACAGAGCCCAACATGGGGCTCAATCTCACCACCCTGAGATCATGAGCTGAAATCAAGAGACAGATGCTTAACCGACTAAACCACCCGGGCGCCCCTCATTTTGCTTTTTAAAATAAAATGTTATGCAGGGGCGCCTGGGCGGCTCAGATGGTTAAGCGTCTGCCTTCGGCTCGGGTCATGATCCCAGGGTCCTGGGATCGAGCCCTGCATCGGGCTCCCTGCTTGGCAGGGAGCCTGCTTCTCCCTCTCCCTCTACTGTCCCCACTGCTTGTGCTCTCTCGCTCTGTCAAATAAACAAATAAAATCTTTCAAAAAAATAAATAAAATAAAATAAAATCTTATGCATTAAGTACTACTACTGTCCTCATCTTTACAACGAAGGAAGTGAGACTTGGAGAAGAGAGTAATTTCTTCACAACCACATGACTTCTAGGAAGTGAAGCAGGAACCAGAGTTCATAGAAGCTAGACGCAACTCCTGAAATAAGTGCTCTTGCCCAGCTTCTGTAGCCACTCGAAAGAGGGCGTCTGATTAACAAATATGGCTGGGTAGCCAGCTAGCTCCTTAAAAAGCCACCACATTAACTTTTCTCAGCCCTGCCCACTCCCTTTCTACACAGAAAATATTTTTAAAAAGCGGCACCAAGGTTTAGGGCTTAACCTCTTCTGTAGTGGATCTTTCAAATTCTTCAGATCTTAAAAAAGCCTCCCAAGCTCTAAAGTAATGTGGGTGCCTGACATGGGAGCTTGGATTTGTGAGTATGGGTGCACCAGAATAAACACATCATTCACCTACCTCTGTGTAAAAGACCTGCTAATCGCAAGCTGTGAGGTATAAAAATCCCTGTCCTGGAGTACTTTATAAAGAACAGCATCTACAGACTCTTCTCCTACTACTCCATTTCATGCTAATCCAGAACTCTGAAACCACTACTAACCTACTCTTCAACAACTTTTCCTGTTATCCGTTTAAAGTCCTTCTCTTCTACACCACAGGCTCCTGTCTTACTTACTTATAGATCCCCAACACTTGGCACCCTGGCATAAAGATGCATAACAAACATTTGCTGAATGAACAGCCAGTTCTATTCAGCTTTAGCATATAAGTTTTATAATACACAAATAAGGGCGCCTGGGTGGCTCAGTTGGTTGAGCAACTGCCTTCGGCTCAGGTCATGATCCTGGAGTCCCGGGATCGAGTCCTGCATCGGGCTCCCTGCTCAGCGGGGGCTCTGCTTCTCCCTCTGACCCCCTTCCCTCTCGTGCTCTCTGTCTCTCATTCTCTCTCTCAAATAAATAAATAAAATCTTTAAAAAAATAAATAAATAATACACAAATAAAAGGTCAATTTGTTATTGGCAACCATCTCCCATACAGTATACAAAATAACATTAGATCAAATTGCACCAATATAACAAAACTACCCAGGCAGGTTTAGATAGACTACCTCTCCAACATATTTCATCCTGCATTTATCTTTACTAAACATTCTCTTTTACACTTTAGTAAGCAGTGGAAAAATTCTTCTGGAAATTCCCCATCAGGCAGAGACTTCAAGTAGTCCCATGTTAGATAATGAGATCCATGTCTTACCAGCATTCATATCTTTAAACTTCTGCTTTAGCTCAGTAGGAGTGAAACGATACTGATCAAGACCATCATTCCAGTAAATTCGGTCCAAGACTTGAAGATCTCCTCCAATCAGCCAATCTCCTTGTTCCATAACCATCTAATAGAAAAGAAAGAAATTTTTTAAACAGAAACCAAGATCAAAATAAGTAAGAACATTTCTCACACGAGCTACATATAGTTGCAAGTTACCTTCATCTTAAGGCCAATGGTAAATCTGTTTGCTGTATCAACTGAATTGGGATTAGAGACGCTTTAAAATTAGAATGTAGGGGTGCCTGAGAGGCTCAGTCGTTAAGTGTCTGCCTTGGGCTCAGGTCATGATCCCAGGGTCCTGGGATCAAGCCCCGCACCGGGCTCCGTGCTCAGCAGGGAGCCTGCTTCTCCCTCTACCACTCCCCCTGCTTGTGTTCCCTCTCGCTGTGTCTCTTGTCAAATAAATAAATAAAATCTTAAAAAAAAAAAAAAAAGATCTTAAGTTTAAAAAATAAAATAAAAAATAAAATCACAATGTATTATATAACTTCTCAGAGGGCTCTGTGACACAACTATGATATTTACATATGAAAGGCCAACAAAACCAAAATGAGTAATTATGACTTGTTAAGTAACAAAAACATTCTCTTCACTGTTGTTGCATGCTGATGAACAGAAACATTTGTAACCCTGGGTCACCCCAGCGTCTGTGTTCTCCAATCCTAAACTTTTGAGCAATCCAAGTAATGATGATAGAGCTGGACACAAACACATACCTTCCCATCTCCACACCACCTCAAATTTCTCACAGCTTCACTCATGCTCTTTCCCTGCCATCTGTGAGGAGGGATGCTACCTCTGGGACCTGTCCATTTCCACAGCACAGCTAAAGCTCACCCTTCCTCCCCCACCCCCTCGCTTCAGTTTATGGGCTAATAATGCACCTAGACTGCTATGGTCCCTTCCTACCTGGCCTTGTTCGCTAGGAAGTCCTTCCCCATCCATCAAACCATTCATTCATTCAGTATTCATCGAGTAACTGGTACGTGCGCTGGTACGTGAGCTAGGCACTGCGGAATGCAGCAGCAAACAGGACAGAGAGAGGCCTCACTCGAACAGAGCTTGCATTCTAGTGGGACAGACCGAGCAGAAACCACACAAGTGTTGGCTAATGAAGAGTGTTACAGAGAAAACAACCAGGGCAATGGAGCACAGCTCCCAGGGATTAGACTCAATGACATTTCAGAGAACGGAGTCAGTGAAGGTCTCTCTGAGGAGGGTCGCATTGAATCCGAGATGACTAAAAGGAACCAGCCATGGAGATCAAATAGTTCAGGCAGAGGGGCAGCGCAAGTACAGAGTCCGAAGCAGAAACGAAGTCCTGGAGCTTTAAGTCCTTGAGGAGTGGAAAGAAGGCGAATGTGGCCCAAGGCCAGGAAAGTCAGAGCAGGGGGAGGAGTAGAGATAGAGCGAGAGAGACCACGAGTAAGGCCAGGGCCGGACCCCACTGGGCCTCACAGGCACATGGGTTTTATTCTAATTACAAGGAGCAACCATTGGAGAATTTCAAAAGGTGGTGTGATATGTTCAGATACAGATTTTTAAAGGCTCGCTCTAATGAGGAAGGACACTATACTTAAAGGGTTTATCCAACAAGAAGATCTGACAATTTTAAATATTTATGCCCCTAACATGGGAGCAGCCAATTATATAAGCCAACTAATAACAAAATCAAAGAAACACATCGACAATAATACAAAAATAGTAGAGGACTTGAACACCCCCCTCACTGAAATGGACAGATCATCTAAGCAAAAGATCAACAAGGACATAAGGGCTCTAAAGGACACACTGGACCAGATGGACTTCACCGATATATTCAGAACATTCTATCCCAAAGCGACAGAATACACATTCTTCTCTAGTGCCCATGGAACATTCTCCAGAAGAGACCACATCCTGGGTCACAAATCAGGTCTCAACCTGGTACCAAAAGATTGGGATTATTCCCTGCATATTTTCAGACCAAAATGCTTTGAAACTCAAACTTAATCACAAGAGGAAAGTTGGCAAGAACTCAAATACATGGAGGCTAAGGAACATCCTACTAAAGAATGAATGGGTCAACCAGAAAATCAAAGAAGAATTAAAAAAATTCATGGAAACAAATGAAAATGAAAACACAACTGTTCAAAATTTTTGGGATGCAGCAAAGGCAGTTCTAAGAGGAAAGTATATAGCAATACAAGCCTTTCTCAAGAAAGGAGAAAGGTCTCAAATACACAACCTAACCCTACACCTAAAGGAGCTGGAGAAAGAACAGCAAATAAAGCCTATACCCAGCAGAAGAGAAATAATAAAGACCAGAGCAGAAATCAATGAAATAGAAACCAAAAGAACAGTAGACGAGATCAACGAAACTATGAGCTGGTTCTCTGCAAGAATTAATAAGACTGATAAACCCCTGGCCAGACTTATCAAAAAGAAGAGAGAAAGGACCCAAATAAATAAAATCATAATGAAAGAGAGATCACAACCAACACCAAAGAAATACAATTATAAGAACATATTATGAGCGGGCGCCTGGGTGGCTCAGTTGGTTAAGCGACTGCCTTCGGCTCAGGTCATGATCCTGGAGTCCCTGGATCGAGTCCTGCATCAGGCTCCCTGCTCAGCGGGGAGTCTGCTTCTCCCTCTGACCCTCTTCCCTCTCATGCTCTCTCTCATTCTCTCTCTCAAATAAATAAAATCTTTAAAAAAAAAAAAGAACATATTATGAGCAACTGTATGCCAGCAAATTAGACAATCTAGAAGAAATGGATGCATTCCTAGAGACGTATAAACTACCAAAACTAAACCAGGAAGAAAAAGAAAACCTGAACAGACGCATAACCAGCAAGGAAATTGAAGCAGGAATCAAAAATCTCCCCAAAAACAAGAGCCCAGGGCCAGATGGCTTCCCAGGGGAATTCTACCAAACATTGAAAGAAGAATTAATACCTATTCTTCTGAAGCTGTTTCAAAGAATAGAAATGGAAGAAAAACTTCCAAACTCATTTTATGAGGCCAGCATTACCTTGATCCCAAAACCAGACAAAGACCCCATCAAAAAGGAGAATTACAGACCAATACCCCTGATGAACATGGATGCAAAAATTCTCACCAAAATACTAGCCAATAGGACCCAACATTTAAGGATTATTCACCACGCCCAAGTGGGATTTATTCCTGGGCTGCAAGGTTGGTTCAACAACCACAAATCAATGTGATACAATACATTAACAAGAGAAAGAACAAGAACCATATGATCCTCTCAATAGATGCAGAAAAAACATTTGACAAAGTACAGCATCCTTTCTTGATTAAAACTCTTCACAGTATAGGGATAGAAGATACCTCAATATCATAAAAGCCATCTATGAAAAACCCACAGTGAATATCATTCTCAATGGGGGAAAACTGAGAGCTTTTCCCTTAAGGTCAGGAACACAGCAGGGATGTCCACTATCACCACTGTTATTCAACATAGTACTAGAAGTCCTAGCCTCAGCAGACAACAAAAAGAACGGCACCCGAATTGGCAAAGAAGTGAAACTCTCACTTTTTGCAGATGATATGATACTTTATGTGGAAAACCCAAAAGACTCCACCCCAAAACTGCTAGAACTCATACAGGAATTCAGTAAAGTGGCAGTAAATTGATATAAAATCAATGCACAGAAATCAGTTGCATTTCTATACACCAAGATAGAAGAAAGAGAAATTAAGGAGTCAATCCCATTTATAATTGCACCCAAAACCGTAAGATACCTAGGAACAAATCTAACCAAAGAGGCTTGAATCTATACTCAGAAAACTATAGAATACTCGTGAAAGAAATTGAGGAAGACACAAAGAAATGGAAAACGGTTCCATGCTCATGGATTGGAAGAACAAATATTGTGAAAATGTCTATGCTACCTAGAGCAATCTACACGTTTAATGCAATCACTATCAAAATACCATCCACTTTTTTCACAGAAATGGAACAAATAATCCTAAAATTTGTATGGAACCAGAAAAGACCCCGAATAGCCAGAAGAATGTTGAAAAAGAAAAGCAAAGCTGGTGGCATCACAATTCTGGACTTCAAGCTCTATTACAAAGCTGTCATCATCAAGACAGTATGGGACTGGCACAAAAACAGACATATAGATCAATGGAATCGAACAGAGAGCCCAGAAATGGACCTCCAACTTTATGGCCAACTAATCTTCGACAAAGCAGGAAAGAATGTCCAATGGAAAAAAGTCTCTTCAACAAATGCTGTTGGGAAAATTGGACAGCCACATACCAAAGAATGAAACTGAACCATTTCCTTACACCACACACAAGATAAACTCAAAATGGATGAAAGACCTAAATGTGAGGCAGGAATCCATCAAAATCCTTGAGGAGAACACAGGCAGCAAAACCTCTTCGACCTCAGCCGCAGCAACCTCTTCCTAGACACATCGCCAAAGGCATGGGAAGCAAGGGCAAAATGAACTATTGGGACTTCATCAAGATAAAAAGCTTCTGCAGAGCAAAGGAAACAGTCAACAAAACCAAAAGACAACTGACAGAATGGGAGAAGAAATTTGCAAATGACATATCATATTAAGGGCTAGTATCCAAAACCTATAAAGAACTTATCAAACTCAACACCCAAAGAAAAAAAAATAAAATCAAGAAATGGGCAGAACACATAAACAGACATTTCTGCAAAGAAGACATCCAAATGGCCAACAGACACATGAAAAAGTGCTCAACATCACTCAGCATCAGGGAAATACAAATCAAAATCTCAGTGAGATACCACCTCACACCAGTTGGAATGGCTAAAATTAGTCAGTCAGGAAACGACAGATGTTGGCGAGGATGCCAAGAAAGGGGGAACCCTCCTACACTGTTGGTGGGAATGCAAACTGGTGCAGCCACTCTGGAAAACAGTATGGAGGTTCCTCAAAAAGTTGAAAATAGAGCTACCCTACGACCCAGCAATTGCACTACTGGGTATTTACCCCAAAGATATAAATGTAGTGATCTGAAGTAGCATATGCACCTCAATGTTTATAGCAGCAATGTCCACAATAGCCAAACTATGGAAAGAGCCTAGATATCCATCGAAAGATGAATGGATAAAGAAGATGTGTATATATACACAATGGAATATTATGCAGCCATCAAAAAACCCAAAATCTTGCCATTTGCAACGATGTGGATAGAACTAGAGGGTATTATGCTAAGTGAAATAAGTCAATCAGAGAAAGACAAGTATCATATGATCTCACAGATATGAAGAATTTGAGAAACAAGACACAGGATCATAGGGGAAGGGAGGGAAAAATGTAAAAAGACGAAACCAGGGAGGGAGACAAACCATAAGAGACTCTTAATCTCAGGAAACAAACTGAGGGTTGCTGGAGTGGAGGGGGGTGGGAGGGATGGGGTGGCTGCGTGATGGACACTGAGGAGGGGTATGTACTATGGTGAGCACTGTGAACTGTGTAAGACTGATGAATCACATACCTGTACCCCTGAAACAAATAATACATGATATGTTAATGAAAAATAAAGCTAATTTGGTAAAAAAAAAAAAAAAAAGAAAGAAAGAAAACATATTCAGAAAACAAACAAAAATTGTCCTTTTTGGATATATATGGGGGGGTATATATTAAATAACTCCATGATCAAAAGGAAAAAATAAAAAATAAAAAAAATAAAGGCTCGCTCTGGCTGTTCTGAGGAGTACAGACTGCAATGGACATGGAGGAAGCAGACTACAGCCAGGACTGCAGTGGACATGGAGGAAGCAGACTACAGGCCGTGACCGCCTAGGCTGGAGACCTGGAGAGCGTGGCCAGTACCAGTGCAAGTGGAGGTGGGCTGGGGACATCCTGCACAAGACCACCAGGCCAAGCTTCCTAAAGCGCCACTTGGTTTGTGACTCACTCCTGCTCCAAGGCTGCCTGTGACCTCTCCACTCCTAGCAAGGCACAAAAGACCTAAGACAGAGTCTAACCCTGACTCCTAACAGGTGCCTCTGTAGCTCTGGGCAAGTTGAACCCAGCCTAAGACTCCTCAGGATTCTACCTCCAAGGATCACTAAGGACCAAACGACAGAAATGTGGTTGGAAAAGCACAAAGCATAAATACATGTAAACCCCTATTATGACTAAACAAGATTTTAATATCTCAGGGTAGAACGCTAAGCCCCTCTGTCTTCTCAAGGTCCTCTCTCCTGCTTACCAACCAGTCATCTCTCAAAGGCATGGAGTCTTTGCTCCTCCTGCTCCCTAAAACTGAAATTCCGTTTCTCACAGTTCCTCCTATCAAAATCCTACTGGCTCCTCAAGGTTGCATACCAAGTACTAACTATCCTAAGAAGTTTTGCAGATTACTCTAAATAAAAGTAGCACATACACCAATAACTGCTCTCTGCTACAGATTATCGAAGATGGCTTTGAAGCCCGAAGTCCTAAGTGCAAATCAAACCCTCATCCCACCCTTTAGCTGTATAATTTGGTTAAGACATTTATCCCCTGTAATTTCTCCATATGTGGGATGGAAATGCCACCCATCCTTATAGGTTTGCTTTGTGGTTCAAAGAATTTACATAAGCGTGTTTTGTAAACTACTATTTGTTATTAATAACTGTAGAATTTTAATGTCGAAAGAATGTCTGACACTATCACTAATTCAAATTCCTTATTTTCTAAAACAATATATCTCCCTATTTTAAAAAGTTTATCACTTTTTATCCTTTATGAGATGAGATTTAGCATATTGACATGATCTAAACAGATGTCGTAAATATTTTCTAGATAAAGCTACTAAAATTTCAATTTCTTTTAAAGCTCAAAGTACACTTTAAAACAAGTGACAGAAATTTTACTTCAGTGATGACATTTCACATACAACACATAAGATATATGAGGCCCTTTGGAAAGACAAATTGGATTTCACTGCTTTCATACCAGACACACAGCATTCAATTAAAGGCCCAGACAAGACAAAATCACCCTGCCATAGGCTCCCAAAGCACCCTGCCCTCACAGCCTAGTACATGATGTCTGCTCCCCACCAGACAGTAAGCTCCAACCATACAAAGACTGTGCCCACCGTTACATCAGTCCTATATTCCCAGAGCCAGCACCTAACTCAGTGCCTAATGTACAGAAGATGTTTAAAAAAGATTTACTAGGGGCACCTGGGTGGCTCAATCAGTTAAGCATCCAGCTCTTGATTTCAGCTCAAGTCATGATCTCAGGGTAGTGAGATCAAGCCCCACGTTGGACTCCGTGCTGGGCGTGGAGCCTGCTTGGGATTTTCTCTCCCTCTCCCTCAGCCACCCCCTTTTTACCTCTAAAAAAGATTTACTGAACAAATATTATCCAGACCAAAATGACAAGATCATGTGTTCATCACACTAATCTAAGATCCAGTGTCCATTCTGCCAAATATTAACAATTCCAGTGGAATCGTCAACATACAGGTAATGAATGCCCACACTTCGGCACAAACATTATTGGCACATCGAGATAAAATGCAGCAAGGTTTGCTCAGAACCTTGATGTAGGGGTGGTTCTTGCATGTTGTTCCCCATTGTCTGGCACAGCGTTCCTCCTTCCGGTGCTCAAAAAACTCCGGGTTGCGAAGAATAGCCACACGGCGGCCCTCGTACATCAGAGCAAATGCTGTACAGCCGTCCAGCCTCTCTTTATCTTCATGAGTAGCCGGCAGAACTATAGGCACTGACAAGTTAATGACACCCCCTGCAGGGCACAAAAGAACATAAAGCACACAGCTTGGATTACTCAACAGGCCTCATATCCACCTTACACTCCAGCGGACACTCTTCAAATAATAGATTTATTGAGTCCAATGACAGTATCTGGCACAGAAAATCAGGAGAGAGAACAAACAACTCCAGAGGTTAAAAAAAAAAAAAAAAAACAGCAAACATTAAGAGCAGCAACACTGTGTAGAAATATACTTCTCACAATAATTCATGAAACTGTCTTTGGGGAGAAAAAAAATGGGCATAAAAATCACAGAAGAAACTGTTTAACAAGGAAGACTCAGCTGGTTACGCCTAATGTCACCCAAAATACAATGAGCACCTCCAATATATGAATAAGACAAAGAACAATGCTTCAGGGCCTTTCCAGGAAAATTGAAACCTTTCTGATAACTATATTTTGAGTGGCAAGTTAAGTATACTTGAGTATACTTGGGATACTTGGGTTTCCTTGAGATAGGAAGACAAAAACACCCAAAACGTATTTTTATTTCTTGGTTTTTAATCAGAATTGAACCAATGTCAGCAATTACTGGCCAAGAAACAAAGGAAGTCATCAGTGCCTCTATTTCAACCAAAATGTATGGTCAGTGAGACAAAAAGCACATTCTCAGTTTCCAACCTTTCAAGCTCTAAACGTTTTCTTTTCTGTTCATTGTGCCCAGGTTAGAAAAATAAAATGCACTCTCAAGTTCATATGTGGATCTTATTTACACACCTAGTAAAAGCATATTCTTTTGGAAATCATGGCATGCCTCTTACAAAAGATGTCAACAAAATCAACGATAACTGCTTGGCTGCTTTAAAGTTACCACCACTAGGTACAGTTTAAAAGGGAAAATTAACAGGTAGATTTGCACCAAACCCAGACTAAATCATTACTAAGGAGGCAGTCCACAAAGACTTTACCACTGGTTCCAAAGAAGAAAAATCAAAGAGCAGTATTTAACACTTTTATGTGATAAAGTTTGAGAAAAATGACTAGGAGTTATAATTTCTAGTATCGACCTCACTCCTTAATTAAAAGAAGTCACAACACAGAAGAACATGGTAGCAATTTAGTAGGGCTCTGTGACATTTAAAAATATTTTCTTTAATGTAATAAATTAATTTCAACAGTATATAAAGTTTCAGATAGCTGAATTGTCATTACAATGTACAATTTCTTTGGCAAACTGTTCTTTTTTTAGTGTTTCAAAAGAGGAAGAAGAACCATCCCTTTAACCATTTCAGGACTCCTTAACTTGGACTCCCTGATTCCTTATTAGAACACTCAAGCATGGATTTCAATAGAGCAAAATTCAGTATAAATGTGCACTTTTCAGAGACAGACTTTCCACGGTGCTCAGGTGGATATAGCATAGGGAAACTATATTTGCTTTTTAAATCCATTTTCAGCCCCAACCCCAGGTTTTTCTTCTCTCTCTCAATAAATGACATTCAGGAAAACGAAGCAGGGGAAAGAAAAGATCTCACGGTTTGCTTAAAGTATTTAGTACTGATATAACTTAGTCTTAAAATGCTACCTCCATTAGACATCACCACTATTTTTTATAAATAGTGATAAATCTGTGTCATTTCTCTTCCATGCTCGATGTATACTATAGAAGTAAGGGGTCTTACCATCCAGAAGACAATCAAAATGAAGGCACTGCAGATACTCCCTCTCTCTCATAAAGCCATTCAGTGGGGTTGCCCACCCTTCTGCCAAGACCTGCACCCACTGCATATCCACCTAGTAAACGAGACAGGAAAGTTTTCTACTTCATATGCTTAGGAACAAAAGCAATAATAACCCTTAGGAGTTTAATTTTGAAAACAATGGAAACAAACACCTCAAGAATGATTATAGATTATACAAATCTAATAAAGATTAAGGGCACTAGGAAAATGTGCATTTCTCCTAACAAATGTAAATAACATTAGGCTTCAAAGCATTTCTAATAAGGACAGCATCTCCTCCACTAGTGGTTCTCAAGCTTTAATATGTTATAAGAAACCCTCAGAAGGCCTTTATTAAAATAAAGATTGTTCTACCTCCCGAGATTCTATTTCAATCACTTTGCTGTGGGGCCCAAGAATTTGTATTTTTAATAGGTTCCCAGAAAATCCGAACAGTGATGGTCTGGAAATTAGACTTTGATAACTGCTGCCTTAAACTAACTTTACATAAAAATATTTATCAAAACAAGTGCTTCCTTGCTCTTTAAGATTTCTAGCATCTCCTACCAGAACGTTGAGGAACTGATGGACTATGTATCGTTAACGTAAGCTGGACATGCTCGTTTAACCGAGTGTGTGCGCATGTATGTGTGTGTGTGTGTGTGCGTGCGCGCGTGCACACAGCCGTGGCTCTCAGATGAGAAAGGATAAAGCAACTGGCCAACCGGTGTGCAGTAAGATGTAGCTTACTCTTTGTTCCCAAAGTATGTTGGTCAATGTGTCCCACTTTACAATCAAGTAACAGGTATTCCCCACCTCCTTCAAGTCACAGGAAAGATCATCTGCACAGACCCAATTGTGTCACTTACTTTCAAGCTTTCCTCTCATCAGTTATTCCTAAACCGCGGACAGGGGCCATTATCTGTCTCCACCAACATCCAATTCTAGATGGTATGTGTTACAAACCGAATGTCTGTGTCCCCCTCAAAGTCCGATGTTGAAGACCTAGTCCCCAGTGTGACTCTATTTGGAGACGTGGCCCACGGGGACGGGATACGGTTAAACGAAGTCCTAAAGCTGGGGCCCTTCTCCAACAGGTCCGGTGCCCTCACAGGTAGAGGAAGAGATGCCACCAGGGCTCGCTCTCTCCACTCGGCGAGGACGGCGAGGACACAGGCAGTGAGGGCTGTCAGCAAGCCAGGAAGACAGGCTCACCAGCGACCACGTCAGCCAGCAACCGGATCTTAGACTTTCCAACCCCCAGAACGGTGAGAGGACCAGAACGTACCCCATCCGGTCTAACGTCTTGGTGATGGCACACCAGGCTAATACTCTACTGACTTAAGACGGATTTTGCAATTACTTACTTTCCATCCTGCCATGCAAAGAACAAACCACTATATTAAAGGAGCTACTGTGTTTCCGGGTTGTAGAGTCCAACTGACCTGGATTCATATTCGTTCATTCTCATTCTCACAGTCTCTCTCTCCCTGTGTGTGTGTTCATTCCATGCAAAGTATGTCGGCAACAACATCTGTTCCTTTGCAACAATCACCTTCCTGAGTGGCTCTGCTCTCCGACCCTCCCTCTCTGCTCCCCCAGCATGTCTTAGCTTCTGGTCAGAGACCCAATCACACAGAGTGCATCAAGTAGTCTACTCCTCGTGGGGGATTTGAATAACTACTTAAAGAGGCTTTCTCTAAGCCCAGAAGTTTGTTGGTGGGCATTGTTTTGGTTTTTTTTTTTTCCACTTTAAGATTTTGGCGCTTCCCTGGGTGTTCTGGATTTTTACTAACCAAAATAAAGGCTGGGAAATTCAACTTCTGATCCAGGTTCTTAGCCCTTAATCTCCGCATTTTTAAAGTACATCTAAATGATACAGTTTAAAATCCCCTAATATTTGAAAATGATAAATTATAGTTTCCATTGTCACCATATCCAGTTTAGCTCAGTAGTTTTTTTGGGGGGGGGGGTGCGGGGCCTCTGGAGGTGGCACTCAATGATACTAGAGCTAAGACATACACAGAATTACTCTTACCAAAATAAGAAAGAAATTCAGCGTTTTGGCAAAGGATTATGAAACTTGTTTGGAGGAGAAAAAATGTTCATTTTAATTATTATATTTATAGTATTTTGAAGCATTAAGAACCCATTCTTTCTGATAAGCCGAAAACTTTACACAATCTTTGGTCTTTGCTATTTCAAAATTATTGGGGCATCTGGGTGTCTCAGTCAGGTAAGCTTCCAACTCTTGATTTCGGGTCAGGTCAGGATCTGAGTCGTGAGATGGAGCCAGGCATCGGGCTACACGCTGGACATGGAGCCTGCTTGAGGATTCTCGCTCTCCCTCTCCCTCCCCTCCCCACTTAAAAAAAAAAAAGGTAAATATTATGACTGAAACTAAATCAAAGCCATGACATTTTGGAAATATGGCTTCACAAATTAAATACATTTCCCATCCCTGAAAATTGTGACATAAACTACAACTATCCCCCCTACCACCCACCACCCACACCATCAAACATAGTTATCAAACAAAATTTACAGATAATGACTATATATAAGGCTAAGTCACTTGGTATGAAAAGCAACAAAGCACTTACTTTATTAATCTGCAATGCTGGTAATGTCTCTGCATCTGTTTTTGCCAGATGGAGTTTATTTTCTGGCACATATAATTCTTTTACTTCATAAGAGGCATCCACAGGTACAATATCCTATACAACAAAAAAAGTACAATTAAGTGATTCAACAATTTAAAGTTCTCCAAAGGATGTCTTAATGAAAAAATTTAACATTTTAAAATGAGACTTCAAAAACGAAGTATAAAAGAGGGCTCTGAATGCTGTGCCTCCCCAGTCAACTTTCCTAATGTCGGTTGGTCTACTCTCAACACATAATATCCCACGTACAAGAAGTCCTTAAGCATCATGTCCCATTACCTAGTAACAAAGAATAAATTCCGAGAATGTGCCACATATGTCAAAATCAAGCAACTGCAAAGAACAGATGACCTCCAATAAAAAGAATTTGGGAACAAACAAAATCACTCTAAATATAATCATTTTCATCTTTAACACGTCACAAAACCCTTTTAGTTCAGCTTTCGTATGCGTCTTTATCCCTACTGTCACTAACACCACCTTCTCAGTCATGCCACATGGTACTCCTGAATGTGTCAACTTTACTCCCACTGCTGTGGTTTGAGAAACAGCACTTTTTGATCCTATGTGAAATGCAGTCTAGAAGTTTTTATCTGACCTCCGAGTGCTCATTTACACAACACTGGGACAGTGCTTATCTCTAAGAACACACAAGAAAGAATGTATTTCTGATTACCACAACACAGCTCCTTAGGTGATCTTTACAAGGCTTGCTCACACTTGTCAGACCCCGAGGAATAATGTGTTTAACTGCTTCAACTTTTTTTTAAGCCAAATCTATTAGGTCACCTTTATAAGGACACAAAATTGGCAATGATTAAGGGCTCATCTAAGCAATACTTTGTTATTCAAAATAAGTAATTCTCAAGGGAATGAATAGATAAGCCACAGACTGGGAGAAAGTATTTGCAAAAGGCATATCTGAAAAAGGACTGTTCTCTAAAACACATGAAGAACTCTTAACTCAGCAATAAGAAAACAAACAGCCCGATTTTTTTAAAAAATGGGCCAAAGACCTGAACAGAAACCTTACCAAAGAAGATATACAAATGACCGATAAGCATATGAAATGATACTCCACATTATGTCATCAGGGAAATGCAAATTAAAACAAGATACCACGACACACCTATTAGAATGGCTAAAATCCAAAATACTGACAATGCCAAATGTAGGTGAGGATGTGGAGCAACAGGAACTCGCACGCACTGCTGATGGGAATGCAAATGGCACAGACATTTTGGAAGACAGTTTGGCAGTTTCTTACAAAACTAAACACACACCATACGATCCAGCAATTGTGTTCCTTGGTATTTACCCAAATGAGCTGAAACCTATGTCCGCACAAAAACCTGCACAGATATTTAAAGCAGCCTTATTCATAATTGCCAAGACTTGGAAACAACCCAGATGTCCTTCAGTAGATGAAGGGATAAACTGGTACATCCAGACAATGAATGCACTTTTAAAAAGGAATAAATTTATCAAGCCATGAAAAGACATGGAAGAACCTTAAATGCATATTACTAAGTAAAAGAAGCCAATCTGAAAAGGCTACCTACTGTATGATTCAACTATATGACGTTCTGGAAAAGGAAAAACTATGGAGACAATAAAAACATCAGTGTTGCCAGGAGTTACGGGCGAGGATGGGCTGCAGGGAAATAAAGGGAAGAGGGGATTTTTAGGGCAGTGAAACGATATAATACTACGACAGTGGTAAATGTCATTATACATCCGTCAAAACCCACAGAAGTACAACCCTACGGTAACCTATGATTTTGGGGTGACAATGTGACATAGTAGGTGTATCCACTGTAACAAATGTACCACTCCGGTGACGGGTGTTGATAAGAAAGGCTGTGCTTGTGGGGGAGGGGAGCAGGGGGTATATGGGAACTCACTCTACTTTCCACTCAGTTGTGCTGTGAACCTAAAACTGTTCTAAAAAATAGTCCATTAAAAAAATGCAAAACAGGGGCACCTGGGCGGCTCAGTCATTAAGTGTCTGCCTTCAGCTCAGGTCATGATCCCAGGGTCCTAGGATTGAGCCCCGCATCGGGCGCCCTGCTCCACGGGAAGCCTGCTTCTCCCTCTCCCACTCCCCCTGCTTGTGTTCCCTCTCTCGCTATGTCTCTCTCTGTCAAATAATAAAATCTTTAAAAAAAAATGCAAAACAACAACAAAAGCAATTCAAAATGAGTATCAATGGAAGAACCAGATTTTCGAAGACACATCTTGCTATTTTCCCAAGTGTGAGAAGAAACTTCCAACTTCTATTTGGACTTATATTAATTACTTCATATTAGAGGGGAAAAGCAGTAATATATGTGTATCAAAGCTAGATGATCTCATGAAGGGGCTGGTGCCACTACTCAAGCAGCCCCTATGGGTTCTGAAAATCTAGAAAGATTGATTCTCCCACATTTCTCCTCCAAATTGGAACAAAAGAGACACAGTTCGGCATCAGTTAAATCATGTGTCAAAATCAGTCTGCTCCCATTGGTAAATTCAAGGCTTCTGATCATGATAAACCCAAGAATAAAGAGAGTAAACATGAAGGAAAAGAGAAAAGAACTAATAAAACTTAAATACAGGAAAGAAACACTGCTTGCTACAATACTAAGTTTAGCTAATTGTTCTGGTGTACAGACATGAAGGGTACTTTCTGGGGGCCCCCTTTGTCCCTCGAGCATTCCACTGCTCACAGGAGGAGGAAAGTGGAAAAGGGAGTGTCTAAAACATAAACCATGCACGGCACTTCATATACCTTCCCTGCTTTCTGCAGTGAAGCTTCCAGCAGGCACCCGCAACTGAAGGGTATCCATTGTGTTTACAGGGCAAATACTACATGAGGGTATTCAAGACAATGGTGAAGGAAGAATGACCCCTTCCACCAGCTGCCTCTATTTCCTCTTCCTGTAGATATAAATACTATACAACTTTGTATTAATGAGGTAGATTACTCCCTTTTTCGTTTCCTCTCCCTGCTGAACGCAGAGCCCAACGCAAGGCTTGATCTCAGGACCCTGAGATCATGAACTGAACCTAAACCAAGAGTGAGACGCTCAACCGACTAAACTACCCAGGCACCCCGAGGCACATTATTTCTAGTAACGCCAGGCTAAAGAGGTCATGTCTTCAATTTGCCAACAGACTCAAAGAAGTGGTAAATATATATACACAATTTATACACAATGCTTGATTTCACTGTGTACCTGAAGAGGAAATCACATATAGAAAAATCCCTTGTTTTCTTTGTATGTCACTTTTATCTCAATAAAACTGGAAAGAAAAAAAGACTCTTCTTATAATCTAGCAAAAGAAATAGCTTAAGGTAGTCCATTCTGTGCAATAACAAGGAACAATTCCAGGAATGGTTGTTAATACACTTATTTTAAATTAGAGGAGTAAAGAGAATTTTGAATTGAGAAAAACAAATCATCCCACATATGGTTATCATTGTCATTTCTATATATTCCCTTCCCATTACAGGGGTTTCAAGAGTCCGTACAAAACCTATTATTTCATCGACTTGAAAATAAAAATTCAGAATCAACTCTTCCTACAAGAACAATAGGACATGCATTAAGAGAACTGAACGCACCCTATCTGTTCAATTAGCTTCTTGGATATGTAAAGCGCTCAAAGACATCTTGAGACATACCCATCTTTCCAGCTGTAAAATAAAGAACTGAAATCCTCCACACTTGGAACAAAGGCTAAAGTTAAATTACACAAAAAGTCAGACATTATTAGGACTTTCATGAGGAAGAGTGTGATAAAGTTCCACAAAACAGACTTAAAATCATTAATCACAAAACATTAGGGGCACATCTTCAACTAAAACAGGGCAAGAGAAAGCAACAGGTGTCTATAGGTTAGTTATTTCTGATGTTTACACCTAAGATTTGAGTTCAAACTCTACCACTGCAACCTTGATCAGGTTACCACATCTCTGAACCGATCTCTTTCTCAGCTGATTAAAACAGATATATATGCACATACGTTACAGGTCTGTTGTGAAATTCAGGAAATTAAAATTCCTGAACTGCAGGGACTAACATTAGCTGGATGCTTAATGACAAAACCAGCGTTGTCCCAAGGGCTTCCTAGGAACGAATTCATTTAATCTTCATACAATCCTACCTAGGAAGATAGAAGTATTTTCCTTGAACAGATTTGGAAATTGAGGCTCAGAAGAGGTTAATAACTGGCCCTGAATCCCTGCTATTCTGTCTTCCAATGCACTTAACACACAATAAATACTCAATACAGCACATGTGCCACATTCCAGGAGCTGTTCTAAGCACTCTACATATATTAACTCAGAGAATCCTCAGTAAAATTCTAAGACAGGCACTATTATTACTTCCCATCGCACATACAAGAGAACTGAAGCCAGAGAAATTCGGTATTTTTTTCCAAGGTCACGTAGTTAATTGATAAATGTTAGAGCTGGGATTCCAACTGAGGTCCCAATACTATTCTCCTCCAAAAAAATAAAAAATAACCATTACTGTTTCTCCCATGAAAACAAGCTATGACACATTTTGTCACACAAATTGTCCTTAGTTTATCTTCATGATTCTATTAAACATTTACAATTCCCAGGGTTGTTGGTATGTGATCTTTGTGTGTTGATAAGGTTCTAGACAAAAAGTAAAGAGAGCGCCGAATCCTAACCACTAGACCACCAGGGAGGCTGACAAAAAGTAAAGATACTCAATATTGCAATTAGGCCTACACATTTCTAGGAAGGGTAAGTGAGCGATTTTCAAACAACTTTTCAAACCTCATCATTGTAAATACATTGAAAACCTCCATTTCCACTATGTTGGACCCCTCAGAACTTCAAAATCCAGAATCCAAAGCCGGGTAACAAATGAAAGAGGGACTCCAGGGAAGATAAGAATTTCACTGACACCAACAATTCTACATAAAGTTTTCTTTGCCATCCCTGGAGCCTACGTTACTGTAAGGATAAGAGATCTTTTTTATGTTGTAGGGGTTGACTATTCTCCTCTTCCACTACATTTACCGCTGATCATTGTCAACAGTTTCGGAGGGCCAGAGGAGAGCATCTGACAGACTAATCTTTTGATCTTTCTTGGATACAACAGGGCATTTTTAGCGGGTTTCCTAAGCCGGCACCACTAGATTCAGCTCACAAATACTGATCGACAGCAGCAGGGACCACGGCCCACTATGATGCTCCAGGCACATGGCTGGGGCTGTGCTCCTTGTCTCTACCCTGGAATCACCCCTCTCCAGAACCACATTGGAGTGTACACCCAGGTATGTCAACCTACTCCCCCTGAAGACATGTTCGAAGTAAGAACGGAGAACTAACAAATGTTTCTATATATCATCTCTTCCTTCCAACCATATCCTAAGTTAAGAAAACAAATACACAAATAATTTGTGAGCAAATCTGTGTCTCCAAGAGGACCAGTTTGAACAAGAAAGAATATTATCTATACCATGAGTTCAACCAAAATATTTTTCTGTTTTGTGCACTCATATAAGCCATGAACCCATCTGGGATGAAGACATTTTTAGTTAATGTGCTGCTTTATATGCATGAACGTAGAGGCTATAATCACTTCCCTTTCAAGAAAGGGTGAATTTTTTTATTTTGAGTCAAAATAATTTTTTCATTATAAGCATTACACACAATTGTTCCCTTTTCAAAATTCAAATCCAGCAATATTTTTAAATGAATTTTAGCCTCAAAACTTAAATACAAAATTCTTCTGATGCCTAACTAAAGTCAAAACTAAAGTTCAAGAGGTTGCTACTGTTTCTCTTCTAAAAAAAAAAAATACATCAAGGGACATAACAGCATGAATCAAGAGGCACACAGAACATTTGCTCAAAGGGAAGGAGTTCTATATAGATTCTAGTGTAGAGAGAAGAGAACTCTCTATCAGGAATACAAAAAAAGAACTTTTTAAATGTACACACAGCCAGTTTCTAGCACATTCTACCGACAAATCTTTCAGTTCCCAAAACCACTATTAAGCATCTAAAAGGAGCAAAACCACCTCAAAGTGAGACAAGATATCTGGACAACATAATGTGAAGTCCCAGCCACATGAGCGGTCCATTTTATTTGGGATTCATTAAGATTTCCAGAGACACAGTCAGCTATTAGAAAACAATGTGTTCTTCTTCAACGTGTACATATAAAACCTTTTATTTCACAGAATTTCCTTTAAAGCAAAAATAGACCACAAGCCAGGCCTGGAGCAAGTGTTTATATACCTAAACCCCTCACCACCAATCTTGAGAGCACTGCAGTCACCCAGCATTTATGGGTGAAAGGAATACAGGGGGGCTCCTGAGTCGGGGGCCAGTAAACAATTCACATGCTACCATTAATCACGGAGGTCAAGAAATATTTAGATATTATGAATGTGTAAATATTAATTCTAAAATGTTACGTAGGTACTCAAAAATTTTTTTTGCTTGACTGATGAAACACAACCTAAGAGCTAACATATACTGTTATCTGTAATCTTTGTTCAAAAGGACAGTTGTTAGTTTTTATCTGGAAACCCACAGATGGAACAAACATTCACTACCTGAAAATAATAATGTTCTTGTCTTCCCTTTTGAATCTTCCTAAAGAACTGTGAACATGTTAATAAACACGATGATTTCACATTCTAAGTTTTGCCTTTAAGTATTTTTCTGCACTTTTTTCCTGAGCCAAATCTGCTCACCAGATTTGAAGGCTAGAGCTCATTCATATTTTATGTAACTATTAAATTTCTATTATCTAAACTACGTGCATCCAAAGCATGAACACCAAACGACATTCTGGCAACACTTTAAAACTGAGCTGCGAAGTCAGGTTTTTATGTGCAGTATAAAATCCATTTAGAGCACCATTTCATAAAAAGACAAACCTTTAAATAATTTATAGCACTAGTAAATCTCAAGTTCTTAGTAGATTTAAAAACAGTATTTAAAATATCACTTTAGATTAAAACCAGCAGCAAGAAGCCTATGTCCTTATGTCAAAACACACCAAGTTAAAATGCAATACCAGCAGGCCATCTAGTGACCATCTAAGGGTTCGGGGAAAAAACTTAAATCCAAAAATCCTCAATATTTTTCAGTGTCTTCTATTTTCTTGAATAAAAATACAAAAATATGCCAACTGAAGCACGTTAAGAAAATGAAGATACTCTGACCAAACACTGAGAAATTAAGTATTTATATAAACAAACACATTTCCTTATCCCAATTATATTACACAGGCCAGATCGAACGAGAAGACAGACAATGCAAAGATGACTGAGGATACATAACATTACACTAACCAAAATACCCATCATCCCAAAATACCCATTGTACAGAACATTAAAAACATATTTTTCTTGGACAGTGAAACTTAGAGTAAAGAACATTAAAAAAGCAATACCTGGTAGAATTCATTTCAGGAGAGTCTCTCCAAAGCAATACCAAAGCATCAGATAGAAAAATTCCTTGCCTATCATGGACACAGCACTTCTCAAACATCTGTGTTCTCTAGAAAGCCCGAAACCAGGCTACCCTCTCTGCTTAAAAAGTTTCCTATTTAAAAAAAAAAAAAAAAAGTTTCCCATATATTACAATGGGAAATACAGATTTAGTCTTTGTCCCTGGTTCCTGGCACAGAGCTCTTAAAACCCTTGGAATCTCCTGAGTGGTTAAGGGGGTGTTTGGTGTGATGATGTGATGACTCCAGGCTAAGGGGCTCCTCAAAAAAGACCACACCATACTTAGGTGAGAAGGTTGGAACTTTCAACTCCATCCCCAGAACTCTGGGCTGGGGTAGAAGCTGGAAACGGAGTTCAGTCACCAATGGCCAAAGACTTAATCATGCCTCTGTGATGGAACCTCTGTAGAAACCCCTAAAGGACAAGTTCAGAGAGCTTCTGAGTTGGTGACAGTGCCCACAGACTGCAGCAGGCATCATGGCTCTCCCTGCCCCATTACCTTGTCCTATATGCCTCGTCCATTTGCCTGTTCCTGAGTTGTATCTTTTACAATAAACTGGTAATGGTAAGTAAAGTGCTTTCGTGAGTTCTGTGAGTCAAATTATTGAACCAGGCTGTGGGGGGTCTGGGTCGCCCGTGAATGGGCAGCCAGCCAGGCAGAAATGCAGGTATCTGGGCACCCTACTCACAGTGGGCATCTGACGTAGAAGCAATCCCGTGAGACTGAGCCCTAATCTGCAGTGTCCGAGCTAACTGTGGACACTTGGTGTCAGCACAGAATCAAATTGCTGAACCAGTTAGCATCAGAGGATCAGACAGTTGGAAAAAAAAAAAAAAAACCCTCAAAAGTCTAACAAATGGAGCCCAAGAAGGAAATAAAATGTACTTAAAATAAGATTTTGTTTTATATGGCTTAATAACCCAAGGCACGCATTTACCATTTAGATTTAGGTTTCAGGACCTAAGTAGATTAATCCATCTGGCACGACGGGCCCCAGCTCTGCAAGGTATATCAGGTAACCGACAATCACTTCCTACTTCGCACTACACAGAACAAACATTTCACACTGACCGGAGACAGGCACAGGCAGTTTACTTCTTTACAAGGTCAACATTCCTTCCCACCCAGACGGTGCTGCCTGAACTGCTCTGAAGCCCTTTGAAAGTATTCTAAAAATATTAACTCCTTCTAAGACCCAATACTCTCAAGTTCTCAATCCCAACTACACTTCGGAAAAAAATGGTCAAGGCATGCGCAAGAGAGCCACAGGAAAGACTGAGGTTTCATAAACAAACTGGAAATGGAAGGAATCCAGGTATAAGGAAGGGCAGTGTAGGAGAGAGTGAGCCGCAGCATCCGTCTCGCTGTGTTCAAATCCGACTCTACCCCCACGGCGCTGTCCTGGGACACACAACTTCACCTCTCTGAGTCATCTCCCATCAGTAACCTGAGGACAACTGTAACTACTTTTCAGAGTATTTTAACACACTACATGTAGGAATGCTACTAAAACAGCTACTAAAGGCCTTGCCTCTGTGGGAGTTCTTGTTGGTTTCCATCTCTGCCCGCGACATTATCTTCTAGCGCACACAATTATAGTCTTACATGTAATGCTGGTTAGGGCAGGACCTCTAACCTTCATATCCTCACTCCTCGCTTTCACCCCTGCACTCTGCATCGTTAGCCCCTTCACCTCCGCATCTAGCTTTGTGAGCTTAGCTCTACTCCATGAGCTCCCATAACCCACCTTTGGAAAGCCTCACAAATGTCTCTGTGATGACAATGAAGTTGCACAGTATGTGCCACCCTGGGTCACCAGGGACAGGCTGCTTCGGAAGGTGCACACTGCACTAAGTTCCCTTGTGATCAGGGTGCGGCGGGCAAAGACCCCTTGTATCACCAGCTAACCATCAACTCCGAGCTGAATGTCAGGTATTCACTGGCTTACCTACATGCCGTAATGCTCATGTGAGATTCAACTCTCAACAATCAAAGGAGAATAAATGCCAGAACAGGAGTAGCCGTGTTCTTTACTCTAAGTTTCACTGTCCAGGAAAAATATGTTTTTAATGTTCTTTACAATGGCTGTGTGTATGTAGGTCTTCTTTCAACTGTGTTCCTAAATTTTTTTTCATGCTTTAAAAGAAAAAATTGGATTAATTTATACTGTCATTCGAGTCTACAACGATAAATAATGGTGATAAGGACCAAAAATTAAGGTCCATGATGCAGGAATTTTTACTGTTTAATTCACTGCCACATCCCCAGTGTTTTACAACAGTACCTAGCATGTAAGGCACTAAGTATTTGTTAAATTAACTAAGGGAATCAACCAAGTAAAACACAGAAATACATACTTTCAATGGGAAAACCCCAAAGGAGGGTGGTACCAAAAGAAAGCAATTGCATTCTGCCCCTCCTCTCACTAAAAAAAAAAAAAAAAACAAAAAACAAAAAACGAAGGAAGAAAGAAAAGAAAAAGGGGTGCCTGGGTGGCTCAGTTACTTAAGGATCTGACTCTTGATATCGGCTTAGGTCATGATCTCAGGGTCGTATGATCAAGCCCCATATCAGGCTACACTCTGGGCATGGAGTCTGCTTGAGATTCTCTCTCTCCCTCACCGTCCCCCTCTGCCCCTTTTCTCTCTCTCAAAACAAAAAAGCAACTGCATTAAGGAGCCATTTGCATCTCTTCTGTCACCATCGAGCTTTACGATAAAAATAAATAATTTTTCAAAAGAAAATTTCTCCACCTTAAACAAATATAACCAGAACACCTTTCTGGTTGTAGATTTAATTACATTGCACTTTAGGTCTAATGAGAACACTGTTCAAAGTAAAAGCCAGACGCATTTGGAAATGAATCCTAGGAAATCATACACCTGGAATCCTAGGTATAGAATCCAGTATGTCCATGAGCAAGTTACTTAATATCTCTAAAATACTTCAGAGGTTTACTCTGTGAATAAAATCAGAAAACACATATAAAGTACTCAGCACAAAGACCACTTGGAACCTGTCACAGTAATTAGAGTGAGAAGTGGTTAGAAGCTAAATTAGGAGAAAGGCCACTTGCCCTCAGATTCTAACAATCAAAACAAATATTTTAAAAGCCACAAGGCTCCACATATATGACCTTTATAGTAAGTACTCAGTAAATGTTAGTTTTTTCATCTATCCCTCTTTTTCAAACCTTGAAGGAAACTGTCCAATTATCAGACTGTAGCAGGCATAATATAGAGTACATCCATATAAAAAAGCAATTAGTATAATCATTAATTAGGGGCAAACATCAGAAGCAAGGCTTTAATTAAAGTCACAGAGTCAGGGGCGCCTGGGTGGCTCAGTCGTTAAGCGTCTGCCTTGGGCTCAGGTCATGATCCCAGGGTCCTGGGATCGAGCCCCGCATCAGGGTCCTTGCTCCACAGAGAGCCTGCTTCTCCCTCTCCCTCTACCTGCCGCTTCCCCTGCTTGTGCTCTCTCTCTCTGTCAAATAAATAAATATTTTTTAAAAAATAAAAATTTAAAAAATAAAGTTACAGAGACTAAGGAAAGCAACAGAATGAATGAATGAATAAATAAAGTGGCAGAATAAATTAAGGACAATAATATGAAAATATGCAGCTTGGAGCCAAACTATGGGGAACCCTGAACACAAATCACCTTAATTCTATAAACCATGGGAAAATCAATAAATTCTTTAGAGTAAAAAAAAATACAAAAACCAAAACAACTAGACTACACTTGAGAAAGAGGGTTCTCTGAACAATACAGGATGGCATAAAAGGCATATGGAACTGGAAGCAGGGTAGCCAGTTAAGGGAATATCAGGTAGTGTGAGCCTAAAATTGTACAGGGACAGTTTGCCCTCAAGTTTTAAGCACTGGGGGGAGGGGGAACTGCAAAGTCCAAGGCACGACAGACACTATGTGAAGTCTGTATTTTCATTTCACAGAATCATGGTTAAAACCCAATTTCTGACTAAATACAGTGTGGGATCCTGGGTCAAATCCTAATACAGGACAGGAAAAACTTGTGAAAGCCACATAAGTGTGTGCTTTAGTTTACAGTATCTTCCTGGGGTTCATTTCTTAGTTTTGAGAAATGTTCTACGGTCATGTGAAACATTAAAGTAAGAGGAAGCCGGGTGAAGGATATACAGGCACTCTCTGTACTATTATTAGACTTACAGAAGAGTTGCGAAATTTTTTCAAAATAGTTTTTTAAAACAAGAACAGCAAAATCATCTGCTCACTACAAAAAAAAAAAAAAAACACTCTATATAGGTGAAGTATCAAACCCAAAGGACGCTATTCTACCCCAGGCCCCAAAGAAGTGGTTGGGAATGAAAGGGAAGATGTAACAGAAGGAGCTACGTGAAGCACCCACCACACATTATGTTTAATAACCCCATATAAGTGTCTGAGCACCTGGAATTAGCTGTAGTTCCTAAAATGGCTTCAGAGATTCCTGAGCCCCCTATGCTATATATGAGAGTATCTGTATATTTTCCTGAGGTTCTATAAAACACTTAAAAATCACTAATTAGATATGAAAACTAGAGAACCCAAACTAACAGAAAGTAAAATTCTGTATAGCTTCCCAACATTGATAAGACAAATCTCCAGCTTTAAAAAAAAAAAAAAGGATAGGCTCAATGTACAAAAACTGCAAACAAAATTACAATCCAAATAAAAAGGAAAAATACTGGAAACACAGACAACCCCGAAGAGTAAAAGCAGAGCAAGAATAGACGGTTTGCTGAAAATTAAACAGAGATTCCAGGATAGAACATCACGTAACAAGAGGAAAGGCCAGCTAATCTATGAAATCGTAAACGTTCCTGAACCCATCACAGAGCTGAGGTGCTACAGAGCTGAGCAGTACCAAGAACTGCTTCCAAAGAGTGACAAGTCCCAGCAAGAAAAGACAAGACCTATGAACATGCCCTTCAGGTGCGCATGGGAGGAAGAAGTGGCTGCAATAAAAGCAGGAAAGAAAAAAACAGCTAAGTGTTTTTAGCACTCTTCAAGGCTGAGTGAGGACTAGTGTGACAGGTTCACATACCTGGGAACCCGTCACCAGGAGTTCTATACTCACTCACAAGCACATCATTTCACTTACTCAGCTACAATGTTTGGATAAGGGAGGACTCACATTAAGAAGGTGAGTCCCAGGTTAACTACCTGGCAGGTATTTTACAATATGAAAAAAATTCTAAGGCTAAACATTTTTAATATATCCAGACACAGGTAATTTTTTTAAGTTGTATGTCTAATATATCCAGTAAGAAATACTAGATGAAAGAGGTTTATGGTAATAGGATTTCAAAAATCAAGAGGGCAGGGGCGCCTGGGTGACTCAGTCATTAAGCCTCTGCCTTCAGCTCAGGTCATGATTCCAAGGTCCTGGGATCGAGCCCCGCATCGGGCTCCCTGCTATGCGGGAAGCCTGCTTCTCCCTCTCCCGCTCCCCCTGCTTGTGTTCCCTCCCTGGAGTATATCTCTCTCTGTCAAATAAATAAATAAAATCTTCTCCCTCTCCCACTCCCCCTGCCTGTGCTCCCTCCCTCGCTGTCTCTGTCAAATAAATAAATAAAATCTTCTCCTTCTCCCACTCCCCCTGCCTGTGCTCCCTCCCTTGCTGTGTCTCTCTCTGTCAAATAAATAAAATCTTCTCCCTCTCCCACTCCCCCTGCCTGTGCTCCCTCCCTCGCTGTGTCTCTGTCAAATAAATAAATAAAATCTTTAAAAAAAAAATCAAGAGGGTGTTCAGATGCCTAGGCCACAGTTAGAGGACAGAATGGAACACAATGACGCATCACCGTGTACCACGTCAGGAGTCCCTGCACAACACTAGGCGGCAAAGGTGAGGACATCCAGGGGAAGGGAGTGATACTGACACACAAAGGCCAGATCCTCCCCAACTAAGTAAACTGCATGGCCCTCCGCTGGGACCAGGGAAGTGTGAAGATAGGAGCAGGGAAGAAAAGAAAAACAATTTCTAAAAACTGTAACTGGACTAAACTCTAAGAGAACCATGGACCTCACGGAGGCCTGAGTGCTCGGGAAAACAGCCAGCCTCTTTATGTTTATATATGCTCAGGAAGGCACCAGAGAAAGATCTTTATGTCCTGGAACCTTTCCCTTCCTAAAACTCAACCATCCTTATCATCATGTTGCACAAGGAAAATCCGGGCACTCTCTTAGAGTCGAGAAAAAGTTAGCTACATTATGTACCTCAACTTAAAAAAATATAATAACGTCAAGTTGTAGAGCTAAATAATCACGGCTGAATGTATTAGGTATCTGCGTGGTAAAATTACTGGCAGAAGAGATAAAAGAGCGTCTGGCCCTCAAGCGTCCTGTGGTTCATGCTGACCAGGATATTGCACATGTTGTATACAGTGGTGCCCCCACAACACCTAACACAGGGACATACACACACTCAGAAAACTGTCAGCACCATAAAGAACCTGAAACACAAACGGTACTCCGTATCAACACCACCTGTTTTTTTGGCAGGCGAAAGAGTACAAGACAAATACATTTATTGAGGATTCCCTCTTTGACCTACCCGTTCTTGTAGAAGTTCCACCACCTGCTGGACACAGTCGTTCACATCACAAGAGTCTGTCTTCAGCACCAATTCAGGAGCCTCTGGCTTTTCATACTCAGAATCGATTCCAGTGAAACCTATGAAAGGAACCAGGTGCGAGAGGGGGGTGGAAATTGAGACAGGCTTATTTCTTCATTGCAAGTCTCTGCTCCGTCAAAGTTTGTATTTATGCTGTCCCTTCTGAGTTACAGGGTTATGGTACTGAAACTTCTTTCTTGGGAGAAGATTTCTGATTAAACTTTCATTTCGCCTTTAAACACATATAGTCGATTCCCATTCGCAGTTCAATAATGTTTCACAAACACTAAATTAGTGAATCCTGAATCACGGGCTCCTAGGGGAAACATGGGGTTAGGTTCCTGCAAGCTTCAGTCATCATAAAATTTTTTGACCCTTCTTTGTGGTACGAAAGCTGAAACACGAAGGCCGAGTGTCATTTTGTTCAACCTCCGCTGGGAACACATACTTGGGGTGGCTAAAACTTTTGCCACTCTGCATGTGTCCACAAGTGACTGCCAAAGCACCGTGAGTACTGATGTGGGGGTTAAAAAACTTTAGTGAGTAGAAAAACTTGCAAGTATGGACTCTCCAAAGGATGAGGACTGATTCTTCTTCTTCTGCGCCTAAATGCCTAAACTGCCAATGGAGAAATAGGAATGAATACCAAGGGATCCAGAGCATCTCAATTTCTCCAGGGGAATATAGGATATTATAGTACTTAACCCCTGGGCATAAGCCAAACTCAACAAGGTTTTCTTCCTCTCCATGCAAAAACTGACACCAAAGTTTATCTGTCCATTATATTCACAGGGATTATCTATGGCCAAATTGAAGCTCTGCAGGCTGCTTCTGCCACCAGGATTAAGTGTTCAGGCAAGACAAATTAACTACTACTAGCTTTAGCAAAACATAAATAAGAACGGTAATCCTGTTGTATCACGAAATATACTCCACAACCAAACATAATTAGTTTAGATATTAACCCCTATTTAGATTTTCCCTTTAAATATGCGTTACCAAGGAACTGCCAAGAAAGAATGCATGATGTTTCTCAAGAATGGGCTAGCTGAGCTGAACATATGCTGTTCCATCACCTCATACATAAGTCACTTAAGGCCAGTCTGCCTTGCAGTGCTTAGGTCAACCTTGGGATAGAATGGTAAACATTAATTTAAAATCATTACTATTCAGAGGAACAGTCACCAAGAGAGTTCTAAAATATATACTACAAGTCTACAGCCCACTTATTTTTTTCTATTTCATATTTCTAAGTATCACATGAAGTCCTGAATCCAAGAAGGAGATGTCTGCATTACCAATATTCCTAAAAGAGTCACAGTAAAATAGTTGGGGAAAAATAATTCTGATCAAAACAAAACACTAGTTGTTTGTTTGTTTTTTAAGAGAGAGTGTGTGTCTAGGGGGGAGAGGCAGAGGGAGAGAGAGAATCTTAAGCAGTCTCCACGCCCAGTGCAGAGCCCAATGCAAGGCTTGATCTCACAACCCTGCGATCATGACCTGAGCCGAAATCAAGACTTGGACACTTAACTGACTGAGCCACCCAGGTGCCCCTAGAACACTAGTTCTTAAGCTTCAGTTCTCAAATGCACACAATGGAATCGCCAGGTCCCACCCCCATGAGATTCCAATTTCACTGGTATAGCTTTGGCATCGGATTTTTAAACGTTTCCCCAGGTAATGCTAATGTGCAGCAAACCTTGAAAACCACTGTGTTGGAAGACCTGGCTTAGCATTTTAGAAGTCCAGGAATTCCCTTCCTAGCTAATTTATCCTGCGATTATAATAAATGTACACGTAAGAACATTTATATTTAAGCAGATAATAACTATGAGTAGTAATCATGAAAATAATCTAGCATTAGAATGGCTGACACGGGATGCCTGGGTGGCTCAGTCGGTTAAGCGTCTGCCTTCGGCTCAGGTCATGATCCCCGGGTCCTGGGATCGAGTCCCGCATCGGGCTCCGTTCTCCGTGGGGAGCCTGCTTCTCCCTCTGCCTCTGCCTCTCTCTCTCTCTCTCTCTCTCATGAATAAATAAAATCTTAAAAAAAAAAAAAAAAAGAATGGTTGACACAGGGATACATTTACAGTTTAGTAAATGTCACATAAAGGCATACAAAAGCCGAGGTCCGCTGAATGTATGCAATCTCTTCTGTCCTCAAACATTTACCACCACAGCTCTGAGACTGCATTGACAGGGAACTTTCAAGCACTATTCTGACAATGAGTAAACGATTTTTAAAAACAAACAACTCTACAATCAGAAACTCTAACACCATGGCAAAGATAATGTTTGTACACAGGCACACATATATATATTAACCTAAGGAACATTTTATCAATGTCTACTCAGAGGATTTTGTTTTTTAAGATTTATTTGAGAGAGAGAAATCGTGCGTGCACGCGCACAGCAGGGGTAGGGACAGAGGAAGAGGGAAAGAATCCCCTAGCCAACTCCCACTGAGCATGGAGCCCAACCACGGGGCTCAATCCCAGGACCCTGAGATCATGACCTGGGCCAAAACCAAGATTCAGATGCTTACTGACTAAGCCACCCAGGTGTCCCTAGTCAGAGGAATTTAAAAACACTCAGGAAAATAAACAAGTAACACAGAGAAAACTAAGCTAATACAATCACACTCCCAAAAAGAGAATGCAAATTGTAAATGACTCAAGGTATTTTGCATGTGACCTTATTCATCTTTGCATCCCAGCACCAAATATATACCTCAGAAATGGAAAGCACTGATCAGTGTGTGTTGAACATCCAATTTCCACTCCTTCTAATCTATCCAACAAGCATTTACTATGTGTGTGTCAGGCATTAGGCTTTGGGCCTCACACTGGGCTAAACTCTTAATGATAGAAAAACAGTCAAGATGTTACCCCTGTTGGGGCGCCTGGGTGGCTCAGTTGGTTAAGCGACTGCCTTCGGCTCAGGTCATGATCCTGGAGTCCCGGGATCAAGTCCCGCATCGGGCTCCCTGCTCGGCAGGGAGTCTGCTTCTCCCTCTGACCCTCCCCCCTCTCATGTGCTCTCTCTCTCATTCTGTCTGTCAAATAAATAAAATAAAATCTTTAAAAAAAAAAAAAAAAAAAAAAGATGTTACCCCTGTCCACAGTAGCTTACTCCAGAGCGAGAGAGACAAATCTACCTCTCTCACCAGTCCATCCTTGCAAAAACAACAAAATCAACTACAATTAAAATAAGATTTAGACTTCAGGATCCCAGACACATCACTTCGTTTCTCTTTGCCAAATCTTTACTATGAAAAACTGAAGTGAAAACTGGCCATCAACAAACAGAGGGTGATACAGATGATAAAAAGAGCTAAACTGGTTTCCCTCCCCATGTCGTAAATTATTCAGGTCAGACAACCTGTTGAGTCAAAAACTGCAGCCTTAATGGGTGAAACTGCATCTCCATGGTGGCACAACTGGATGTCAGGCTGGCCTAAGGAACCAGATTTCACACAGCAGGTGGCACTCGCCCCAACCGCTAATGTGTCCCCAGGTCCAACTAGAGAAGAGCCCAGAATAAAAAGAATTGCCCTTCCTGTTCCACCTTTTCTTATGCAGGGCCAGAAGCTGAGTGACAAAATCTCGAATTCGCAGAGCCCCGGGGAGCTCCTATGATCGTCCCAGGCTATCATACTCCCTCTATTGGGAACACATCAAAGTTACCTGCATGAATCATTGATCCCTACACAGTGCTGACTGGGTAATCGGTCCTTGATTTTTTTTTTAATGCTGGCATTTCCTCTGTTAACAATAGAACAGAATTAGGGCGCCTGGGTGGCTCAGTTGGTTAAGCAACTGCCTTCGGCTCGGGTCATGATCCCGGAGTCCCGGGATCGAGTCCCGCATCAGGCTCCCTGCTCAGCAGGGAATCTGCTTCTCCCTCTGACCCTCCTCCCTCTCATGCTGTCTCTCATTCTCTCTCGCGCAAATAAATAAAATCTTAAAAAAAAAATTTAAAAAAAAACCAAAACAATAGAACAGAATTAATATCCAAGTATGTCTTGAGGATAAATACGACTGGTATCAAAGGCCACAGCAGACAGGTTCTTAATGTCTCTTATGTCCAAATGTTCACCACAGTTGAAACTCTAGAAGCAAACCATAAAATCTAAAAAACAAGGTACTTCTATTTTGATGGAATCAGCAATATATTAATTCAACCTAATTCAACAATTGTACACAGAACGAATAAGGGACCATTCCAAGCACCACGATATAAATAAGAACGAGACACTGTCTTTGCTCTCAAGATGTTTCTAATGCAGGCATTTTTCCCATTAGCTATGGAATTTCCTTCATTTTCACTGGAACAAAAAGCAGAAGGGACAGCAGCTAGCAACTGATACTCAGTCTAAAGTTAGGCACCTAATTATATCAAGTAGGTTTCCAGCAGTCCCTGAGGTCCCAACCTTCTAAAACTCTGTCCTGTGAGTAGGATTCCAATCTGATCAACAATACCTGAGTACACACAGCGCCAGATAGTGCCGGTAGGCCTCAGAGACACAAGAGTGTAGTAAGACCCACTTTTTCTTCTCAAGGAGCTCCAAGTTGTTTGAATACTGCCAATCTCTTAGTAAAGATGATCCGTCTCAAATATGATAGGCTAAAATATGCAAGCATATTTTATGCTGGCTGGCTCAGTCAGAACACGCAGCTCTTGATTTCAGGATTGAGTTCAAGCCCCACGTTGGGTGTAGAGATTACTTAAAAAATAGAATCTTAAAAAAAAAAAAAATGCAAGCAAAGAGGAACTGGAAAAAAAATAGTACTTACCTTTAATTTCTCCAGCCCGTGCTTTTTTGTAGAGTCCCTTGACATCCCTCTGTTCACAAACGTGCAGAGGAGCATCAACAAATACTTCAAAAAAAGGTAAACTTGCACCCTCATGAATTTGCCTTGCATTGTTGCGATCCTTAGAAAAAAGACATACAGCTGAGTCAGTGGAAAATAAATACTAGACAAAACCATTTATATTTTAAAATATAAACTGAGGGGCGCCTGGGGGCTCAGTCAGTTAAGCCTCTGACCGACTTTGACTCAGGTCATGATCTTGGGGTCCTGGGATCAAGCCCAGCATCATGCTCCACACTCAGCAGGGAGTCTGCTTGAGGATTCTCTCTCTCTCTCCCTCTGCCCCACCCTCCACTTGTGCACACACGCTTGAGCTCTCTCTCAAATAAATTTTTTTTTTTTTAAAGATTTTATTTATTTGACAGAGAGAGACACAGCGAGAGAGGGAACACAAGCAGGGGGAGTGGGAGAGGGAGAAACAGGCTTCCCGCGGAGCAAGGAGCCTGATGCGGGGCTCGATCCCAGGACCCTGGGATCATGACCTGAGCCCAAGGCAGACGCTTAACGACTGAGCCACCCAGGCACCCCCATATATATATTTTTAGATTTTATTAATTTATTTGAGAGAGGTCCTGGGATAGAGCCCCGCATCGGGCTCCCTGCTTGCCAGGAAGCCTGCTTCTCCCTCTCCCACTCCCCCTGCTTGTGTTCTCTCTCTCGCTGTGTCTCTAAAGATTTAAAAAATATATGTATATACGTGTGTGTGTGTGTGTGTGTGTGTGTGTGTATATATATGTAGGGTGCCTGGGTGGCTCAGTTGGTTAAGCATCTGCCTTCCGCTTGGGTCATGGTCCCGGGGGACCTGGGATGGAGCCCCGAGTCAGGCTCCCTGCTCAGCGAGGAGTCTGCTTCTCACTCTATCTCTGCACCCCCCCTCGCTGTGCTCTAATAAATAAACTCTTTAAATATATACATATCTATAAACTGAATAAAAATTAAATCTAGGAAATTATAAGGTTAATATACCCATTCTTTGTAACTCTTTTAAAGGGTATACTATTCTAAAAATCCAAGATATTGGGGAGTTCCAGGAGGGAAAACAATAGATGTCCCATAAAAAATTTCACCAAGGGGCACCTGGGTGGCTCAGTCGGTTAAGCGTCTCCCTTTGGCTCGGGTCATGATCCCAGGGTCCTGGGATCGAGCCCCACATCAGGCTCCCTGCTTGACGGGGAATCTGCTTCTCCCTCTCCCTGCCCCCTGCTTGTGCTCTCTCTCACGTGAGCTCTCTCTCTCAAATAAACAAAATAAATTATTAAATCTTAAAAAATTAAGAAAAAAAAATTTTTTTTCACCAAATTTCTTGAGGAACCAAAGCCAAAGCCCAGCCTGAATGCAGGAGTGCATCAGGCCTCTCTCTCATAACACGTTCAACCTCAGCCTGAGCTGGCTTGAAAGCAACTTCACTTCCCAAGAAGACCATTCAGAACCCTGAGGGGGGTTTATTCACTTGCCAAACACAAGCTCCTGTGGCCACTTCTCATCTCAAGCATTCCCAAGACTTTACTTTTCTGCCCTGCCCCTAAGCCCCTAACCAGTAATCATCTTCATCGCTCCGAATGAAGCACGAATACGCCCCATCTCTTCTCCGCTACATAAGCGTGTCTATATGCCCACTACCTTGGTCTCGCTCAGTCCTGCCACTCCCCGCTTCAGATTCCAGAGCCCCATCCCCTGATCTTGCTCAACCCGTTATCCCTACTCCATCTGAAATCTTCAGCCTCTGCCCTCTCGGCCAGCTTTTTTCCCCGGGGCAACAAACAAGTACAAGTCACTCATCCATGAAAAACAAGAGAACTAACAAATCACACAAAATCCCTTAATCACGGGTACTCTTCAGCCCTTAAATGACAGGACTTTCTGCTGTATCTCACACTACTAACCCTATGTATGCCGACGATGCTACCCCCTGACCATTCCTAATGCATGCTCCCCTGGGCTCGTCCTACTTTCCCATCCCTCCAATACTGCTGTTGCCCACAGTCCATCAGGAACCCACTGCTCACATTAAGTCCTTGAGCACTTTTCTCAGCTGCCTTCACGATGTCAACTACAACATATACACCAACACTTAAGCCTGAGCCCTGCCCTCTCTCCTGAAATTAAACACGTTTCCAGCTTCCTCCTAAATATACCCACCTGGAGATCCCACAGCTACCTCAAACTTAGCATGTCCATAATTGAGTCCATTCTCTCTTCCCCCAAGCTGGAATCCCGCCTATACCAACCAAATCAAAGATGACAACACTATTCACCCAGAATCCCAAGAGCTGTTCTGGTTCCTTCCCTTTGCCCCACAGCCCCACCCCCTGGCATTCCGTCACAAAGTCCTTCAGATTTTGCCTCTAAATATTATACCAACCCAGTTTGCATTGCTTCCCTGCTCCCTAGTTCACCTCATTCCTCATCTGGTCAATTGCTACACCCTTTTAAAAGTCTGTTGGCTTCTAGCTTTGATCTACTCAAAGCCATACTCTAACACTGTCCCCTGAATGACAGACGATGCAAATTCAACCATGTCACTAACTTTACAGAGATTCCCCACCACCGTCAGGGTAAAACACAAACTTCTTAGTGGGAGGCTTCAGGCCTTCTATACCTGGCCCCACCATTCTCAGTCTTGCACTTGATGTTCTATTAGTAATTAAAGGCTGTTTGGGCCTTATGCCTTAGCCATCTCCCCTGCCAGAAACCCTCCACTCCTCTCTTCTGCCTAAAGCAATATGCATCTCACAGCACCGATCCGTGGTGCAGTCCTCTAGGAAGCTCACCCTGCATCCCCAGAATGATGGAGGGCCCTTGCTTCCTCTGGCTTCTGGGAGAACCCACTATATACCTGTCATAGATCTTATTCTGATACTCTGATTCTCTTTTCATTAGCCACAGCATGTAGCAGAATGACTAAGTAGTGACCTTATTAACTGATTCCAGCTGTCCTTTTAAATGAAGGGGTTTCCAAGTTTCTAGCCATGGCTCTCTTCTCATTCTATACAACTCCTCCATATACTCAACTTCAACTAGGTTTCAATTTACAGTTAATGATTCCTAAATCTATCTCAATTCTACACAGCTCTCCTGAGCTCCAGAACCAATGTTCCAATGACCCACTTAGATACGCCACTAGGATTTCAAACCTAACCCACCTAAAAAGAAATAGTCATCTCCTCCCTTCCCATCCTGTATTTTCTACCTCAATCATTCCATCTTCTATTCAGAAAGCACCGTCCTTCATGTTCACCCCAAATTCAGCAATCAACCAGGCACCACATCCTACTGATGCTACGGGCTCAAGAGCCCTCAAATGCACCCTCTCTTTTCCATTCCCGTTGTTGTTGCTTGAATTCACTCCAAAAGCCTCTTCACTCATCTCCTATCTCCAGGCCACTCTTATTCCGGGCTTCAAAGGGGGCCTTACTGAAATGCAAACCCAGAGACAGCATTCCCTAGTACAATTTCAAACTGTTTAGTCCCCTGTGGGGCAAAGTTCTGAGCAGTGAAGGTTTATCATCGGAACCTCTGTAAATCGCTCTACCTTCATCTCCCCTCACATTCATCCTGCACCGCAGTCATTACATCTACCTACAGTCCCCCGAAAGATCGAATTCCCTCACATTTCCATGCTGCTGCAGACCCTGTACCGTCTCCTCTGTCGAAATAGCTTTCTCCCTCCTCTCTCACTGGTATGCTCTGATTCCTCCCCACAACTCAGTTCAAGCAGCACCTCCTCTGTGAGTCTTCCACGGCATCTTTCATAGATACTTACCTCATTGCCAGCTGCAACGTACTGTAACTGTTCACACCTCTATGTTCCCACCAGACTAGCTAGGAACTATCAGGTTTACCTTGCGAACCAAGATGCCCTAGTTCAATGGTGACATGGAATAATACACATATCCTCTATTATATGGTTTGATGCAAATATCACAGATTTTGACACATCCTAAGCATAGTCCAAACCCCATTCTTAGTGCTTTGAGAGATGAGATCAACAAAATTTTACTTCATACTATGGAAACAAGGGAGCCAAAAAGCAGATCAGCATGTACTTTAGAGACCCAGCTGACAGCTCTCCAAATCCCGTGTTACTCTCTCCTCTTCCAAGAGTTGCACAAAGTCCCAAAAGTGCAAGAATATCAGTTATTATATTACTATGAAAACTTCATATCCAAGGATTCAAGAACTCAAACTATCATTCTCTTCTACACTTCATTATCTAGTACACTTTAAACTGATATACTAACATTGTTCCCAATGTTTCAGGAAAATGAAAAGTAACTAGTCCTCACAGGACCTTTCAGGACTCCTGCCATGGTTCAATTAAGTGAATCTTTGTAATTAACACTCCATCTGATACTTACCTATAACTCTAACAGCTCATATTTTGGTGTTGCTTTTAAAAAAGTCTACGTAACCATCCAAATTCACAATACAGTACTAGAACTGTGCTATTATTTGTTATATTTACTGAATACTTACCACACACCAGGCACTGCGCTGAGAGCTTTGGATGCATGATTTACCTAATCCTCAGAGCAACCCTATGAGGTAGGCATTGTCTGAGCTTATGAAAGTCAAGTCAACTGGCCAAGGTCATAACAACAACTGGCAGAGCTGAATTCCAACCCACTGTTTCTGGCCCCAAAGCCCCTGCCTTTAACCACATAGTAATTCACCTGTTCTTTCACATCTGAGTTATGCTGTCATTTAATAAACACTAAATATCTACTGTGTTCCAGGAGCTGGACCTGGCATCAAGATTATAAAGACAAATAAGATGTAGTTTCAGCCTTCGAGGAGCCAGTGGATTTTAGAGGTTATGAGGCATGGTGGGTGAGAGCATGGATTCCAGTGACACTGTCTGGGTGCAAATCCTTGCTCTACCATGTACAGTATGTGATCCTGGGTAATTTACACCTGTCTCCTCACCACTGCCTTTTTTTTTTTTTTTTAAGATTTTATTTATTTGAAAGAGAGAGTGAACAGGGGGCGGGGCAGAGGGGGAGGGAGAGGAAAAGAGAATCTCAAGCACACTCCACACTAAGTGCAGAACCCGACGCAGGACTCAATCTCAGGACCCTGAGACCATGACCTCAGACAAAACCAAGCGTCAGACGCTTAACCGACTGAGCCACCCAGGCGCCCCACCTCTGCCTTCTTCACTGGCTGTGAGCACTAAAGGAGTTAATTCATAGTATACAGCTGGTGTTCAATAAAGGTTAGCTGCTATGATTTTTATCACTACTACTACTATTGCTGCTGTATTAGCACCACCAATCAACGATACCATATGAGAATGATGGTGTGTTACAGGGAAACAATGCATTATGGCACAATTATAAGGGCACCAAAGACAGGTGTCCCACAAAGCCCAAAGGACAAAGGGAAGGTACTCAGGAGGAGGAGACACCTACCCTGAGTCTCAAAGCACAAACAGGAGTCAAGTGATGTGGAGAAGGATCGGTGGAAGAAGAAGAGTGCCTTTCAGGCAGGGGAACAAAAAAATCTCACGGTGAGAAACAACATGGTTTTTTAAGAGAAATACGAAAAAAGTGAAATGGTGCTAAAATAAGAGGAAGAATGTAATAAAAGAGGAGACCGAAGATCTAGAAGCAAAGTAGCCATAGTCAGGCACATGTGAAAAAACTGAAGACTTTCCCTGGTGTCGGACACATGTTGAGTATTTACTATGTGTTTACTGAATTGAAAAGTCAAGCTTGAAATAATTTGGCCACTGGCTTGAGGTCAACAAGTCTGCTTATACTGGGAAGGGAGGGGTCACAGCAGGTTTTATCAAAACTGAATTTACTCAGAAAGTCACAGCACAGAAATGCCGTAGGTTAATTTAAAATAATTAAAATAAAATAAAGTATTTGCATTGAGCTTCAAAGCACAGGTCAGTTTTAAACTGTTCGTTCTACCTGATAGCATACTCTCAATGACATGAGAACAGCAAGAGCACAAAAGCCACATACCTGAGTATAAGGTGATATAAAACTCGTGATGCATACTAAGCCAGCATCTGCAAACAGCTTAGCAACTTCTGCAATGCGTCGAACATTCTCCTCTCTGTCTTCAGGACTGAAGCCAAGATTCTTATTGAGACCCTGACGAATGTTGTCACCATCCAAAGTGTAGCATGGGATACCATGGCACACCAAGTACTCCTCTAAAGCCATGCTCACTGTGGTCTTTCCTGCTCCAGATAAGCCTGAAAGTGAACAGTCCAAGCACAGTTCAGATGCAGCATTAGAAGGATAACCACATAGTAATAAAGAATTTAAATCACAGCTTTAATTACATTCATTATTCATAGCCATCTCTCAGTAACACTTTTCCCACATTTCTCTATAAGATTTACATCTTAGCTAGAAAAACATCTGTAGTTCAAATAAAATAAGCATTTATGTTTTTTGGGTTTTCTAAATTACAACAGACATTTATTTAAAGTAATACATTTGCAGCTCAAATAGTTCGAAACTGCACATTTCAGGTTTACCCAACTTAAAAATATTTGAGGAGAGCTGCAACGACAGATTTCAACTCCATGATTACTTCTTCGCCTACTCCTCTATTTTCTTTGCCGAGCAACTTCGTTCAGATGGGGTTCAAGGTAGAATTGATCCTGCTCATATTTTGTCCACTGCTCATTACGCAAGATCTGCTGCCTCGTGGTCAGATCCAGTGCTCTCTCAGTGTGAAACACCCTGTGGTTATACAGGTTCTCAGGAAGCCTTATGGCCTCTTTCACATCATCATTCTCATATACTGTATCATCTTGCATTAACTCCAGCATTGTGATACCATTTCTGAATACCCTCTAGCCACCAGCTTGTTGCTGCAAGGCCTGTTCGCCACTTTGACCCAAGACTACAGCGTTGCCTACTCAAGCATTTATGTTTTTAATAACTCCTGTCTATGCCCAAAGGTATTCTAGAAATTACTCAGTTTCAGAGGGTATTCACTTTGTTCTCATTACCACTATTCCAATGCTACATGCCAAAGTAAAAACAGAGTAGTATGCCCAAATTATTTCTAGGGAGGTAAGAAAAAGGACAAAAGTAAGTAAAAATAAACATTATAAAGTTATTTCTATATCCCAGAATCAATACATTCCACAGACTACCATGATAAAAGTACCTGGGAGTCCAATTTATAATATAATTAACCTTGAAAGAACATCCTTACCTCAACTCACCTTCCTCTACCAATGACGTTTACTCACTAAACAACAAGGAAAAGGAAAGCATGTATGTATGCACTAGAACATGCCATCTCGATGAGTATGCAAGCACAGAATTCACAACTAAGGTAGTGATGAGGCAAGAGATAAAAACGGAAGTCTCACGTACTGATTCCTTTGAAAGAAGTCATGATGGTAGAAGGCTAACTTAAAAAAAAAAAGTGGATTATGTGTTAGGAGGATCAATAGTATTAACTGCTTTATACATTAAAAACTTGTATGTTGGGGAGCCTGGGTGGTACAGTAGGTCGAGCATCTGACTCTTGGTTTCCACTCAGGTCAGGATCTCATGGTCACTCAGTGTGGGGTCTGCTTGAGCTTCTCTCTCCCTCTCTCTCTGCCCCTCCCACTCATGCTCTTTAAATCTAAAAAATAAAAATAAAAAATAAAAAACCTTGTATAGCGGATCTTATTTTCCAAAGATGGCTGCAACAGAATTTCCCACCCTGCAACCTCTTTGACCATGTAACATCGCCACTGTGACATCAAGAGGTAGAGTCTAATTCCCTGCCCTTGAATCTGGGCTGGCCTTAGGATTCACCTATCATGAAAAAAATGCAGTGAAAATGACAATGTGTGACTTCCAAGGCAGGGTCAGAAAAAGCTGTTACGCAGTTTCTCTTTGGACCCTCCATTTGAGAGAAGCCCGCTATTAAATATACCGAGGCCACCATGCTAGCAAGATCACGACTAGGTGGTTCAGCCAGCTAAGCCCCCAGCTGACAGGTAGCATCAAGCGAGTTAGTGATCACCGACTCCAGCAGGTGAGCCTTTAGACATCAGGGAAAATCACCCCGCTGAGCCCTCCTGAATTCCTTACCCACAACATGGTAAGCAAATTAAAACGGTTGGTTTACACCACTAGGTTCTGGGTGATTTGTTACACAGCAACAATAACTGAACAAACAGATGGAGGCAGGGGGTTCTGTCTTTTGTTGTTTTTAACCAGCAGCTGAGCACTAAGTATGAGAAGAAGGAAAAAAAAAAACAACAATCCTGAAACCTGAACTCTTAGACTTTATACAAGACAACCTAAATGATAATAAAAGTACCTATTTATACATACGTGTATATATATACTCATTTTATGTATATATTTAGTTTGAAACAAAGTAAAGAGAGAAACAAAAAAAAAAAGAGACTGCTGAAAATTTAATTACTGACACAGGAAGTTTCATTGATGATGATTACAGGGAACACAGACAAAAAGGCAAAGAAATTAAAGCAGAGGAAATTAATACACAATTACAAGAGAGAAAATCCAAAACTAGATAAGGAAAATCAGTGTACCTGAAGAAAAGGAACCAAATGTACTGGACTGACTAATTCCCCACCCCCCCAAATTCATACACACCGGGAACCTCAGAATGTGGCCTTAGTTGTAAACAGGGTCTTTGCGGATGTAATTAGTTAAATTAAAATGAGGTCATACAGTACTAGGATGGGCACTAAATCCAGCGATGGGTATCACTACCAGGCCATGTGAGGATGAAAGCAGGGACTGGAGGGCGCCTGGGTGGCTCAGTTGGTTAAGCGACTGCCTTCAGCTCAGGTCATGGTCCCACGGTCCTGGGATCGAGTCCCGCATCGGGCTCCCTGCTCGGCGGGAGGCCTGTTTCTCCCTCTCCCACTCCCCCTGCTTGTGTTCCTGCTCTCGCTGTGTCTCTGTCAAATAAATAAATAAAATCTTTAAAAAAAAAAAAAGAAAAGAAAAGAAAGCAGGGACTGGAGCACGACATCTACAAACCCAGGGAGCACACAGGACTGCTAACAACCTCCAGGAGCTAGGCAAGCAGCCTGCAGCAGCAGATTCTCCCTCAGAGCTTACAGAAGGAACTAACCCCACCAAAACCGTCATTTCAGACTCCCAGCCTCCAGAACTGTAAGAGAATAAATCTCTGGTGTTTGAAGCCACACCGCTGTGTAAAATAGTTTGTTACAGCAGCCCTGGGACACTAGTACATGTAAAGATATAAAGGAAAGTTCATCTGAAATAAAAATCTGAGAAAAAGCAAACTGCATTCCAAGAAAATGGCAAACAACTCAAAACAGCTTGACGGATCCTGGTTAAGCTACTGAATTGCAAGAAAAGGGAAGAAATCTTTACTTCCATTTCCAACAATATTGTCAAAAAAAAAAAAGGGGCGCCTGGGTGGCTCAGTTGGTTAAGCGACTGCCTTCGGCTCAGGTCATGATCCTCGAGTCCCGGGATAGAGTCCCGCATCGGGCTCCCTGCTCGGCGGGGAGCCTGCTTCTGCCTCTGACCCTCCCCCCCTCTCATGTGCTCTCTCTCAAATAAATAAATAAAATCTTTAAAAAAAAAAAAAAAAAAAAGATCAACAAAGGCTACGGAAGATTTGATAACATAATTAACAAACTTGATCTAAGGAACATATGTAGAACATTGCACATGTCAGGGAATAGATGTTCTTTTCAAATATGTATTTACGAAAACTGATTATCTACGAGATCATAAAACAAGCACCAAAAAATCTGAAAAACAGTATTTATAAGCATCACAAGTGGTCAGATCAATGGAATAAACCATGTTCAAGGAAAGGATTACCCAATATTGTAAAGATCAATTTTCCCCAAAATTGACCTTTATTTTTTTTTTTTTTAAAGATGTTTATTTATTTATTCATGAGAGACAGAGAGAGAGAGAGGCAGAGGGAGAAGCAGGCTCCCAAGGAGCAGAGAGCCCAATGCGGGACTCAATCCCAGGACCCTGGGATCATGACCTGAGCCGAAGGCAGACGCTTAACCATCTGAGCCACCCAGGTGCCCACAAAATTGACCTTTAGATACAATGTAATCCCAAACTAAATCCCTACCAGATTTTCGAGGAACTGGTTAAACCAATTACAAAATTTACACAATAATGCAAAGAGCCCCCCCCGCCAAAGGTTAAGATATTCCTGATGAAGAATAAGGTAAGAGGACTTACTTCACTGGATTTCAAGACTTATAAATATATAGTAAGACAATGTGGCAATAAAAGAGGAATCGACCAGTAGGATAGATCAGAGAGCCCAGAAACAAATCCACACATAAGTGGAAATGTGACATGACACCTGGCATTGCACAAAAAAAAGGATGACCTCATCAATATATGCTCGAGACAAACGATTATCCACATGGAAAAAAAAGAAAATAGATCCCTCCCTCACATACATACAAAAATCAACTACAGATTGATAAAGGGCCTAAATAAGAAAGGTAAAACTTCTAAATAAAGGAAAAGAAACAATTTTTCTGGGACCCAGATGAAAAAAGGAAAGCTCCTAAAAAGGAAAAAAAAAAAAAAAATCAAATTAGTCTCACACCTCTTCACATCATTTAATACCAGAAGACAGTGGAATAATGTTTTAAGAACTTCAAGACAAAAAAAGTATGAAGTACAAATCAAATATATATTTTACCCAGTCAAATCGTCGTAAAAGACAGGCAGACATTCTCAAATATAAAAACTCAGAGAATTCAAAATCCAGTGAGCACTATCTTACAAAAACAATTTAATGATGAAATATAAACACTTAAAACTGGACCCAGAGAAAGAGCTCATGATTGAACAACGCCATAATAAAAGAACTAATGGTGAGTTGATGGATATAGAATCAATTTACTTACAGAACTCAAACACAAACAATTATGAAAATTTTAAATTTAAGATTAAGAATTATGAAAATTTAAGAATGTGTTACGGGGGTGCTTGGGTGGCTCAGTCGTTAAGCGTCTGCCTTCGGCTCAGGTCATGATCCCAGGGTCCTGGGATCAAGCTCCACATCGGGCTCCCTGCTCTGCGGGAAGCCTGCTTCTCCCTCTCCCACTCCCCCTGCTTGTGTTCCCTCTCTCGCTGTGTCTCTCTCTGTCAAATAAATAAATAAAATCTTTAAAAAATAAATAAATAAATAAGATGCATTCGGGTTTTTCCCTTTATTTCAACAGCAATTCTGTAAAGAACAAAAGGAATTACCAAAAGGAAATATGTTACAATTAAGCAACATTGTTAGTTACATGTAGTGATGTTCCAAATACAAGAACAGCTCAGAATTTAAATAAATACGCTTCATCCTGGTTCAAGGCTACTTTTGAAATTAACTAATTTCTCTCTCTTGACCGTACCTGTCAGCCAAACTGTGCAACCACGAAAACCACCTCGGGTCCCCACGACCTGACCTCTCTTGTTCCTGCTGACATGATGAGCTTGATAGGTGACATTAGTTGCTCTCTGCATCCCCTGGAAAAAAGAAACAAAATTCTGATTCACCTGAGTCCTTTAAAAAGTAAACACATATTCTTCGCTGTCACTGTTCTGTATAACATGCCATAAGCAAAGAAAAAGATTAAAGCTAACAGCTTTCTTTTCTTTGTAGTACCTAGTATGGCCTTTGATGCTTTACATACACCACTGAATTTAACCTGTGGTTTTACAAATGAAGATATTAAACCTGAGAAAAGTTAAATGGCTTGACCGAAGTTCCCATAACAAGGGAAGGCTCTCCAGAGCCCAGTCTTCCACTCACTGAATCATTCATTCAACCAGTATTTACTGAGGCCCTACCAGTTTACCAAGTGAACTAAACACAGGGTCCCTGCCCTCACTGAGCTTACATTCCACTGGGGAGACAAAGCAATAAAACTTTATTGTAATATCAAAGAGTAACTAGTGCATCACAGAAAATAAAACAGGGTATGACTGGAAAGAGGGATCAGGGAGGAGTGCCTCTTTAGACAGGCTGATCAACAAAGGCCTCCAAGAAGGTAGCATCTAAGCAGACTCCTGAACAAAGTATGGAAGGTCTGTAGGTATCATGAAATGCACGATGGGAAAAAAAAAAGAGATGCATTGTTTATTTGTGGTTATTCCACAAAAAAAGTGGAATGCAATTTTTCTTCCAAATTATCTTCTTAAACAAAAAGAACATAAATTTACACAGGCCTCAAAGAATCTGAATAGCCATTTCTCCAAAGAAAAAATACAAATGACAAATTAGGCAGATTAAAAGATGTTCAGGGGCACTTGGGTGGCTCAATCAGTTGAGCATCTGACTCTTGATTTGAGCTCAGGTCACGATCTCAGGGTTGTGAGATTGAGCCCCACATGGGTCTCCACACTAGATGTATGGAGCCTGCTTGGAATTCTCTCTCCTCTGACCCCCATTCTCTCTCAAAAAAAAAAAAAAAAATTTCAGTATCATTAGCCATCAGAAAACGGCACATCAAATCAAAACCACAAGGAGATACCTCTACAAACCACTAGAATGGCTATAATCAAAAAGACAGTAACAAGTGCTAGTGACAATGCTGAGAATTTAGAATCCTCATACATTTGCTGGTGAAAATGTAAAATAATAGAGCCACTTTGGAAAACAGCACTTTCGCAAAATGTTAAATATACAGTTACCATATGACCAAATAATTAAACTCACAGATGTATACTCACAAGAAATGAAAACACATCCACATAAAACATATATACCAAGTTCACAGCAGCATTATTCATAAAAGCCAAAAAGTGGAAACAACCCAATTGTCCATCAATTGAAAATTAGATAAAATACTTTAAAATTTATATATCCATTCAATGGAATATTATCTGGCTGTAAAAAGGAATGAATTTCTCAAACTCATTACAATTTGGATGACCCTCAAAAACATTAAGCTAAGTGAAAGAAGTCAGTCACCAAGACCACATATGGTATAATTCCATTTATTTGAACTGTCCAAAACAGGAAAATCTAGAGACAGAAAGCAGATTAGTAATCGCCTCAGGCTGGGAGACTAGGGGCCAAGGGGCAGGGGGAGTAACTGCTAATGGGTACAGGGATCTTTTATGGGGTGACAGAAATGCTCTAAAATTGTTTGTGATGACAACTGCACAACTCTGTAAATATACTAAAAACCATTTAAACCATACACTTGAAGCAGATGAATGTATGCAAATTATATCTCAATAAAGCTGTTTTCTACAAAAAACAAAAAAATGAATTAGAGTCTCTATTTTATCTTCCTATGGAGGAAAAACGTAATTCAGGTTCTTTTTTTATATTTATTCATTTATTTATTTATTTATTTGAGAGAGCATACACCCGTGCATATGGCAGGGGCAGGGGGTTGGGGGGGCAGAGGGAGAGAATCTCAAGCAGACTCCCACTGAGCACCAAGCTCCACATGGGGCTCTATCCCACAATCCCAAGATTATGACCTAAACAAAAATCAAGAGTCCGACACCTAACCGACTGAGCCACCCAGGCGCCCCTAATTTAGGTTCTTTTTAGCAGCATGTCTTTATAAAATAGATATGTGACAGCATTTTTTTGAAAGGTGTTTGTATTTGATACTGCTTATCTTATTCAACATTCATTCAAAACTATTTACTGAATGCATACTACATGCCTGAAATTATTCTAGGTGCTGATGAAACAAGAGTGAACAGTACCAATAAAAATCACTGTCCTCATGGGACTTACCTAGTCCTCCCGCCTAGTGCAGTGGTTCTCAAGGTGTGGCCCCTGCAGAAGCAGCTTTTGCATCTCCAGGGAACAGTTACAAATGCAAATTATCAGGTCCTGCCCCCAGGCCAAGGGAATCAGAAACTCTGGGGTAGGCCCCAACACTCTGTATTTGAAAGCCCTCCAATCGTGGGGCGCCTGGGTGGCTCAGTCGTTAAGCATCTGCCTTCGGCTCAAGTCATGATCCCAGAGTCCTCGGATCGAGCCCCGCGTCGAGCTCCCTGCTCAGTGGAGAGCCTGCTTCTCCCTCTCCCACTGCCTGCCTCTCTGCCTACCTGTGCGCGCTCTCTCTCTGTCAAATAAATAAATAAAATCTTAAAAAAAAAAAAAAGCCCTCCAATCGATTATGAAGCAAGCTCGAGTTTGAAAGCCACTGGATTAATGGGAGAGCTGGGGGAAAAGATGAATAAGTTAAGGCAGGAATAAGTATCAAAAAGAGAAAAAGTCAATAAAGCAAAACTGTGAAGAAATTTCAGAGAAGTGACGTTCAGACAGGGTGGCCAGGCAAGGCTTCACCAAAAAAGAGGACACTTAACACCTGTGATGACTTCTGGGGGAAGCATCTCCACACAGTGTGCAGAATGAGCACAAGAGTGAAAAAGTGACTAGGGAAATCTAGAATGGTTGCTGGGCAGTCGTAACGACTCACGTGAAGCCAACAATCATCAATTCAAAGCAAAACCAGTCACCAGGACCATGTTTTCCGCAGCCGCATCAGGGACACAAAATGAAGCAGGAGCAATTGGAGTGGATCCAACTAGAGCTGTAGTCTGGCCCAAGGGTCTTCAAAATGGGGAATAAACAGCCTTGCAGCTATAGAAGCATGAACTGTGGAGGGGGGGGGGTTGGGGGGGGGGTGTTTTGTTTTAGAAGTATGAACTTTATAAAGGAATGTATTTCTATCCAGATCTTCAACTTCTGGATGGTACTCCTTTCTAAAAATGGTCTGCCTGAGGTGCCAGATCTCTTTGCCCACCTCTCCTTCCCTGATCCTCCTAGTGTACAGGACAAAGCATCTCTGCCCTTCTGAGTCCTACTATCTCTCATTGCAGAAAATCCTCTGGGGCCAAAGGGTAATCTGACAATTCTTTGAATAGGTGCACCACAAAAGCTGTACCCCTCCTCCACTAATCATCGCATTAACAAATGCATTTCCAATAAAATTATGCTCTACATGTTCAATAATCATTTCTGAAAAATTGTAACGCGGGTCTCCCTAGCTATTTCTTTTCGATGAACTAATGAAGCAAACATTACTTTCCAGCTCTACATTTCCAAGATCTTAAACAAAAACAAGGTTCCACACATGGAAATCCTCACCTCTTGGGAATCAGGGACACCTCTTCCCATGGGTCACTAGTTTCAGCTCCCAGCCCAGGTGCCTGGGTAGAAGGGAGTGGAGTCTGAAGGGGGGGGTTGAGGGAGTGGTTTTGAGGAGGGTGCTGGATAGTTAGCTGCCTACACTGACAGAACCTGTTTGACTGGGGTCATTTTGCTTTGGGATTTATTCCAAGTTATTCTGCTTTGGGGCAAGAAGAAACATGCATCTAATGAATTTTAATTCATTCTGGCCCTGTAAAATAGCTCCTGTTTTTCTTTTTAAACTGAGTAGAATGCATAAAATTATCTGAGAAGCTATAAATGGCTGAGGATGTGGTTTGGAGAAAATACAAGATAAGCACAGGTTGTTTTAACCACAAGAAAAGAATGCTACCTCAGGGTTCCTTGCATCCTACCTTTAAAAAACTCTGGTAGCAGATATGGCAATCTAAGGAGGCTTATTGTTTGTGCGTGTTTGAGATTTTTCATATTAAAAAACAATCTTAAAAAAAAAAAAAAAAGATTTTCTACAACCTCCCACCTCCCAGTTTCTCAGAATAAATCAAAGAGCATTTTTTAAAACTACTGGAAAGGCAAAGTGGTGGGATTATGCCTGAACTTTACTGAGAATCTAAAGGCCACTTCCACAAGCAATCTTCTTTCAGTCCCCCTTCCCTTCTTTTCCACCCATGCTAGCCAAATCCTTCCTATAATTCCGCCTGAAAGAAAGGACATTAGTGAGTCACTGAAGGGCGAGTGAGTTATTTCCTTCCAATTCCACACTCCTACTCTCGGTCTTCAATGGCCTAGCTTCTTTCCACAAGATGGAGAAATCAGGCTTACAATTTCTTTCCTAAGAGGCTGGGTGGGTTGTAGAAATATTTATGTGGCTTGGTACGTACACCCAGGCAGTCCCTGTAATAACTTACTGCCTATATGATTTGTTCTTTAGGGACTGTTTTATACTTTCAGCTGTCTTTCTATGTATATATATTTTGACTTCCTTGGGAAGGTAGGTCAAGCACTTGAGTTACAGTTCTGTCTTCCCCAGCGCCCAACCTCTTTCCTTGTGCTAGTCAGTGCTCAGTAAAAGTTAGATCTGAGGCATTTATTTTAAAGCATGATTTGTTTTCTCTGTATAACTTGCAAATGAAATGATGACTGACATTCAGAAACCTTAAGTTTAGCAGAAGCGGGACAATTCATTTCAAGAGAATTTACTCACTTTCTACGCTTGGGGTTAAACAACCATCAGTCCTGTTACTAGGCTAACATCACCAGGCCTCTGATATTTGTGGTGCACATTTTCTACACATTCTACACACTTCTGTCATGACGCACACAAGTGGCCCTGTGTGCCTTTTTGACCCACCTTAATTTCCACATGGGTGGTTTTATTTTATCCACTTCCCTATGGGAGAAATTAACTTCTCCTATGATGTCTTTTAAAGAATTGTAATGCCTTGTGAGTTCACTATGATTTGATGAACAACTCTGCCTTCTTAAGTGAAATCTGTAAAAGCACAGAGCATACACCAAATATCAAGCATAATTCTGGACTCAACACCCATCACCCACCCCACCACCCACCTTAAACTGACTGCTAAACAGTTTGCTCCTCCAAGAGAATCTCTGAAATGATTAACAGTCATGTTTCTTTTATGTCTCAACACAGACTATGGAGAGATGGCAGAGTATCCTGTGAATAAGTTGAAGAGATGGTCAAGTACAAAGAGAAGCAGCCTTTACTTCACAGAGTTACTGACCAATTAGTTCAGTTACTGATAACTGAAGTTAACCTTTTGAACAAGCTAAAGACGAACAGCAAAAGAGAAGATCATACATTCCTGGAGGCTGAGAAAATCTGAAAATGCTATACTTAAAAACTTGCTACTGCGAAACACGTTGCACACCAACACTGGAAGGATGTTTCTGGTCAGAAAGTGAATCTACCCCAGGCCTCCTGAATCAAAACTAAGTTACTGGCAGGCTTTCCTAATTGCTGTCAACTATCATGCATGTGCTCTGTATATACATGACGGCTCTCCAACGGGTCTGTTTTAAATATTAAGTAACCTTTAAACATTAATGGAGATTTTTTAAATTGTCAATACCTTTAATGGAAGGGCCCCTGGATGACCTCCAGGTGGAAAACCCAGCTCTAAGAGATTCCTAGAAGATTCCTAAGACTATCTGGTGATCGAGCCCTTTTAGATACAATAAAATAAAATAAAATAAACATTTCAGGGAATGGGGCACCTGGGTGGCTCAGTCATTAAGCGTCTGCCTTCGGCTCAGGTTACGATCCCAAGGTCCTGGGACTGAGCCGCACATCGGGCTCCCTGCTCCTTGGGAAGCCTGCTTCTCCCTCTCCCTCTCCCACTTCCTTCTCTCGCTGTGTCTATCAAATGAATAAATAAAATCTTAAAAAAAATTTTTTTTTTGGGGGGGGGGGCAAGAAGAAATACACTAACATCTACCTCGAAGTTGAAATTAACTACTAAAACCATAGGTGAGTACATACAAAAATGTGTACACGAATGTTCACGGCAACATTACCCATAATAGCCAAGGAAGAGAAATAACTCAAACGTCCATCAAGTGACGAATGGATAAACAAAATATAGCATATATCCATAAAGTGGAATATTATCCAACCATCTAAAGGAATGAAGTTTGATAACATGCTACAACATGGAGGAACCTTGAAAACATCATGCTAAGTTTAAAAAGCCAGACACAACAGGCCATACATTTTATGATTCCATTTATAGGAAAGTCTGGAAGAGAAATCCAGAGACAGAATGTAGACTACTGGTTGTCAGGAGCTACAGAGGAGGAAGGGGGAGGAAGGGGGAGGAAGGGGAATGACTGCTCATGGGTATGGGATTTCTTTTCGGGGCAATGAAAATGTTCTAAAATTAGATATTGGTGATGGCTGTACAACTCTATGAATATACTAAAAAACAATGAACTGTACACTTAAACATATGAGAAATAAAGGCACAGGGAAGGGATGCAAGCATGAAAAAAACTAGAGAGAAGAGACTGAATAATGGCTACATTCATCTAAAAATTAGAAACTGGACTTCTATAGATAATGTCTAATATTCCCACTATTTTTATTGTTAAAACTCACTTGGTAAAGAACTGTACCCTTAAACGATATTTCACAGAAATAATTACCACTTAAGTAAATACCAAAAAGAAGAATTATTCTCTTCACTTAATTTACTTAGTAACTTGCTTTCAAAACAATTCAGGGTTGGGGTTTGACTATTCCGTCACTGGTATGCTATAAATAATTGATCTGTCTCAGAGCAAAAGACGGTGACTTCCAGGCTGGTGGATGAGAAAATGGTATTATCAACTAGATTTTACTTGAAATTACTAATTTTGCATTTCACAGTTATGCAGTTTTTTCCCTTTTTCTTACTCAAAGCAAAGAATAAAATAGTGTTTCTCAATTTCAGCATTAATAACTTCTAGAACCAGGTAATTCTGTTGTGGGAGCTGTTCTGTGTACCGTGGGATGTTTAGCAGCATCTTCTATCCAACAGATGCCAAAAGCCCCACAGTGCATGCGTGCGCACACGTTAACAATCAAAAATGTCTCCAGACATTGTCAAACACCCCCCTCGGAGTGGCAAAATTTTACCTGGTTGAGAACCGTTGGAGTAGAGAACTACCCCTCAAAACTCAAATGTAACAGAGCCAGGCAAAGCTTATTTCACAATTCACATTTAGAGACACAACTCTGCTAAGGGAAGGCTAACACTGCTGGTACCCTGCCAGAAGCCAGGTCTGCAGAATCGCCCAGAAGCATGATTCCAAAGAAGCCACTATCTCTCGAAATTTCCTTGCCCCGAAAGAAAGTAAAAATGAATCCATAAATACATAGAGAGTAGGAAAAAGTGTTGGCGGCTATCCCAAAGGAACTTTCTAGACCTGCCCTGTCCAATACAGTGCTCTAAGACCCTGAAAATGTTCTATACTCCACTGGCCACTAACTACATATGGCAGTGCAGAACATGCAGCAAAGGAAACGAATTTTTTATTTTACTTAGTTTTAGCTAAATTTCAATTGCCACAGGTGTCTGGCAGCTATCAGATTAGACAACACAGATCCAGACCTTGCCATCACTCTTCTTGTTATTACTGTTAGTCAACATTAAGAGTCCATTCTTAGTAGAAGTCCAGCTTTCCCTCTTCTTCGGGCAATTTTTCCAGCAGCATCTCCCTGGAAGATCAATACCTGCCCCTGAACACAGGCCAATGTTCTGAAGAATGAATATGCTGGCCTCTTCCTCAGCTTTTCATCAGCTGTATGTTCCATTTCTAAATGCTTGTTTCTATTCTGTTCCACCTCGGTCTTCCCCAAAATCCAGAGTGGGCTACTGGCCTTCTATGAAAGGCATCTAGCAGTATAAGGAACAAACTGCTCAAAAACGGAGAACTGGTAAAAGGGAAAATTATCTTATTCATTTGTTTGCCTTTTAATTAACTCTTTCCCAGACAGAATGCAATATCCACGAGAGCAGGTAGGGCTCTGTCTTTTTACCACTGCATCCCTAGCACCTAAACAAAGGCTTGCACAAAGTTGGTGTTAAATATTTTTGATTAATAAATAATAACAAGAACACCTTAAATAGTGCTCATGTGCCACGCACCACCGTCGTGCTTCAAATATAGTGACTTATTTAAACCTTACTATAACCCTAGGAAGGTAAGCACTATTATCTCCACTATAAGCTATGTTTTATTAACTACATTATTACCTTTGAGGACAGTGAGGCAGAGAGGCGTTAGGTAATGTGCCCAAGATCCCACAGGTGGTAAATGACAAAACTGTAATTTGAATCCTACCACATATGGAGTTTATTCTCTAACTTAAGCGGTACAGAGATACTTATGTTATCTAGGCTTTTAATATCGGAAGCACCGAAGCTTACTCTGTAGCACACTCCTTACCCCCATCCTGCTGTATGAGCTGCGTGTAGACACAGAACATCCGTAATGAAATCTCACTACATAATACATGGTAACAGCAGCGTGCAACATGATACAGGGTGCACAAACAATTCGGCAACGTGCAAGAGTATGTGCACACAGAAGGCCGCGCCGTATGGTAAAGCAGCCCACAGCTCTGAAGATTTTAGTAAGTGATAAAGGTTACCAGGCATCCCAGGCAGAAGGAAAGGGCTTGTGTAAAACCATGAGGAGTAAACTCTCCTTCAGTGTTTAACTATCATCCCTGTTACCCTAGCCCCAATCACTTCCCCATTTCCCAGCATGTCACTACCTTTCTCCCCATGTCCCGGGATTAAATCCTCAGTATCAACTTTTAACCCGCCTCCCTCTTTCATCCCCTAATTCCGGTCAGCTCCTTCTTACTCTTCTTTGAATGTTTTTAATGCACCTATTCCACTATTCCCACTACCACATTAGCCCAGCCCTTTGTACCCTCACACTTGAATTCATACCAAGAATAACTTAAATAGTGCTCATGCACGAGGCATGCTTCAAATCTATTAATTCATTGAAACCTCACTATAACCCTGTCTGTTCTCCAGGACTTTGACATCTGGACTCTAGCAGTATTTAATTTCCTCAGTAGCCCAGTCTTCCTGGAAATCCAATTTCGTCATGTGATGGAAACTTTAAAGGCGTATGGGTTCTTCACACTAGTGTCCATTAGTTAACTTACGTATGTGAAAGGGAAATACGAGGGATTTTTGCCCCATCTCTATTGGGGCAAAAAAAAGACTTCTAAGGCCCATAAAATTAAAAATTCTAGCATCCTCAAAAATCTCCTATGGAATTAAGTCTTAACTCAGCAACCAAACGTTAACAACTGCACAACCTAGCCCCACCCTACCCATTCAAACTTATTTCCACTCCTCAATAAAAATTCTCCAGAGTAGGAGCGCCTGGGTGGCTCTGTCGGTTAAGTGTTCAACTATTGGTTTCAGCCAAGGTCATGATCTCAGGGTGAGGAGATTGAGTCCTGCGGTGGGTGGCATGTTCAGCAGGAAGTCTGCTTGAAGAGTCTCTCCCTCTGCCCCTCCCCCCCACTCGCTCTCCCTGGACCTCTCCCCGTCTCTCTCAAATAAATAAATAAAAATCTTAAAAAAAAAAAAAAAAATCTCCCGAGTAGTTAAACAGGTTTCTTCATTGTTCCTGGAGTAAAAATAATATTAATTCTTATTCCCAGCCCCCTTATTCCTTCAGTCCCTCTCTGACTCACAAATCTGAGCACATTTCTCCTCCATAAACCCTCTCCAAACACCCAGGATAAACTAACCTCTGCACTAAATTGCAATAAAATGCGTCTTACACCACTCACTGTGGTGTGATATTCATCACCTGGCAAATGCCACCTACAAGCCCAACCAGGCCATGAGCAACTGGAAGGCAAGCACGGAGTCCCTCATTTTTCATCTTCTCCAAGAGCAGCACAAGTCTCTACAAAGAACACACATCTATTTGGCAAAAGTTAATAAATAAATTATGGATGTTATAACTGAAATTATCTGTAAATACCCTAATTTAGCCAACCTATTTCCCTAACTAGGAAATACTTCAAGGTACAGGAACAATACTAAGTTACATGGTACTGGTTTCACCGCACCTTCAAATTCATTATCTTCGTTACTCCTCAAAACAGCCCAGTGAAATGCACACTATTACACCCTTGTTAAGTCGGCTAAGGTTTAAAGACATAGAGTGTTTTTCCTCAAGAGCACTCAGCTACTAAATGGCAAAGCTGGAACCAGCGACCATGCCAGTAGTCCAGTGCTCTTTCCAATGTTGTAATTCACCTTTTATCTCCTTTCCCTCCTTATCACATAAGGTTAAAAGGAGAAAGGAATCACATGAGAATCGTTGGTAACAAGAGATACGGTAAATTCACGACTTCAAATGAACATTTGCCTAAAATGGCTTTTTTTTCTTTGACTCATCAAGGGTAATGATGATTTGCAAGGTTGCATTTAAAATTAAACCTCGTGATCGTATTGTACTGTGAAATAAAAACCCATCTAAACTTAAAACCGTTTCCTTTCCTGACTCCGAAGTTGGACACCCCCCTCCCCCTCTCCCCCCTGCAATCTGCTCTATACTTACAAAATCTTAAGGCCGTTGATCATCAAAGAATTAAGGAAGGAAGCAACCTTCTGAGAGCACAGCACTTGACCATCAAATCTAACTGGCAGTTCTTTTTTTTTTTTTTTTTTGAGAGAGAGAATGAGAGACAGCATGAGAGGGAGGAGGGTTAGAGGGAGAAACAGACTCCCTGCCGAGCAGGGAGCCCGATGCGGGACTCGATCCTGGGACTCCAGGATCATGACCTGAGCCGAAGGCAGTCGCTTAACCAACTGAGCCACCCAGGCGCCCGCAACTGGCAGTTCCTGCTAAACGTTATAAACCATTAGTCTTCCCATACCTTACTGTCTCCGGAAATCGAGTCCTTAAGACTCCATGTTATTTGTTAGACATTCCAATTTAATACCGAGCCACAAAGAACCTCAGTTCAGAGCAGTCTCAACTCATGAATGGCCACATTGTTGGGTACTCTCCCTTCACACTGAAACTCAGAAACGGAAAGACGTGGAGATGGATCCAAACGTGGGCTAAGTGCACTGGCAGAGCCAAGAAAAACTAGAACGCACCGAATGCGCCCGCCTTCGCCTCCTCCGCAGACCTTCAGGCCACTTCAAGGGGTGCGGGCAGCATCCCCCGTCGGGGGTGCACGCTTCAGCAGCCGCCAGCTCACTCCCAAAAGATTCTCTTCCAGGTCTCTTCTGAGCCGAGGAGCTGGGGAAGAGGGCATTCTTCCCCCCCAGAAGGTGGGTCGGACCGCACACCACGCCCAGCCAGAGACCCCAGCCGCGCCAGCCCGTCTGGCACCCCCAGCCCCCGCAACACCGCCCCAGCTGGGAGGCGCCACGGCCTCGGGTACCATCCCCGAGCTCCAGGAAGGATGCAGAGGAGGCGGGAGGGAAGCAGCGGCTCCGGAATGAGCTGCAGCCACAGCCTCCCAGAGCCTCCTTCGCTCCTCTGCTCCGACTCACCCAGTTCTGCGCATTATTGCTCAGCTTGACTTTCTTGCACAGGCTCCCAGGGACCTCCATAGCCGCAGAGTGCGCTCGGGTGCGGGGATCCTCAGCTCCAGGAGGGTAACAGGAGAAGAGGAGAGGCCGGAGGGGGCGGGGCGGGAAGGCGGGCCTCCTCGCGCTGGGGTCGGCACGCGCTTACGTACGCACGCGCTCGTGCTCGTGCCTCCTGCGTGGCGCGTCGGCCGCGCCTCCGAAATGGGTCTGGAGCAGAGGTATGTGGGGAGGGGCGAAGCGGCGGGCGCGAACCTTAGGCCGGAGTTGGGGGCGGGGCTTTGGCGCTCGGAACGCGCGCGACGCTCCTCCCTCTTGATTCTGAGGAGGGGGCGGGGCCTGAGAAGGTAGTCGTGGAAGTTTCCTGGCTTCTCCCCGGCTCGACGTCTTGTGCTGCGCAGGCGCTGAGGCTGGAAACGAGTCCCAGGCGCGTGCCGCCTACGAAAGGGCAAGGGAGATACCTGGCTCTCGGCATTTAGCGTGCTTGGCTCCCTTGCAGCTGATGCTGGTTGGGAGAAGACATTGATGTAGTCTCTTGCCCCTGTGGCTTTTCCTCCTTAATCCTGGCCACCGGTCTCGTGTCTGCCCAATCTGTATCCTTGTCACCCTGGCCCCCCTTTACCCACCTGGCCACATTTAAAAAAGGGATTTTACAGCCTCGCAAAGGGAAGAAATGATTTACCGGACGGCTCATTGGCCACACGTTCTTGGTGGCTTTAAAATTCTGCTCGGCGGCGCACAACTTCAAAAAACAGTCAATGCCCCATCCTTGGTCATCAATGATTAGTATCTTGACTGGGATTCGTGGTTATCTGCAAGGTGCCTCCTTCCCCACTTGGGAGACCTCTCTTCATATCAGGAGATTTCTGTCCAGTAATTCTCACCGGGTAGGCCAAAAGGGCCCCTATATTATTAGCTTTTCCGGAAATTCTTAGAGGACTGAAACCCAGGCTTATTGAAGGCTGCTGGTTACCACAGGTTAGAATGCCCACCTGTGCAGGACATTTTCAAATTTAGCTAATTATTACAAGGCTAGTTCATAGGAAAAAGCTGGGGTATGTGGGGGCTTCCTCCACGAGTTCTTGCCCCCCTCCCATTACTCTTAAGGACTTTTCCCACAGCTTACCCCTGGCACAAAAACAGTTGTTTGAAGTTCTCGGTAACCCAGTACTCTCCACCTCCCATCCTCCAGGCTCCCGGCCCCCCCCTCCCCACACACCATCTTCAATCACTAAGACCTGAAGCTATTGCTTCTTAATAGCTAGCAAATCAGTTCTCTATTTCCCCCACTGTTACTGTCTTTTATTAGGCCTTGCCCATGTCCAAGACGAATCACAACTAGTACCCTTAACTAGGCATCCTCCCACCTGTGCAGCTGCTGGCCACACCCCTGTCACACACACCATTCTTGAATTGCTGTCCGAGTGGTACTTCTAAAATGGAAATCTGACTTTGTTTACTTGACCATGTAAAATGTCAGTGGTTCCCTATAGCTTTTTCTAGGGGATGTTCAATTTGAAGTCTGTATATAGAACTGAATTTCAATATAATTCTCAATTCTGCCAGTAACAGGAATGAACTTGGAAGTTCAAATGAGAACACAGCACCACATGTGGAATCAGCCATTTTTCCAGCAAGTCCTACGAAATGATATTTAGAGGGAAATGATATAAAGACATCGCAATCTGGGCTTCTAGTTGTGCTTATTGCTTCTCAGTCCATATTTCTGAGATTTTCCAATGAAAGACATTTTTAGGGTTAAAATATATTATGAGTTTACTTTGATAGTCTCAGTTCAAATTCATGATTCCAAGCATCAGTCATGCAAATGAGCCTGTAACATCTTGTTAAACTGGAAACAAGGAAATTATCAAAAAACACTAGAATTAAACAAACAACAACAACAAAAACCACAGGATTATGTCAAAAGGACTCAGAAGCCAACTTCAAGAAGTTTTCTCAAGTCAAAGATGGCATAATTAGAGCAACAAAGGGATAATAACTATAAGGTATTGACACAAAATATGTTTAAATGTAGATGTTGATATGCTGATAATGATTATAATTAAAAGAGAACCCATTGTCATCTTTGGAGGATGCTAGGAAACCAACTCATTATTTTGAAAATTGATAAATAAAGGGAAAGAATTAAACATTTACCCTGCCTTCTCTGCATTAACTGTAAGTCAGGTAATGAAAAAATTGATGAGAGGGGCACCTGGGTGGTGCAGTCGGTTAAGCATCTAACTCTTGGTTTCAGCTTGGGTCGTGATCTTAGGGTCTTGAAATCAAGCCCTATGTCAGGCTCTGTGCTGAGCATGGAGTCACTTGAGATTCTGTCTCCATCTCCCTCTGCCCTTCATGCACTCTCTCTCTCTCTAAAATAGATAAATCTTTTTAGAACATTGATGAGAGGAAGTTCTCCTTGTAGAAATATAGCTAATAAATGAAGAAGGAAAGAGATTATGATATCACCATTTTTACCTTCTAATGAAATAATGGATAAAGACAATGATGTTCATGGCTGTTAACATCATGAAAATAAAGAACATCAGAACTTTTTTGCCTCCTGATGATTTTTTTGCCTCCTGTAGTATTAATGCCCCCTTGCAATCAAACCTGATCCTAATCAAGCTTTCAGGCCTAATCACCAGTTTACAGTTAATGCAGAGGAAAGAGGAAGATGTAAAATCACCATAAATGCAAGCAACCAAATCCAAACTGTGGAAAACCCTACATCATAATGACCTGATTCTTAAATAGTTCAATTAAAGGGGGAAAAAAAAACAAATAAAGAACTGAAGATTAAAAGAAAACCTAAGATTACTATTAAGCAATTAAAATATATGGAATTTGGGGTGCCTGGGTGGCTCAGTTAAGCATCTGCCTTCGGCTCAGGTCATGATCCCAGGGTCCTGGGATTGAGCCCCAAGTTGGGCTCTCTGCTCAGTGGGGAGCCTGCTTCTCCCTCTCCTCCTCGCTCATGCTCTCTCTTGCTATATCTGTCACTCTCTCTGTCTCTCTCAAATAAATAAAAATCTTAAAAAATAATTAATTATATAATTAAATAAAATAAATGGAATTTATTTGACCACTGACTCAGATAGAGAAAAATTTTTAATGTATATAGCAAGAGAGGAAATTTGAAGAGTCCCTGGATTCTTGATATTAAAGCTTACATTTTTTGGTGATAATAGCTTTGTTGTTATATTTTTTAAGGAGTAATTTTAAAGCTACATATTGAAGGATTTATAGATAAAATGGCAATGCCATAAGTTTTCAGAACCAAAATGGGGCTCTTGGAAATTAAACACAAGATAGCAGGAGTGGAAGAAAAGGTGAAGATATCTCGCAGAATGCAGAGCAAAAATCCTCTAAAATAGAAATAGAATTTTTAAAAGAAAGAACAGTCCAGGAAATCCAACATCCAAATATTAGGAATTCCAGAAAGAGAAAAATCACAGGAAGAAATAACCAAGGAAATTATTCAACAAAATATCCTAGAAGTGAAAGACTTGAGTCTTTCACTGACTGTCCAGCTCAATGGATAAAAATTGAACATACAAAGCATAGCACCGTTGTTTGGAAACCCTACAAGCTTCCAAGGAAAAGGAGAGTTCAAAAACAAAGAATCAGGAATGAAAATGAATTGAGGGTACCAAGAAAAACACTGAGAGCTAGAAGACAAATAGAACAATACCTTCAGAGTTCTGAAAGAAAATAATTTCCAACCTAGAATTTGGAGTTATACACCCTTTCTCAAGGAAATAGTGGAAGATATGCTCCACTTAAATGGAAAAAGGGAGACATGGCATTCAGAGAACAGAAGTTTCCACACAGGAGACTGCCCAAAGGGAATTCCCAGGTTGATGGTGAAGGAAGATCCGGGGATGTTAGCCATGTACTGGGTCTAGAGGATACTCAGTCAGAAGGCTCTCCAAGGAGTCGGAAGGCCCTTGGAGAGCCTTGTTTAGGAAGACAAAATTAATAGAGCTTCTGATGGAAATGATCATACTGAAAATGATTCAGACAACTGAAAAGGAGTTTGGGGGTATATTAGTGATAACTACTTAGAAATGTAAGTCATCAAAAAGGACACATTTATCACACCCTTTTTTTCCCCTTAGATTTTATCTATTTATTTGTCGGAGAGAACAGCAGGCAGGGGGAAAAGCAGGCTCCCCGCTGCACAAGGAGCCCAATGCGGGCCTCGATCCCAGGACCCTGGGATCATGACCTGAGCTGAAGGCAGACATTCAACTGACTGAGCCAACCAGGCATCCCTATCAAACCCTTTCCACACAAACTATTTCAGGGTAATCAAATAGTTGATGAAGAACAGTTTATACTGATAAAATTTAACTAATAAATGCAGAAGGAACATTAGCATTTTAAAACCACCATTTTTGATGGGTAGTAAGGAGGGCACTTGTTATTATAAGCACTGGGTGTTGTATGTAAGTGATGAATCATTGAATTCTACTGCAGAAACCAATCTTGCACTTTATGTTAACTACCTAAAATTTAAATTATGAAAGAAAGAGAAAAGAAAAGAAAAAAGAAATAAAAATCACCATTTTAAACACCTGATGAGGTAATTAATATAGGCAATAATCATTAGTGTCTGCTAAAAGTATTCAGTGAAAGATAGTGTGATGGTTAACTTTGTGGATCAACATGAATAGGTGACAGGGTGCCCAGATATTTGGTTAAACATTATATTGGGTAAGTCTGTGAGGGTGCTGCTGGATGAGATTAACATTTGAATCAGTAGACTAAGTAGATTGCTCTCTCTCTAATGTGGGTGGGCCTCATCCAGTCAGTTGAAGATGTAATTAGAACAAAAAGATGACTCTTCTGCAAGTAAGAGGGAACTCCTCCTTTACTTCTTTGAGCTAAGACGTTGGTCTTTTACTGCCTTCAGACTTGAACTGAAACATTGGTCTCTTGGGGGTCATGCCTGCTATCTTTCAGACTGGAACTTAGGCCATCAGCTCTTCTGATTCTCAGGCTTTGGGACTTGGAGTGGAACTGTACCATCTGCTCTGCTGGGTCTCCAGCTTGCTGACTACAGATCTTGAGACTTCTCAGCCTCCATGATCACGTGAGCTATTTCCTTATAATAAATCCCCATCTTTCTATACTATTGGTTCTGTTTCTCTGGAAAACTCTAATATAGGTAGGAAAGGGAATTTTATAATGGAGGGATCAGGCTGATACCACCTGCACCCACTTAATCAATTTTAGCATCTTCTAAAACTGGGACACCAGATATCATGTACCCTAAAATGTGATATAATAAGAAATAGTCAGCACTAATTGTCTTAATTTGTGTTGTTCAAGAAGCAGGGCATGGAAAGGAGGATTTGAGTACAAGTCATTTATATAGGAGGTGAGCCCAGGAAGCACCATTAGTAAAGGGGGAACATGATATAGGAACATGAAGGCAGTCAATAAAGCAGCCACTGTGGGTAACTGGAGCTTAATCCCACTGAGTAACTCCGAGAAACGGTGTTGAATACGTGCTTCAAAATATATTACCTGAGAGGAGAGAGCTGGTGTATTATTACCACTCCCTTCCATCATTCTTCAAGGACTACTCCTAGGAAGTGGAATGTTCATTCCCTGGTAATTTTGGATTGCATTGCACGTAAGTAGAGAGGGCACTGGTCCCAAAGAAAGCATTCATGCAAAGAAATGGAGGTTTATTCACAAGTGGAAGTCAGGATGGTATGTTCCACAATAGTAAAGGCTGAGAGGATGTGCATGCAGCGCCAGAAGTGTTGGCTATAACCACTTACGAAGTATTCTTTAGAAGACAAAAAAAAAAAAAGCAAGGGCATATGTCTCTACTCTTTCTTTTTTTACATAAGAAGTTTCTTATTTTTAAGAAGAGTAAAAACAATAAAGAACTCCACAAAGAAAACCACACACACATATAAGGAAAGAAAAGAAAGAAAAAAAAGAAACTATCTTCAGGGTAAAACTATCATGGTGGAAAGGAAGGATGGTAATAGTTTTACTACATGGCTCAGCTCTAAATCACACATACTTGGTCATAGTAATGTAAACACATGCACGCATGTGTATGGTGGTGACAGAAGAAGAAAGAGGGATAAATCTTCATTTTCCAAGGTGAGAAACCAATAGATATTGCCTAAAACATAAAGACCAAGAGTAACGATACACCTATTAGTTCAAGATATGGAGATATGTACCAAGAGATTTACCTGAAAGACTTTAGAGTGCTTGCCTCTAGGGAGGGAAAACTGGGGGAGGAGATGAAAATGACCAGGGATTTGCTCTTTGTCTTAAAATTCCTTATAGAATCATTTGAGTCTAAACTATTTGGATATATAATTTTGACACGTACATACAAAAAACTTTTTTAAAAGACTGAATTAAGGTCAAATGAAGTGAGCATGTGGGAACAACCCTTAAGATGTTTGGCTTAGGGGCGCCTGGGTGGCTCAGTCAGTTGGGCATCTGCCTTCTGCTCAGGTCATGATCCCAGGGTCCTGGAATCGAGTCCCACATTGGACTCCTTGCTCAGCAGGAAGCCTGCTTCTCCCTCTCCCTCTGCTGCTCCCCCTGCCTGTGCTCTCTCTCTCTGTCTCTGTCTCAAATAAATAAATAAAATCTTAAAAAAAAAGATGTTGGCTGAAAAAAAGAGCAGAGAAATGAGACAGAGCTGAAGAACAATACAGAATCAAGGTAGGATATTTGAAAAAGAAAGGATAAACTAGAGCAAATTATATGCTGATGAGAATGACCCAACAGAAAGCAAAGGTAATTAACTGATGGATGGAGGTCCTTGAGGGTTGGAATCCAAGGCACAAGTGAAGGTGGGCCTTTGACACGGAGTAGGTAATCCCTGCAAAATAAAGTGAAAAGAGAAGATAGGCACAGATGCCAGCCCATTTATATAGGAGGTGGGAAAATGAGAGACTTTCTACTGAGGATCTTTATTTTCTCATGTAAGTATGAGGCAAAGCCATTAATGAGAGAGGACCATACTTTGAGAACTACTGCTCTAAATAATGAATGGGCGTCTCTAGATATCTGAGAAACTTACTCTCATAACATACTGTACATTCCAACAGTCATCACAACTGAAAAGAGCAAATTAAATATTTTAAGCTAAACCAAGGAGCTATAAAAATTAGGAAACCCAGGGACGCCTGGGTGGCTCAGTCGGTTAAGCGTCTGCCTTCAGCTCAGGTCATGATCCCAGGGTCCTGGGATTGAGTCCCACATCGGGCTCCTTGCTGAGCAAGGAGCCTGCTTCTCCCTCTGCCTGCCTCTGTCTCTCTCTCTCTGATAAATAAATAAAATCTTAAAAAAAAAAAAAAATTAGGTAACCCAGAGCAAAGTGTATCTTAACCCTTTCAGGAACACAGGTATTCTCGGGAAGAGGGTGATAGTTATGTAAAAGCTTGGTAATATCATATCGTAAGTCACTCACCTGGGTAGTAGCAGAGCATCAGTCTCAGAAGATGGTCTGGGATGGACAGAACTTAAAAGTTGCTGCACAAGCCAGAGGTAATGTGTACGAGGATCCCATTCACCCTCTACCCTCCCTATTGTTAGTTCAAGCCCCACCAACTGAGAAACTGGTGGGATGACTTGGAGGCAAGCAGGGATATTTTATTTCCCTCTGGAAGGAATCACTGAAGATTCTGGAAAATTCCCTTCCTCCTACTCACTTCAAGTCTCTGGGCCTGCCAGAAGCTGGTTTGTAGAGAAAATCACCCTCTAGTCAAGGCAGTTCCATTTCTTCACATTTTGCTATGTGGAGAAAATACATGAGGGTATCTAAAGATATATTTTCTCCAGCAGGGGGATTTGATTGAATAAAGAACAAGAGAAATAGGACTGAAAAAAAATCCTTGAAACATCACCAATTTCATCTGAAGCATTTCTGTGGTGGTTATTGCCATTTTTTACCTTAGAAAAAAAGCCCCCAAATAGTGAATTTCAGAAGACAGTTTACTAAAAATTGTTATGTTTTAGAATTATGGTTTGTTCATAATTCAAAGGAGATCTTTTTCACAGTGAGTAGAAATAACTTGCTAGAATTCTAGGTTTTCTACTAATTAAAAGACTTTGGGTAAATCATATAACTTCTGGGGTGAAGTGGGGGCATCGGTTGGATAAATTTATCTCAAGGAATTTTTTCAGTTCTAAAATCATTCTAGGTTTTTTTTTTTAATAAATGTCTATTTTAATGTTTTTCACAACAGAATAAATACTTCTCTTGATGACTGCAGATACGTAAGGCTGTTTGGTAGTATTCAGAATCACCACAGTAATGGTGGTCTTCCTGATCGGTGTGTAATCTTAAGTAATTATAAGGAGTTACTTCTCTGAAACTGCTGTCAAACCAGCAGGACTGCATTTATGCATCCATCATTTTCAGGGTTGTTGGTAACCTGGGCATATTTGCCCCAAATAACTTTGCCTCCTTGTGTCACAAGGCCCAACTCACTCACGTTCACCTCAATTACAGTGCCTTTGGTAATAACACCCAAAGTTGTATATAGTGGAGATGAAGGATTCTTTTTTACACCAAGTATTGGCAGGCAAAAGGTGACTTTCAATTCAGGATGTGTTACATGGGCCTTTTTGAAACGTAAGCCCATTGGTCTAATGAATCTTTCATATTTAGGTAGTTTTTGAGTAAAGCCGTCTCCAACAAAGCAGACTTTAGTGACCATCCTCTTCCATGCTTTCTTCTTTCTCTTTCCTGTTCTACTAACTTTTAATACTTCTGTTTCTCCCTGGGCACGAACTTTGGGTAAAGGAACTTCCCATTTTCCCGCTTTCTCTTTTCGTTTTTGTTTAATCATATTGGAAAGTACTTTGGCTCGAGACTGTCCCTCTCTGTCCAGTAGATACGCAGGTACTGCTCCTTGTGGAGTCTTTTCATCATTCTTTTGTTTGGTGTTTCTCTTTTCATGCATCTTGATAGTCTTTTTCATTTGTATTTTCTCAGCGTGGCGCTGTTTATGGTAGAGCTTAGCTTTCAGACCAATCATCTTTTTTGCCTTCTTTGAACGTTCATGAGCCTCTCGACCTTCTTTCTTTCTTTTTTTCTCATGGTAATCCAAGCGATAGCCATATCGCTTCCGGTGTAACTCAATATATTCATTTTGTGGCATGGTGATGGCCGCAGAGGCATTGGGTGCAGCTGCCTGGGAGCCAAGAAGCTCTCAATTTTCGGGTCTCCTAGACCCGTGAACTGACGCCACGCAAGCCGCGACGGGAAAGAGCTAAAATTATTCTAGGTTCTTAATTTAGGTGTCACCTGTACCTGAAAACAAGAATTTAATCAAACCCACAAATTATCTTTAAGCACCTTACTGGGTAAAACATTGTGTTGATAATTTCTGTATGTTAAAGTAGCTGAGTAATAAGTAATGGGAAGCAACACCCAACACAGCATATATTCTTTTCCCTAGGTTCTTTCAGCATAATTATGATGGAACTCATCCATGTTGTTGTGTATATCAATAGTTTATTCTGTTTTGTTGATGACTAGTATCCTGTTGTACGGTGTTAGGATTTTGTTAAATTAACATTTGTTAAGTAGAGCACAGGTGCTGGATGGTAAATTGTGGCTCAACAACAGAACACAAAAGAAATAAAGAAGTTTAGGGGCTCCTGGGTGGCTCAGTTGTTAAGCATCTGCCTTTGGCTCAGGTCATGATCCCAGGGTCCTGGGATCAAGCCCCACGTCAGGCTCCTGCTTCTGCCTCTCCCACTCTCCCTGCTTGTGTTCCCTCTCTCTCTGTCAAATAAATAAATAAAATCTTAAAAAAAAAAAAAAAAGTAAAGTATTATATTAACCTGAAGGACTAGGTAGATATTATCTGGAGCCAGAGAAGTTTACTATGGGGACAACACATGCTGAATTGGCTCAAAAGTGTTTTCAGAGTTACCTGGTCCCCTCTGACCACTCTTGCCATGGGCTGAGAGTGTGGAAGCCTCCCATCACTGCAGTACAGACTGATTTCCAACCTAACATCCCCAAACCAAATAGCACTGGCCTGCAGGGGAGGGTGAATAAACACAATTGGACTACTATCTTATTTAAAAAAAAAAAACAACTAATGGGGGCACCTGGGTGGCTCAGTCGTTAAGCGTCTGCCTTTGGCTCAGGTCATGATCCCAGGGTCCTGGGATCAAGCCCCACGTCAGGCTCCTGCTTCTGCCTCTCCCACTCTCCCTGCTTATGTTCCCTCTCTCTCTGTCAAATAAATAAATAAAATCTTTAAAAAAAAAAAAAAGAAGTTTTTTACTCATAGGTCTTTGAGGAAGTACATGGCACACTTTGAGGGGCCACACAAGGCAGGGTGCAGGCAGAGAAAGAGGCAGGACCTGGGGCAAATGCCTTTATTAGGATCCCAAGGCGGAATCCTCTGGGGTTCCCCGGCTAAGGCCAGATTTATTAATTAAAATCAAAGAGAGCAGGATTTCTCATATGCTCTGCAGGGGTCTCATCTTTTTTTTTTTTTTTTAAGATTTTATTTATTCATGAGAGAGAGTACAAGCAGGGGGAGGGGCAGAGGAAGAGGGAAAAGCAGGCTCCCTCCTGAGCAGGGAGCCCAAAGAAGGGCTCGATCCCAGGACCCTAGGATCAGGACATGAGTGGAAGGCAGACGCTTAACTGACTGAGTCACCCAGGCGCCCCTGTGGGGGTCTCATCTAAGGGGCACATAGGGGAAAGTCCTGGAAGGCAGGGGAGACTGTTGACCACAAGGGCAGTTGGGGAAGTCATATCAGGAATTTCCATTTGCGTGTGACTCCATGGGCTGTTATCTAGGGTATGTGCTTGCATGAGGGGCTGGTGTCAGTGTAAGGTCCCTGCAGGTCCCTTGGCCAAACAAAATAGAGGCCAAGGCAGCAATACTGTGGAGTGGTTTAGTTGAACTCAAAACATGTCCATATGCCATGATTTGTTTATTCATCTACTGAAGGATATTGAGGTAATTTCAGTTTGGGGCACTTGCAAATAAAATTGCCATGAACATTCATATACAAGTCTTCGTGTGAGTATATGTTTTCTTCCCCACTCCCCCCTCCCCAACCCCCAGGGGAAAAAAATCTAGGCATATCAATATCAGGGGAATGACTGCACCATATGGTAGGCTATGTTTAATTTTTTGAAAAACAGCCGAAGCCATTTTCCAAAGTGGTGGTACAATTTTATACTCCTGCTAGCAGTGTATGAGAATTGTAGTTGCTCCACGTTCTTGCCAACAGGTTGGTATGGTTGGTCTTTTTTAATTTAGTCATTGTAACAGTATGCAATGGTATCTCATTATAGTTTTAATTTGCACTTCCCTAATGACTAATGATGTTAAACATCTTTTCATGTGCTTATTTGCTATCTGTATAGCTTCTTTGGTTAAGGGTCTGATCAGATCTTTTGCTCATTTTCTCATTGAATAGTTTGTTCTCTTATAACTGAGTTTTGAAAATTCTGTATATATTCCATCTCAAACATTTTATTTTTCATCTCTAGAAGTTCAACATAGGTCTCCTTTTATTTTATTTTATTTTATTATTTTTTTTTATTTTTTGAGGGAGGGTGGGAAAGACAGAGGGAGAGGGAGAGAAAGAATCACAAGCAGGCTCCACGTCCAGTGCAGAGCCCGACACAGGGCTCAATCTCATGACCTGGAAATCATGACCTGAGCAGAAATAAATAGAGAGCCGGGCCCTTAACCAGCTGAGCCTCCCAGGTGTCCCAACATGGGCCTCTTTTTAAAAATGTGTCTTCCATGCCTCCATTTCACATGAGCAATCTTTCTCCTACCTGTTTAAATATATGTAAAATAACCATGTTAATGTCCTTATCTACTAATTCTGTTTTCTGTGTTTACATCTCTTTGTATTAATTCATTTTTCTCAGTCTAGGTTATATCTTCCTCTTTCCCTGCCCCTTTCCTTCTCCTTACCAGACCCCTGATATTGTGAATTTTACCTTGTTGCATATTGCATATTTTTGTAGTCCTATAAATATTTTTCAGCTTTATTCTGGGTTACAGTTAAGTTACTCAGAGATAGTTTGGTCCTTTCAAGGCCTCAGCCTATGACTAATTGTGCCCCACCACTCAGAATACCATTTTGAGTACTTTGCCCAAAGCCACAGTTTTCCACTCTGGCTAGTGGGAACACGACCTATTTTCTGCTGGTTGTGAGCTCAGGGTATTTTCCCCTTTGTTCCTTTTGTTTTTTGGGTTTTTTGTTTTTAAGATTTTATTTATTTGACAGAGAGACACATAGTGAGAGAGGGATCACAAGAAGGGGGAGTGGGAGAGGGAGAAGCAGGCTTCCCGCCGAGCAGGGAGCCCGATGTGGGGCTCAATTCCAGGACCCTGGGACCATAAGCTGAGCCTAAGGCAGACCCTTAACGACTGAGCCACCCAGGTGCCCCCCCACCTTGCTCCTTTTGGATGGTATTTTTCTCTGTCCTACATTAGTTTCCTCATTTGCCTTTCCCCCAGTGTACTTTCTGCCTCTCTGGAGCTTTCTCTGTGGTAGCTCAAGTACTCTATCCTCTATTTCCCTGAGTCCCAGCTTCAACTTCTTCACTCCACAGGACCACAGATTTCTGCCTGGGTTCCCCTCCCTGCACTGTGGCCAGGAAACTCTCTCCAGATAGTAAGCTGAGGCAGTTGTAAGGCTTACCTCCTTGTTTCCTGGTCTCTCAGGGGTCACTGGCCTGAACTGCCTTGTATCCAATGTCGGGAAGCCATTGTTTCATTTATTATTGCAGTGGGCTTTGTTCATTGTTTCTGGTGGGAGGTTACATCCAATCACTGATACTTTATATTCCCAGAAGTAGAAGTTGCTTTTTTTATGTGGCTACTTGTAGAGTAATAACTTCTTTCCTTTTTTTTCTTAAGCTTCACCATTTAACTCATATCCCTAGACGGTATAATTTAGTCTTGACAATTTTAAAAGTGTGCTATGTCCTTAAAATGATTTTATTTTTTGAAAGATTTTATTTATTTATTTGAGAGAGAGTGAGCGTAAGAGAGAACATGAGCAGGGAGGGAGAGAGAAGGGAGAGGGACAAGCAGACTCCCCGCTGAACAGGGAGCCCAGAGTGAGGCTTGATCACAGGACCCTGAGATCATGACCTGAGCCGAAGTCAGGTGCTTAACTGACTGAGCCACCCAAGTGCCCCCTTTAAAATGATTTTAATCTGTATATGTACTTCTTCATCATTTTCATTTCCTTATAGTGCCTCTAAAGGGGAGTAGGGTGTACCTAAGTAAATTTGGAAATAGGTGGAGTCCGAAACTAAAGGCAAAAGGAACTGCACGTAAGTGCTGTGCTAGTTGATAAAGTCATTCCCATAAGGGGACAGCTTACCAATTCTGATACTGCTATGCAAGTGTAATGGAATTAAACAATTATGTAAGTGGATGGCACAAAGTAGGAGCCAAGTTTCTCACCATTGGAGTGAGAGTCAGATAAGCTGGGCGGGGGGAGGGCAGGGAGAAGAGGTAATAGATTTGGTAATGGATTTGAATTGGACACATTAGTAAGAACTCATGTTTAGCTTAATACAGATGCAGGTGATTATGTACAGAAATATTTATAGATATGTGTATATACGTAAGTGATATACGTGTTTCTTTGCTCTGTTTGCTGAGGGGACTCAAAGGAAATAGCACCCCAGTAGATTGAGTCCAGATCTTGGTTTCTAATACCACTTCCAATCAAAGGAACCAGGGTTTTGGGAGAAATGGCTGATTCTAGGACTAGTGAAGAAATATACAAGATGAGCCTGGAACATCTTGGAGTGCCCAAGTGTTTTTGAAGTACAAAAAATAAAAAACAAAAACAACAAAACAACAAAACACCGCATTCCTGTAGGTCTGACAAAGGAGCACAGAAGCCAAGTGAAAGAGCTCACAATGGCCAAAGCTGGAAAAAATTTGAGGAACAAAATAAAGTAGTATAGAATTATCACAAGTATAAAATAAATATCTGAGTCCATATTGACACATAAGTGACTGAATAAATGTACAAATGGGGAAAAGAGACAAATATCCCATGCAGAAGGATTCCAAATAATTTATGTAGATACTCAAATCGCAAGGAGAGGGAGCATAAATTTCTACTCCTTAAATATGGGCTGTGCTCACTTCCTCTACATTATGGAAATGGAAAACAAACCATAACTTCACAGTGAAGAAACTTGACAAATACTACCTCAGACAGGTAAGCAAGATCAACATCAACAGTGATAAATCACATTGATTGTGTGTAGTCTTGGTATGATGTGATGAAAATGACACTTTACCCTGTGATCTTCCTCCAAAAACCCATAAGCCCAGTCATATCATGAGGAAAACATCAGACAAATTCCATTAGATAACCTACAAAATACCTCACCAGTATTCCTTAAAACTGCCAAGGTCACCAAGAACAAGGCAAGTCTGAGAAACTGTCACAGCCAAGAGGAGCCTAAGAAGACATGACAACTAAATGTAATGTGGTGTCCTGGATGGCGTCCTGGGAAAGAAAAAGAAATTAGGTAGAAATTCAAAAACTAAGGAAATCCAAATAAACCCCAGACTTTAGTTAATAATGTATCAGTATTGATTCATTAAGTGTAACAATGTTTCTTACAAAGGTAAATGCTAACAATAGGGAAAACTGAGTGTGGGGTATCTGCTTAATTCATCTGTAAATATAAAACTTTTTTAAAGAATAAAGACTATTTTTAAAAAAGGAATCTTGACACCAAATGCTCAATCCCCAAATGGTCCGCATCCACTGAGCCTGTCCGAACAATAGCAGGCAAGTTCTGTTTACTCCTGGCCTCTCAACCCAATTCTCCCTCCTGAAAATTGCAGCGATGCCCACTGTTTGACTTGGTGTTCGGATGTCAATACTCTGTCTCTTCTCACTGACATTCTAGACATGCATTTCTGTGGACTTAATCTGAGTTTTCTGGTGCTGTTCACCACTCACCACCCTCACCTAATAGATACCCTAGGGAGTGGTTGCATTTTGACTCCACCATAGGCTTAGACCAAAGGCCAGCAATCCTTTACTCCTTCTTTCCCACCGTTCCCTAGAAGAGCTCTGCTTTAGTACGTAGTGAAATTTGCATAGTTTCAGCTTCCCTGGTGTCCATGTGCTCTTTCCGTCTGCCTGCACCTTCCTCCTATAATTAATTTTTTCATATTTTTTTCTGGTGGTCAGTGGGGGAAAATAACACGTCCAGAACTAGAATTTTCATCACATATTTCTGAGATCCTTTAAAGAAACATCCTCACCTATAGCCAGTTTCTTCTGCAGCTATTGCTCAAAAAGTTTCCTACAACAGTTGAAAACACTGAGCAGTTTATTTGCCAGCTGACTCTGTCTTGCCCACTAGTAGTACTCGTATTGTGTTTGCATGCTCGCGAGGGCCCATGTCAGAGTGACACTACTCCCCTGACTATACAATTGAATAGAATGTTTTCTCATTCTGAATAAGAGAACATAGGTCTCACTCCCTGACATCATGTACTAATTAGACTCTTTCAGATAGTGAGAAATAGAAACACAGATGGCCACCTTAGATAATGGGGTTTTATTCTCAAGATGGGAGAAGAAAGGGAAAGAAGAGGAGTTTTCAGCAGCCACACAAAATAAGATAATAAAGAAATAGCACCAAGGGCACGTGGGTGGCTCGGTCGGTTAAGCATCTGCCTTCAGCTCAGGTCATGATCCCGGGGTCCTGGGATCGAGCCCCGCATCGGGCTCCCCGCTCGGCAGGAAGCCTGCTTCTCCCTCTCCCTCTGCCTCTCCCCCGCCTCCACCCATGCGTACGCTCTCTCTCTCTCTCTCTCTCTCTCTCTCTCTCAAAGAAATAAAATCTTTAAAAAAAAAAGAAAAAGAAATAGCACCATAGTTCTCTGTAGAGTGGAAACTCCTTTATTCTTCACTTCTGCTTCTACTAGTTCTACCTCTACCAACTAACTGATTTTTCTCACAAACTACCCAAGTGACAGGATCTAATTTGATCTGCCTATCACAATCCAACTTAGGCTACCCCTTCTGGTAAAAGCTCTCATGCCAGCATCTTTTAAGTTGCTGGCTAGCCTACAGATATGTGCCTCCAGCTCAGGTGTCCATCTGGAGTCTAATCACCTGCAACCAGGAGATGGGGTTCTGTAGTCTAAGGTACAGCAATTCATTCATTAGAAAGCACCTAGATGAGGGTTGTAGGTCTGGAAGAAACTCAGAATCATACACTCTCCTCTCACAAAATAGACCTATTTTCCCAAAGTTCCTTCTGTTGGAAATACCCATTCTTTGTAATGTCAAAGTGTGTTTTGTGGAAAAGGGTCCCGTGATAAATCTGATTCAACAAATATTTATAAGCGATTACAAAGTGCCAGGCACAGTTCTACGCACTTAAAAATGTGCGAGAAATGTGGGTTAAACAAAATAAATTTTGTGTGCAAAATCCTTCTTTTAGCATGCCATTATAAGCTCAAGAGAAGGGCTATAGTTTGCACTGTCTCCCAAATCTTTTAAACCAGGTTCTCTTTTTTCTGAGAAGCATTGCTTAGGCCTCAGATTACATCGAAGATACATCTTGAGAAATGCTTGATTGTATGACTGAGGTTCCAGGAAGTGATGTTGGCAAGGACACATGTGCTGTAGTAGCTGGTCTTCACAAGGTACCTCCCCTCCCCTAATGAACCACCCCTCCTGGTATTCACCGCCTTGTGTCATCCTCTCTCACACTGAATCTAGGCTGACCCTATGACTTCCTATAGCGAACACATTGTAGTAGAAGTCACTGTGTCAGTTCCAGGCGTAAGCCTGACCGTTTAAGAAACCTGGCTACCTCGCCCAAAGTCCTACATGAAGAAGCCACCTGGAGAAAGAGAGGCTCTGATACTACATGGAAAAGACCAAGGAATCCAACCAACAGGGAAGACCAAAGCCCCAAATATCAGGCTCCAGTGGGAACTATACCAGCCAAACCTCATCGTTCAATCCATCCTAACTAAAATGGCGGATGTGTGTGTGAAGAAACCATCCTGGACATTCTGGTCCACAAGCCATGGCCAAATCCCAATCCACAGAACTGTGAGGCATAATAAATGGTGGTGGTTGTTTTTTTTTTTAAGATTTTATTTATTTATTTGACAGAGAGAGACAGCGAGAGAGGGAACACCAGCAGGGGAAGTGGGAGAGGGAGAAGCAGGCTTCCCGCAGAGCAGGGAGCCCGATGCGGAGCTCAATCCCAGGACCCTGGGATCACGACCTGGGCCGAAAGCAGATGCTTAACGACTGAGCCACCCAGGTGCCCCTAAATGGTGGTTGTTTTAAGCCACTATTTTGAAATAGTTCGTTTGAAAGGAATAGGTAAACAAAAATATATAAAAAATAATTTAAGAAATTATTGCATGAACTTAATATATTTTGTCTAAATTATGTTCATGATTACATGTGTCTGTTTCAGAAATGACCCATTTTAGAGGAAATATAGGTATTTATCTATATATCTATCTATATTTATTTATAGACCTACCTATATAGGTATTTATCACTGACCTTTTATTTTTGGAAATAATCACTTTATCAGTAAAAATTAAAAATCAAATAAAGGAAGTTTTGAAATATTTAATCACAGAAAAGCCCATTTAACTGTGCATACTTCTTGCAGTAAACAAAATTAAAATACTTCATACAATAAGGAACTAAGAAAAAATTGAACTTGAGGCATCCATTTGTTTATAATTGGCAAATCTAATTTAAAAGCACATCTGCTCCGTTTAGCCTGCAAATATCAATAGCAATTAGGAAATTATAAATTCCTAACATTAAAACAAGATCCTAATTTCAGTCAGGGAATATTATCCTTTATTTAAAGCTTGGGGATACTAATTACTTACTAATTATTTACAAAGGATAAAATGTTAAACACAATCCTCTTTCCTCCTCCTCCTTTCCCCTTACTTTCTGCTCTGCCTTCCCCTCATCCCTAATTCTTTTCTTCCTAAATGTGCAGAATACTGAGTAGGTCACACTAGCCTGAGTGTTTTTGAAGTAAGATTCTGAGAAACCCATGCATTCATTTCAAACCAGCCGCTCAGAAGGCCAGACCTGGTGTTACTATAATAGCAAGAAATCATCCCCCACTTTAGGATTTGTCCCTTTCTAGGTTGGGCAGTGTAGCAACATAAAATACATAGGATCCTATATCAGAGCTCTTCACGCCTTACATAAAAGTTGTATTCTTGGCTGACTTTATTGGACACAGCTCCCAGATATTCACATGGAAAGTATTCCATATAGGTATTTGAGTAAATGAAATTCACGAAAGCAGGGTTGTAGAATAAGAATTTAAATATTTAGGAGTTAAGTTTTTATTTTGGAATTACAGAAGCACATTTCAAGATAATATGAAAAGACACACTAAATAACAGCATGTCCAATAAAACACAAAGTTAATGTTGTTAAAGGAAAAACTGGAAGAAAGGAAGGCATTGTGGAGCATCAGAGACAAAGCTCTTCAAACTAATGTTTCATAGTCCTTTCTATGTTTGTGTCTTCCCAAAATTCTCATATTGAATCCTAAACTCCAAAGGTGATGGTGTTAGGAGGTGGGGCCCTTGGGGGCTGAGGTTATGAGAGTAGAGCCCTCATAAATGGGATTAGTACCTTATAAAAAAGACCCCACAGAGATCCCTAGCCCTTTCCAACACGTGAGTGCACAGCAAGAAAGCACCAACTATGAGCCAGTCACATGGCCCTCACCAGAAGGAAACCATGCGGGTGACTTGATCTTAGACTTACAGTCTCCAGAACTGTGAGAAATAAATGTCTATTGCTTATAAGTCACCCAGTATGTGGTATTTTGTTATAGCAGTGCAAATGGACTAAGACAGTGCTTATTTCTATTGTTTCTCCACGGCACTCATTTATGTCTCAGGGTGTAATTTATGCAGAAACACAACTCAAGAACCAGAGTCCATAAATATTCAGGTATAGTTCCTTTAATGAAATATTTCCTATAAAGATATAAATTGGTGATAGTGATCTGTTTCCTTCAATACAAAGGTTTCTCTTAAGATTAGTATAGTAGGATCTGATTTATGATTAGAAGACAAAGGACAATGGGACACCGGGGTGGCTCAGTTAAGCATCCGACTCTTGATCTCAGCTCGGGTGTCAATGTCATGGTTGTGAGTTCAAGCCCCAGGCTGGGTTCCACGCTGGGCATGGAGGCTACTTAAAAAAAAAAAGAAAGAAAAAGAAAAGAAGACAAAGGACAATTAAACCAGGTACCGCAAGCTAAAAGATGAAACAAAGTACAGTAGGGTACTATTGTTACTTGACAGAACTCATGAAATCTTACCGGAGATAAAGAGATGAAATTCTGCCCGAAATTGTAATATTCCTCTATTAAATATGTGTTTACACCCCAGCATTTACCTTGGAATAGTAAAATGTAGGAAAAAGACTGAAAGGTCAAACCTGAAGAGAATGAAGTCACATACGCTAAAAAGAAACAAAATACATGCAGTTAACACTATGCTGACATCCAAACACTGGGCTGCAAGAAAGAGAAAAATAATTCTGTGTCACATTCAAGAGTAAACCCAGATAAAGCAAAAATTACAGAGAAATATATGTAAGTACGTTTTATTTCTCATCAAATCCTAAAAAGGTCATTTTATCTGAAGAGAAGGAAACCAAGATGAATAAAATCTTTGATATATTTACTCCATTTTCCTTTACTGTGTGTGTGTGTGCGTGCGTGAGCTCACACACTGGAGTGTGGTGGGAGGTGTGGAGGTGGGAGATGGGGCTGGTATATACATACTGTATAAAAACAAGGCCAAGTTTTTTCATTTGGACATATAAATGTTTGTTAAAGCAGAATTTTTAAGGAAAAATCTGTGCTTACCAATTAACTATTTTCTTTAATCAACAAAACTAGTCAAGTCTTTTGGTTGAAAGCGACTAAAATCATCTAAATGGATTTAAGCTGAAAATGACTGTTGGCACAGCTGGTTCTAGGTGCTCAAGGGTGTGTGGACTGTTTCTGTCTATCCCTTGGCTCTACTTCCCTCTGTGCCAGCTTTACACCCAAGAAAGTCTTTATCAAGAAATATCAGTTTGGGGCGCCTGGGTGGCTCAGATGGTTAAGTGTCTGCCTTCGGCTCAGGTCATGATTCCAGGGTCCTGGGATCGAGTCCCGCATCGGGCTTCCCGCTCCTTGGGAGCCTGCTTCTCCCTCTGTTTCTCTCTGTCTCTCATGAATAAATAAATAAAATCTTTAAAAAAAAAAAAAAAAGAAAAGAAAAGAAATATCAGTTTGGGGAGCCTGGGTGGCTCAGTTGGTTAAGTGACTGCCTTCAGCTCAGGTCATGATCCTGGAGTCCCGGGATCGAGTCCCACATTGGGCTCCCTGCTCAGCAGGGGGTCTGCTTCTCCCTCTGATCCTCTTCCCTCTCGTGCTCTCTGTCTCTCATTCTCTCTCTCTCAAATAAGTAAATAAAATCTTAAAAAAAAAAAAAAAAGAAATAGCAGTTTGATCAGCAGCGACTCAAAGCTGATGTCCTAGCCTAGCAACCACAGATGAAAGAGAAGAACCAGAGAGATGCCAGAGAGCCCGAGAGAAGTCCTAGGAAGTGTCCTGGGACTGAGTCTCATTCTTCTGTCCTGGACAATGTGCCTACCTATTCTAAATTAATCACAGGGCTTGGGAGGAGGGATGCTATATGGTACGTTCTGTGGCCAAACTCAGTCATAAGTCTTCTGGAACTTGGGCAGGAGTAGCAGAGTAGGGATGTTATCCCACAAAAACCACAGGGAAAGACAGGGGGAAGGAATGACTTACTGAGGGAAGTTGGGGGTTCTTTTACCAATGTAAGGAGGAATGAATGAACACTTGGCCACCAACATCTTCATATTAACCTGCCTGATTTTTTCTTTCTTACAAAGGTACGTAACAGGTGGGGGGGTAAGGGGTCCAGCTATGTGTGCTTAATAGTAATTTGAATTCTAGACCAGGGAGCGTTTTGCCAGTGACAATAAAAATAGATTCAAGAAAAGGTTAAGGACTATGGAAATGACAACTAGGTCTCAGAGAAATGTGCCACCTGAGCAGCTGGTCAAAGAATCGTACCACTGAGGTTTTGAAGTTGATTCCCTTTGTGAGCCTTTTCTGGCATACCACCACCCTTTGAGAACCCTTTCTCTGTCTGGGCAATTTCCTGCCTTTTGATCCACTTCTCCAAGGCAGAAGCCAGAATACTCTCCCACACTCAACTCACAGCTCGGTTGCAGGCATGGAACCTAGGTTCCTCAATCACACACCCCCATGTGGGACATCAAACCAGAAATGAGCTACATGACAAGGCAAGGACTGCAGGAAATCCTTTGTTGTTGTTTATTTGTTTTTGCCAAGGTGACAGCTTAGATGTCATCTTTCACTGAAAGAGGACTTTACCTACCTTTAACTACCTTCATTTTGACCTCAGTCTGTACTTTTTAACTGAGTAAGTTCTTCTTCCCAGCTTATGTTTTAACTGAGTCAAAAGACCTCATGGGCAAAGCATCCTCTGATGGGAACCCAAACTACCCCTCAAGTAATAATGACTGCCTTGTAAGACTCTGCAGAATTGACCCCAAGACCAATAATGATCTACCTGACCTTCATGGCCACCTGCATGTACCCACCAACATTTGACCCACATTTTCCTTATATAAATTTAGAAGTATTTGAAGACAGTCTTTGAGACATTTGTCCCCTGTCTTCCTGGTGCTGTCCTCACGGAAATGATCCCTTTCTTGTTCCATCACAACAGAGCCTTTGTATTTTGTCAGCTGCAAGTAGTCTAACCTGGTCTGTTTGGGACACCCGGAGCCAGGTGCTCTTGCACCCTTGGGCCCTGATTACATCATGATCAGAAGGTAGATGTTCTGGCATCTCATGTCTAGAGTGAGTGGCATGCATTATAGCATCTGGTTTCATGGAGTGGTTACTGGCACAATCTCACAATGTGATTTAGACATTATTTTTCTGAAGTGCCTAGCCTCCAAACCTGGCTCTCTAGTCCTCTAAAGATTCTCTGAGCCATCTACTTTTCCTTGAGAAATGCCTCTTTTCTGGGGCACCTGGGTGGCTCAGTTGGTTAAGCGACTGCCTTCGGCTCAGGTAATGATCCTGGGGTCCTGGGATCGAGCCCCGCGTTGGGCTCCCTGCTCCAAGGGAAGCCTGCTTCTCCCTCTCCCACTCCCCCTGCTTGTGTTCCCCCTCTTGTTGTGTCTCTCTCTGTCAAATAAATAAATAAAATCTTCAAAAAAAAAAAAAGAGGACACCAGTCATACTGGATTAGGGCCACCCGAATGACCTCATATTAACTTAATTACCTCTTTAAAGACCTTATCTCCAAATATAATCACCTGCTGAGGTATTGGGGGTTAGGACTTCAATACATGAATTGGGGTTGGGACACAACTCAACTCATCATAGTCACCATAGTGGGCTGGTGATCAGAAAGAGGATCGAGTTGAGAAGAAATTTACCACTGCTACTAAAGAAGAAGCCAATATACATACTTTACAAACAAGAGTAGAGTACTATAACATTTTTATTTTATTTTATATTTTAAAGATTTTAAAATATCAGAAATATGTCAGAAAGAGGGAGCACAAGCAGGGGGAGCAGCAAGCAGAGGGAGAGGGAGAAGCAGGCTCCCCGCTGAGCAGGGAGCCTGACACAGGACTCCATCCCAGGACCCTGGGATCATGACCTGAGCCGAAGGCAGATGCTCAACCGACTAAGCCACCCAGGTGTCCCATTGTAACATATATATGTACTAAAGACATATATATGTACTAAAGTTTGTTGAGAGCATAACAGATGTAAAAGGAAAAATTGAGCACTTGTTGGATGAGTTTACCAGTGCTAACCCCAGATCCAGATAATAAAAATAATAAAATTTTGTCAAAATTATTTAGATATTTGACTTAACTTTCTATCTAATGTTATATAGTGACTTCAGCCTAAGTTCTGTAGTTATTTTATTTAATTTTTTAAAATTTTTATTTATTTGACAGAGAGAGCACAAGCAGAGGGAGAGAGAGGGAGAAGCAGGCTCCCTGCTGAGCAATGAGCCCGATGTGGGACTCGATCCCAGGACCCTGGGATCATGACCCAGGCCAAAGGCAACTGCTTAACCAACTGAGCCACCCAGGCATCCCTGTAATTATTTTAAAAGGAAGAATAGCAAATGGATTAAAAGCATGGACATTGGAGCCAGCCCGTTGGTTTAGACAAAGCACAGCTTGTACCTCAATTTTTTCATCTTTAAGTGGGGATTACTAACAGAGTAAATATAGAAGTCAAATATGTATTACATGCAAAGCACTTAGAATAGCTGGCACTCACTAAACACTCAACAAGTGGGAGCTTTTATTATCTAAAAAATCCCTCAAAAGTTATAAACATAAAATACATTTTATTTTTTAATTTCCCATCCAATATATTTCAATGGCCAATTGCACTATTTTCCTGCCACTTCAAAGATTTGACCCTCAACCTTCTCCTCACGTTTTTTTATTCTCCCTAAAGGATCCTGTGTATTTGCCATTTTCTCCTCCCATTGTCTATCCTCATTCGTTGCTGTCCTCACATGTATGTAATACACACATCTTTAGTAACCTCCTCCTTTCTTAATTTTAAAAACTGCTCAGTTACCTCAGGAAACTCTCTCTTGATCTCTGGTTCCAATGTCAAAGAGTCAAGATCTTAACATTTTGAAATAATCTGTCCAGATTACACTAATTTTATGGTGCCAATTCAAAAACTGAACACTAGATGGCAACATTCCTAAATTGTGCTGTTTTCCTAAGGCTTGGTTTCCGAAGCCTCAAAATGGGAGTGTATAATTCTTAATTTCTTAAATATTTTGGCTCTAATTTAAAACTAGAATAAGCCTTTGGATATCTCAATAAAGGAACTCTAGTGGCTCATTCTTGAGAATTAATTATTCCTATTTATACCTTGTATGATCACTAATTTTTACCTTTTAAAAAAAGTTTGAATCTTGCTTGGTTTTTTCCTTAAAATAACAGAAATATAAGTTGTATCTATTTTTTTAGTTATGTCATATTCTGTTTGTGGAATTTTAGGTAAATTTAGTTCTTTGACATACTAGTAGATTTTTATTTAATCTCACAGGCATCCAGAAATAATATTTTACATGATAGACATAACAGAAGGATACACACATTTTTCTCCATTTTTTATGTTTTTCTTATGGAGCGTTGAGCTTCGGGATGGGAAAACAATAGCTGTGAATTTCCTCATAGTGAGGATGAGAGAGAGCAGAGGTACATTTTCTTTGAAAAGGGAATTACTGGGGCACCTGGGTGGCTCAGTCGTTAAGCAAACTTAAGCGTCTGCGTTCGGCTCAGGTCATGATCCCAGGTCCTGGGATGGAGCCCTGCATCGGGCTCCCTGCTCAGCTGGAAGCCTGCTTCTCCCTCTCCCACTCCCCCTGCTTGTGTTCCCTCTCTCGCTGTGTCTCTCTGTCAAATAAATAAATAAAATCTTTTAAAAAAAAAAGGATATTATTACATAAATCTTCTAATTTTCCTTAGGAAATTAAAACATTAACTGGGATTTCATCTCTTGTAAAATGTAAAATTTATTAAATAAAAATACATTTATTGTTTTTAAAGGAAAGGAGCTTTTAATATGAAGTTCATTTAGGACTCCAGGAAAAAATGGATATGAATAGTGAACTAAAGAAGAAATGCAAAATGTCAACTACCACATGAAGAAAGTTGAAAACCACAAGCATTAAAAAAAGCAAAAGTAAAATTTTCTTTATCTAAAAAGAATGTTTTGTTTCCTCCCTCTTATACTGAGTATTAGAATATAGTGACAGCTCGAGTTTAAATCCCAGTTCAGAATCTGCCTGCTATGTGACCTGGATGAAATTTTTTGACCTCGTTGTTGCAATTTCCTGATCTGTGAAAGAGGATTAATCAGGAAAATGAGGGTTAAATGAGTTCATTTAAATAAAGTTCTTAACAGAGTATTTCATTGAAATAATACTTTGGGGATACAGGCTTAAATAAAATGTTATTAAAAAAAATTTTTTTTAAGATTTTATTTATTTATTTGACAGAGAGAGACACAGTGAGAGAGGGAACACAAGCAGGGAGAGTGGGAGAGGGAGAAGCAGGCCTCCCGTGGAGCAGGGAGCCCGATGCAGGGCTCGATCCCAGTCCCCTGGGATCATGACCTGAGCTGAAGGCAGACATTTAACGACTGAGCCACCCAGGTGCCCCTAAAATTTTTTTAAAGAGGGGCGGCTGGGTGGCTCAGTCGTTAAGCGTCTGCCTTCGCTCAGGTCATGATCCCTAGGTCCTGGGATGAGCCCCGTTCCGGGCTCCCTGCTCATCGGGAAGCCTGCTTCTCCCTCTCCCGCTCCCCCTGCTTGTGTTCCCTCTCTTGCTGTGTCTCTCTGACAAATAAATAAATAAAATCTTTTTTTAAAATATTGAAATAAAAAATGAAATTATTTAAATTACAATGGAATTAAACAATGAAATTAAAGATAAGCAGGCAAAACAAGACTAACAGGAATAATCTGACCTGAAAAAGAAGCAAAGTATTTCTAGAAATGTAATGTTAAAATTAGAAAAAAGTCGGGGCACCTGGGTGGCTCAGTCGTTAAGCATCTGCCTTTGGCTCAGGTCATGATCCCAGGGTCCTGGCTCCCTGCTCAGAGGGAAGCCTGCTTCTCCCTCTCCCATTCCCCCTGCTTGTGTTCCCTCTCTCGCTGTGTCTCTCTCTGTCAAATAAATAAATAAAATATTTTAAAAAATAAAATAAAATTAGAAAAAAGTCTATAAGCAAATTAAACAGGTTTTAAGACACAAAGAAATAAATTCAGAGACATCATTAATCATCATAAACATAAATGAACTAAACTCACCAGTTAAATGATGGATTGTTCAATTGTATTTAAAAATCCAGCCAAGGGCGCCTGGGTGGCTCAGATGGTTAAGCGTCTGCTTTCGGCTCAAGTCATGATCCCAGGGTCCTGGGATCGAGTCCCGCATCAGGCTCCCTGCTCAGCAGGGAGCCTGCTTCTCCCTGCCTCCGCCTCTCTTTCTCTCTCTCCCTGTCTCTCATGAATAAATAAATAAAAATCTTAATAAATAAATAAATAAATAAACAAATAAACAAATAAATAAATAAAATAAAAATCCAGCCAAATACTGTTTAGAAGAGAGGGACATAAAACATAAGGACATATAAAAGTTAAAAGTAAAAGTAAGTGAAGGGGCGCCTGGGTGGCTCAGTTGGTTAAGCGGCTGCCTTCGGCTCAGGTCATGATCCTGGAGTCCCAGGATAGAGTCCCGCATCGGGCTCCCTGCTCGGCAGGGAGTCTGCTTCTCCCTCTGACCCTCCCCCTGCTCGTGCTCTCTCTCTCTATCTCATTCTCTCTCTCACATAAATTAATAAATAATCTTTAAAAAAAAAAAGTAAAAGTAAGTGAAAAGACATACTTGGCAAGTACTAGCCAAAGGAAAGCTTGGTGGCATGTTAGCATTGAAATAGATTTTATAACCAAATGGAAATCAAAAAACCCAAAACATTATTAAGGAAGATTGAGTTCATCAAGAAGATATAATACTTTTAATTTTGTATGCATCTGATAAGACAGGCTTAAAAATATAGAGCAATAAGTAATAGACTTACAGGAAGATATTAACAAATCTACCATGTAATCAAAGATTTCAATATCCATCCATTCATTTTATTCAGTAAATACGTTTGAGTGTCTACCTGCTAGGAAGTCCTACTCACTGGTGACATGGCTATGAATAAAACAAAAAAATCCTCAAGCTTTTGTAGCTTATTTTATAATGAAAGGAGAGAGCAAAATATACAAATAAATACAGTAAAACCTTGTAAAAATATACACTAAATTTCATGAATTCTGAGATTATAAAATGGAATATTTGCTCCCATCTACCACCCAACCCCACAGATAGAACAAAGGGAGGAAGGAGGATAAAGTTCTTACCTTCTGAGATTGGGAAATGGTACTCTTACCTTCTGAGATTGGGACAGGATAAAGTTCTTACCTTCTGAGATTGGGAAATGGTATTCTTACCTTCTGAGATTGGGACAGGTAGAGTGGGGGGAGCCAAGCAGAAAAATAACATGAAACCCAGAGGGGAGGTGGAGTTTGAATCCTACTTACTCAGTAATCTCCCAACTCATTATTCCCAAAGTGGACCCAAAAAACTGGCATGTTGGAGCCAGGAATTTCCTGGAATCATTGATGTTTTCCTCAAGTCCAGTCAGCTACAGACCTGGAGTCGCTCCCATCAATGCGTAAACTGGAGTGGATAATCACCACCAGATGGTGCCAAACTGCAGTGGGGACCAGGATGGATGTGAATAGTGAAGCTAAAGCCCCAGGACTGAGCAGGTTCTCCTACTCATTTTATTAATCTTACACTGAAAGACAAGGAGAAAATAAATCAAAGACAAAAGTTTGGAAAAGAAGACAAAGGACTTCATTATTTCACAAATGATATGATAGTCTCCATAAAAATCCAAAAGACAACTTACTAGCAATAACACGAGTTTACCAGGAGATCAATATGCAAAACTCAGTTGCATTTCTATAAAATCTGGTAAGTACTCAGCAAACATTTCTATAACAACAATTACATAAAAAACATAAAAAGATATTCCATTTAAACAGCTCAAATATAAGATGTTTAAAATTCTATCTAATAAAAGATATATAAGAACTGTACAGAAAAAAAATTATGAAATATTATAAAAAGACACTTGGAAGACCTAAGTAAATGGAGAAATATGCTGTGTTTGTGGAAAAGAAAGTTCAACTTTTTTTAAAAAGTGAAGTTTCATCAATGTGCAGAAATCTGTTGCATTTCTATACACCAATAACAAAGCAGCAGAAAAAGAACTCAAGGAATTGATCCAATTTGCAACTGCACCAAACAATAAGATACCTAGGAGTAAACCTAACCAAGAGGTAAAAGATCCATACTCTGAAAAGTATAGAACACTTATGAAAGAAATTGAAGAGGATACAAAGAAAGGGGAAAAAATTCCATGCTCATGGATTGGAAGAACAAATATTTTAAAAATGTCTATACTACCCAAAGCAATCTACACATTTAATGCAGTCCCTATCAACAGCATTTTTCAGAGCTAGAACAAACAATCCTAAAATTCTTATGGAACCACAAAAGACCCTGAATAGCCAAAGAAATCCTGAAAAAGAAAAGCAAAGTGGGAAGCATTACGATTCTGGACTTCAAGATATATTACAAAGCTGTAGTCATCAAGACAGTATGGTACTGCCACAAAAACAGCCACATAGATCAATGGAACAGAATAGAAAACCGAGAAGAAATGGACCCACAACTATACAGTCAGCTAATCTTCAACAAAGCAGGAAAGAATATCCAGTGGAAAAAAGACAATCTCTTCAACAAATGGTGTGGGGAAAATTAGAACAGCAACATGCAGGAGAATGAAACTGGACCACTTTCTCACACCATACACAAAAATAAATTCAAAATGGATGAAAGACCTAAATGTGAAACAGGAATCCATCAAAATCCTAGAGGCGAACACAAGCAGAAACCTCTTTGAGCTCAGCCACAGCAACATCTTGCTAGACACATCTCCAAAGGCAAGGGAAACAAAAGCAAAAATGAACTATTGGGACTTCATCAGGATAAAAAGCTTCTGCACAGTGAAGGAAACAATCAACAAAACTAAAAGGCAGTCTACGGAATGGGAGAAGATATTTGCAAATGACATATCTGATAAAGGATTAGTATCTAAAATCTATAAAGAACTTATCAAACTCAACATCCAAAAAACAAATAATCCAGTTAAGAAATGGGCAGAAGACACAAATAGACATTTTTCCAAAGAAGACATACAAATGGCCAACAGACACATGAAAAAATGCTCAACATCACTCGGCACCAGGGAAATACAAATCAAAACCATGATGAGATACCACCTCACACTTGTCAGAATGGCTAAAATTAAAAAGGCAAGAAACAACAGATGTTGATGAGGATGCAGAGAAAGAGGAACTCTCTTACGCTGTTGGTGGGGATGCAAACTGGTGTAGCCACTCTGGAGAACAGTATGGCAGTTGCTCAGAAAGTTAAAAATAGAGCTACACTATGACCCAGCAGTTGCACTACTGGGTGTTTACCCAAAGGGTACAAAAATACAGATTTGAAGGCCTACATGCACCACAATGTTACAGCAGCATTATCAACAATAGCTGAACTCTGGAGAAGAGCACAAATGTCCATTGACTGATGAATGGATAAAGAAGAGGTGGTGTATACATATACAATGGAATATTACTCAGCCACCAAAAAAGAATGAAATCTTGCCATTTGCAACAATGTGAATAGAGCTAGAATGTATTATGCTAAGAAATAAGTGAGTCAGAGAAAGATAAATACCATATGATATCACTCATATGTGGAGTTTAAAAAAGAAAACAGATGAACATACGGAAAGGGGGAGAAGAAAAAAAGGAGAGAGAGAAACAAACCATAAGAGACTCTTAATCATAGAGAATAAACCCAGAGTTGATGGAGGGAGGTAGGTTGGGGATGGGCTAGATGGGTGTTAAAGAGGGCATCTGTGACTGGGCACAGGGTATTGTATGTAAGTGATGAATCACTGAATTCTACTCCAGAAACCAATATTGCACTGTATGTTCACTAACTAAAATTTAAATTAAAAAAAATTATGTGCTATGGTCAGGGCCAAATATGTTATTACATTAGACCCTGTGGTCTTCAACACATCCCTCTGATACAGGTGCTACCCTGTTGTGCAGATGAGGAACCCGAGGTGAAGTAGCTTACCCTGAGCCCCACATCGCTGAGCTGTGGAGGTGGGACTGGAAGGCCCCGGGGCCCTGCGCCTCCCACTCTGCCAAGCACAGACCCAGGATAGGTCCCGATTCAGCTACTTCTTGCTTTTCCAGCCACCAGCAGTTTGTGGGTCACTTAAATCTGAGGAGCCAGTTTCTTCACGTGGACATAATAAGGAGGTCCACAAAATTTAGCAAGAATTACCACTGAAGCATTGCTTAGAATGCAGCAATAAACAAAATAACAAAACAAAAAACCTACCTGAAATATCTACTAGAAGGTGATTTATTGAGGGGGATATGGTGTATTCTATATGGTGGAATATATTAAATTAAGTCAATTAAATACATAAATGTATTCAGTTTCATAGGTAAATATATTAAATTAGATGTATTAAATAAGTGTTGACAATGGAAGATGCTCACAACAAAACTTAAATTACAAAAATGTACTTACTGGGTGATTTTGGGGTCAAATATAATGATAAATATTATTAATATTTATGTAAATATAAATAATACAATTCTCCCCAAATTGACCTGCAGAGCTAACATAGTTCCAAATATCAACAGAGGTTTTTGTGAAACATGACAGCTGATATTTTATATGGCAATGGGAAATATCCAAGGCACTCCTTAATAAAAAGAGGGAACTTGGCCAACCAGACACTGAAACTAATGGTGAAGTCATGATAATTGATAGTGTTGCTTTGGCAAAGAGAAGACCGAATGACCAATTGAACAAGAGAGCCCAGAAAGATCCAAGAACACATGGGAAGTTGATATATGACAGACGTGGCCATGCTGATCAGTGATGAAAGTTCAAGCTTAGATTAAATAAACCGATGAGTTTCTACTGATAATAAATAAATAAACAGAGAAGAGGGAAAAGCTTTCCCTTATAGTAGAATCTCATGCAGAAGGAATGATGGAGGTAGAAAATCCCCATTTGGCAAGCACTGTAGTAATAATTGACTCAGACAAAATTGTCAATGGAAGCCAAAACTATTGAATTGAAATTTGATGAAGAACAGGATAGTTACACAGTCTCCAAGATCTCTCCACAAATTACTTATTACTTACAAAGGGGAAAATAGTGCTTTTAAAGTGGATAAACCTGGAAGACATCATCTTAACCAACTGATCCAAGTCGCCATTGCCAAAAAAATGGAGAAAAATGACATATGGGCTTCCTGAGTGTTGCACTGAAAAGGACACGACCTCACTTACATAGTGATCCTGCCAAAAATCCACAACCTAAATCTAATTATGAAGAAACATTCTATGAAGAAAACCCACACTGAGGGACAGTCACAAAATCATTGGCCTGAACTGTTAAAAAATGTGAAGGTCAAAAATCACCAAGACTGAGGAACTGTTCCAGATCAAGTGAGACTAGAGACAACTCAACGTAATATGTGACCCTGGACGGGATCGTGTGGTGGAGGTGTGGGCTGAGGGACGGGATGGGTGGAGCATAAAGTATATTTTATCAGGGGAACCGGTGAAATGTGAAAGTGGACTGTAGATTATAGAGTAATGTAAGCAGTGTTAAATTTTCCGATTTTGATAACTGAATGTTTTTAATCCTCGTGTTTAGAAAACATACACTCAAGTACTTAGAGGCAAAGGGGCATGCTATCTGCAATTTATTCTCAAATGCTTCAGAGATAACAATATGCGTAAGAGAAAGAGAACGAGAAAACAAATATGGCAAAACGATTGCTGCTGAATCTGCTGAAGGTTACACAGGAATTTTTTGTAAGATTTTTAAAACTTTTCTGTGCTTTAAATTGTTTTGAAATAAAAAGCTAAAAAACAGCAAGGGAAGGGAGGGAGGGGAGGCCAGGGAGTGGGGGAAGGAGGAGTGAGGAACCCAAGTAGATGCAGCAGTACTGACTATGTTCCGTTCCTAAATTAAACAATGGGGTCATGGACATTCATATTATTATTTAGCTTTAACAATGATATATAGTATATATTTTTGTCCAGATCAAATAATATCTTTTAGAAGATAATAAAAGGGAAAACAAAGAAAAAACATAAGACATGAATCAGAGGTATCTGGTGAGCTTTGTGTATGTATGACCCACATGCCCTTGAGCATGCTTCTTTTCCTCCCTGAAGTTCACTTTCCTCACCTACAAAAAGGGAATAAAAGACCCACTGTGCAGTTTGATTGAAAGTGCTTGGCAGTCGGACGCCTGGGTGGCTCAGTTGGTTAAGCGACTGCCTTCAGCTCAGGTCATGATCCTGGAGTCCTGGGATCGAGTCCCGCATCAGGCTCCCTGCTCAGCGGGGGGTCTGCTTCCCCCTCTGCCCTCTTCCCTCTCGTGCTCTCTGTCTCTCATTCTCTCTTTCTCAAATAAATAAAATCTTTAAAAAAAAGAAAAAGAGGGGTGCCTGGGTGGCTCAGTCAGTTGGGCGTCTGCCTTCGGCTCAGGTCATGGTCCTGGGGTCCTGGGATCGAGTCCCGCATCGGGCTCTCTGCTTTGCGGGGAGCCTGCTTCTCCCTCTCCCCCTGCTCTTCTCTCTCTCTCTCTGTCAAATAAATAAAATCTTTAAAAAAAAAAGAAAAAGAAAAAGAAAAAGAAAGTGCTTGGCAGTCAGTGCTCATTAAGTGGCAGGTGCTTTTTCATTTTCTCTGATAGGGCAGAGATAGGGGGAGTATACCTATAGCCGTAAGCTTGGTTAAAGTGATAGTGGTTTCGCATCATCTATATGGCCAATTGGGAAGGAGGGTATCTAGGGAATAAAGCTGAGCTCATGTTGGAAATGCCCCAAATAATTACAGAGCCAATGAGTTTTGTGTATCTTTTTCCAAACTGCCTCCATTATCTGGAAGTAAGACTTGGAAAAAACCAGGTATTTATGTTGGATGGTCTAGAGGAAGGTCAGTGAAGCAGAAGAGTCTGCTGAGAGTAGGGCAGGTTTAACTGGTCAGGGCATCCTGCCCAAGCAGTACGCTTTCTTTTATCTAAAATTCTGAGAAAGGAGCCTATTTATAGGAGGTGGAAGATATAAAGTGAGCTGATAATTTAGTAGATTAATTAGAGGCTCTGTATGAAAGCACACCTAGCAGAAAAATGCTTCTCCCAGTGCAGAATAAGTTAGTCCATTCCTGCCTTTTTTTGTAGCACATAAAAAAATAATTCTTACATAATATATGTACACCCTGTTTGGACAAATTCCCTTATGGCTTAGCTACTTTTTATATACCAAAAACCTTGAACAAATTGCAAAAAACAACAAAAAAGCAAGCAAATATGTATTGAGCAGCCACTTCATTTAAGGATAGCTCTATTGTAAGGGATATCATAGAGGAGCTGTTATAAGCCAGTCCACAGTTGATTTAAATTTTAATTTTTCAGTATTAATGGCTTTATAAAAATGAGTATATGTATATACACACAGCTAACTTAAGCTCATCACACATGTAACATTTATCATAAAGTGTGAACTGTAGATCAAAATTGATAATGTTTATATATTCCTAACAGTCAATTCAGTGAAGAAATCAATAGTATCAATTGTTGGCCATCTCAAACCCCAACTGTTTTTCCATTTAGATAGCATATAGAGATAATCTGTTACCCTAAGTCACTAGAGATATTGCCAAAGAATGACTATCCTAGCTGCTGGTACCTAGGAGATGCTTTTGGTTACTTGCTTTGGTGTTTAATTTCTTAAATGTTAATTATTTAAATTATATATCAACTATTACCACCTTATTTTTATAGATATAACACATATTCATTAACACAGTTTTAGCCATGATTTCTCCTTTCCTTGCTTTATATACTATAAATACACAGATAATTCCAGAGATGAAAGCAGGCATATGTAATATTAAAGTTGGGGATTTTAAAAGAAATTCATTATAAAATTCTTAGAGTTACATGTACTAGAATTAGTAATCCAACCATTGTCTTGTTTTTACTTTGACAGTTTTATATCAGCCACTGTATTCTCCAGAAATATAATTAAGGAGAGAAGTTACAATAACTAATGTAAACATACTGAGAAATGCAATTTTAGAGGAACTGGAGAATATGGGGAGGGATTAAGACTTAAGAATGTTCTATTTGAATCCATGTGATAAACTGATCATGGGGAGGCACTGGGGAAAGGAAAAGATTTTCGAGACAGATAAAACTAAACAACTAAAAATCACATTTTCAAAGGCAGCTCAAAGAATGATAATGTTATTCTTATTTTAATCCTCATGATCAGAAAAAGGATGACTCAATTCATTACTTATATTTCTGCGAAAATTATCATTGAAAAACAAATTTCATAATGAAAGATAAAGAAAGAAAATAACGTGCTATCACGTTTTTAAATAGAAATGGGAATTTCTGATTCAATATGGTGAACAGAATGCATCACTTCCATTCTCTCCTGAAAGCCCATTAAAATGACAATAATCATGTTTAAAATATATAGGTCTAAAAGATTTAAAAAAAAAAAACAGAGCGAAGACATAGAGGGTAGAAAATATCAACATGCCTTGGAGGGTAGAAAGCTGTTGACTTAGGAGAGTAGGAGAAGCTGAACCTGAATGTCTTCAGCAAAAGGAAAGAGAACCAAGCTGCAAAAGCTCGAGAATGGGGTTTTGCAGAAGGGGATGTGAGGTGCAGATCTGGGATTAAGAGAATCATTTGAAAGTCTGCCTAAGAGACATTTAGATCTCAAAGAGCCTGGTGACTTTCCCTCCCAAATTCTCAGACTTAAGATTGATTCCCATAGAGCATGAATCAAAAAGATTCTAAGCTTGAGACGATGGACTCTGAAAAACAAACTGAGGGTTCTAGAGGGGAGGGTGGTGGGAGGATGGGTTAGCCTGGTGATGGGTATTGAGGAGGGCACGTTCTGCATGGAGCACTGGGTGCTATGCACAAATAATGAATCATGGAACACTACATCTAAAACTAATGATGTAATGTATGGGGATTAACATAACAATAAAAAATTAAAAGAAAAGGAAAAAAAAAAGATTCTGAGCTTAAAGACAGTAGGTACAGAAAGCTCCAGGGGAGCTGAGGGGCTAAAAAATAGGTAAATTAAGTAGAAGTCCATGTATTTATCAGAGAAACACATCCTCACCCATCACCGGCCCTCTTTCCCTATCCAGGTCCCCAAACACCTGCAGCCAGGCACAAGACTTGAGTCTCTTTCTGTGCAGAAACTGAATGGCCATTCTGTGCAGACTCAAAGCCATTCTTAGGCACTCAGAGTCTCAAACAAATAGGGAGAAAACCTGTAAAGAAGAAAACATGATTCTCAAAACAAAGGATCCAACAGAGAAGAGGGTGGGGGAATTTCCCAGGATAACGGCAAAAGAAAGTGAAGAATGACAAATCATAAAATGGGGTTAGAAAACAATCAGTCAAGATTGGAGCAGCAGAGCAAAATTTCTGTAAATAAATTAAAAATGAAATTCAGATTATCTGACAAGTATTGGGTTATATGTAAACTTATTTAGATAACTACCAAATGAATAATTGACACAGTTATTAACACCAGGGAAAAAGAAGGTAGTGTAATCATGGTACACTACTAGGTTCAGCAGGGAAAAATATGTAGACAGTCAAAATAATGTAAATATGGGATAAAACTCAGACAAATCTGTGGTTTAATTATATTGGGAAGTTGGAAGGAGGGGAAGCAGAATGGTTGTATAAGAGCTAAATCTTTATTTACCAATGTAAAAAGATCAGTCGATCACATATAAAATGCCTACATCAAGATATAGCATCATAATATAGAATTCTTATGTAGAAAAATAAATAGTGGAAGACATAGGGTAAAGATCAGAAATTGATGGGTGAGACTAGGCACAGGGAGAGGTGGGTCATTTTTGAAAAATTATAACTGTCAAAAAAACTTATAAACTGTTATATTCCCTTATTTTAATTATATTAGTGAAAAGTACTAATACATGGACTTACATTCTGTGTTTCTCAACATAATTTAACCTATGATTCCATCTGATAAACAAAAAACAACCACCAAATCCATGTATTCTTTCAATATTATTTGGAGATTAGAATACAACAAACTTTGTGACTAAAAACAATTTTTTTTTAAAGATTTTATTTATTTATTTGACAGAGACAGAGACAGCAAGAGCAGGAACACAAGCAGGGTGAGGGGGAGAAGGAGAAGCAGGCTTCCCGCTGAGCCGGGAGCCCGATGTGGGACTCGATCCCAGGACCCTGGGATCATGACCTGAGCCGAAGGCAGTCGCTTAACCAACTGAGCCACCCAGGCGCCCGTGACTAAAAACAATTTAAAGCAATGAGACAAAATGCTATTTTGCCAACAAACTGAACCCCTCTTGCCCCTACTCCAGAATTAAATAAGAACATGCCTCTCCATCCTTGCAAAGATAACAACTGTTCACTTTTTCTCGTTTCCTGGCTAAGGATCTTAGTGTCTCCTTATTTCAATCAATCAAATTTAATGCATTCAATACAAACTCTTTTCTCTCTGGCTTTCCATGCCTGTTCTTCTCCTTCCCTGCCCTCTACCTACCTAACCTTATTTTCCATTACATCACAATGGGCAACTCCTATAAAGTTGGATGGCTCTCTCAGAACCAGGCATACATACCCTGGGCCATGCTTGCTTTCATCTTTTAGGTCAAGCACTTGCTTGAATACTTAGGCCCATCTCTTCTGGACCTGGCCAAGGTTTTCCTGTCCTTCAAAACCTGCTTCAAGAGGAGCAAAGACATTTCTTATCATAATTCTACTATTTTATCATCTTTGAAACTTTGGTTTTTATCATTAAAACTTACAGAAGAAAAAAACTGAATGAAAGATACCTTTTATGACCTACTTGGGCCAAAAGAAAATTTAAACAAATGAACACTTGTCCAAATTCAAGAGATTGTGCTCAATCTATTGGGTTGGCACATACCAGTAATTTTCAAAATGTGATGTGCCAGTGATTTTTTTCAGCATTATGCCATTCTATGGCATATGAAGGAAAGATCATCTTTTTAAAGCACCCAGTCCCAACAACATGAACACACATATAATTTGTCATTGTTGGAAGGGATAAATAGCAAATTAAGGCTAGATTGAGAAAAGCCAATAAATCTGACAAAAAAATTTTATATTGATCTTTTCCATTAATTATTTAAATGTTCTCATTTTTATTGCATTTATTGTACAAACAACATAATAATACCAAAGAACAAGAAAGGAAAAAATTATCTCTACTTCCATCGCTCAATCTGTTTTCACTTGTTCATGTACTCTTCCATTTCTCAACCCCATGCATACGTAATTTTACATACAAAGCATTCTATTTTTTACCCTTGGCATTGTAAACATTTTCATGTTGTAAATCCTTCTTTGCACTTCACGTTTTAGTGTTAATACAATAATCCATGTATTAATATCCATATAAGAATTTATCTATTGCAATACCATAGTTATTTGTGTCTCTATCATTAATCATTTATAATTCTTTCCGGTTTTTTTCAGTAGGCTGTGAGCAAATAGGCAATCGTATGCAATGAAAATACTTATCAAATTTAAAATGTGCATATCCTCTAACCTAATAAATCTACCTTGTGGAATCAATCCTTGAGAAATAATTATAAAAGTGTGCAAACATAAATGTGCTATTCACTGCATTATCTAATAGCAAAAACTGGAGATGATCTAAATGATCCACAATAGTGTAATAGCTAAATAAATTTTGGTATACCTGTATATAACATATTATATGGTGTTTAAAAATAATGAGTTAGATCTGTTTGGGTTGACTTGGGTTGATAAACTGATGAATAGTGGGGTGAGGGTGGGAAAGGAGTTTAGGTAAATAGTTGGAGCTCATTGTTTTGGGAAAAATGTTGTATGGGTGTATTTATAATAAAGATATACATAGATGTTTGCACATACATAAGAAATAGATAGAGACAATGTAACAAACTCTTAATATAGACTATGTAACAAACTATTACTTTTTTTTATAACCTTCACTATTATTTGAATTACCACAAACATGTATTACTTTTGTTATTTTTGAAAAATAAAATATAAATTATCTAAATAATACTCATTAGGGAATTATTACTTTATTTTCATAGACGGTCCACTCCAGCAGCTCTTTTTAACTGCTCCAGAAGGAAGGAGGCTTGGCAAAACTGGTCAGTCCTCTCTACCTAAAAATGAGTTGAACTCATTTTGGATCATCAGTATGTTCATTAGGTAATGAAAATCAACTTTGTATTTTGATGTGTTATCACCCTAAATATCAGAGGGGCTTAATTAGATCAGCCAGAAATGAATAAGTGGGATTTTGAATTTAAAACACATTACCATTTACATTAGCACCCCAAAAATGAAATAAATCTAACAAAATATGTACGAGATCTATGTGAGGAAAACTACAAAACTCTGATGAAAGATATCAAGGAACTAAATAAATGGAGAGATGTTCCACATACATGCATTAAGAAGACTCACTATTGTCAAGATGTCAGTTCTTCCCAATTTGAACTATAGATTCAGTGCAATCTCAATCAAAAGCCCTGAAAGTTATTTTGTAGACATTAACAAACTTCTCCGTCTGCCTGCCTGCTACTCCCCCTGCTTGTGCTCTATCTCTCTCACTCTCTCTGTGTCAAATAAATAAAAAAAAAGTCTTTAAAATAAATAAATAAATAAATAAATAAATAAATAAATAAATAAATAAATAAATCATTGGACCAACTCTTTTAGGAATCATTCCTTAAAATATTAGCATGTTACCTAAATGGGTCCTTAAGTTTCTTGAAAACTAAGTAACTGTAAAGAAAAATTAATTTTCTAACAACTAAATTATGGTATAAACTTTGGGAATCACTTGGGCTCTAAATGGTAATCTGAATTTTACCCTTTCACCTTTGAGCCATGTTCACAGCTGAGAAGTGCTCATTTCTCTTGCACTCTAGTATGGAATCTCTGGAGTTTCAAAACGGAACTCAATGGGGGTGCCTGGGTGGCTCAGTTAAGTAGCCAGCTCTTAATTTCCGCTCAGGTCATGATCTCAGGGTCCTGGGATGGAGCCCGTGTCAGGCTCTGCACTCAGCGGGGAGTCTGCTTGAGGATCCTCTCTCTCCCTCTCCCTCTGCCCCCCCCCCACTTCTGTGCATGTTCTCTCTCTCAAATAAATAAATCTTTTAAAAAATCATAATATGCCACAACTTCATGTTCGCGGGTAGAAGTCTCCTATTTGTTTCACAGAACTTAATTGTTCTTCCAAATCTACTTATTTAATACTTTTGATATATATGTACAATCACAATGGTTTGACTACATTACAGGTATGCTTTCTGGTTAGCTTTCCAAAACTTTTAAAATATTGAATCCATTTAGTTCACATACAAACAATGAAAAATACGAGGGAACACATAGAATGAAGCACCAATTCATGTATACAGGCTAATTCAGTTTAGTTTTTAGACTTGCTTACTTCAAAGCATTTCCATGGGTAGGTATTGACCAAACAATTAGGTAGTTTGATTTGTTAATTTAGAAGTTTTATAATCTTAAAAGAAATAATAAGGTTGTTGTACTGTTTGAGATGTTTAAAAAATTTTGGAAATCAGTTATTTACTGGGTAGTGAAATTATAATCCTACACAGTAATTAAAATGAATGACAATAATTTTATAAAATGTAAAAATATTGAGGCACCTGGGTGGCTCAGTCAGTTAAGCGTCTGCCTCCAGCTCAGGTCATGATCTTGGGGTCCTGGGATGGAGCCCCACATTGGGATCCCTGCTCAGCAGGAAGTCTACTTCTCCCTCTCCCTCTACCCCTTCCCACCCCACTCCTGTTCTCTCTCTCTGTCAAATAAATAAAATCTTTAAAAAATAAAATAAAATGTAAAAATACATTAAAAACTGGTCATTATCCGCCTAATGTAACTAAATTCAATTAGAATGAATTTGGATGATCTAAGTGATCTAGTTTGGTCTCCTAAATTTTCCCTTAATAGTCAATTTTTCTCTTCACTTTGTAGCTGGTAAACTTAGTACAAAGGTACTTGTTTATAATTTGAAGTGACCTATTTTTCATGATTTTCCAAAAATGCTAATTCCTATAGAACAAATACCTTCTATTTTGTGCTCTCCTGATAGAATATTTTTATTCACTAAATAAACATTTTCTTGTTTATATTCTTGTGTGGGATAGTTATTTTTAAAACCACTCTAATTATCCAAATATTTATCTTATGAGTGGGATCATAATTTTTGTGGCTGCTTCATTTATTATGGAAAGAATACCGTGTTTTACTACAAAAGGACACCAAAAAGCCCTTTAATTCTGGAACTTCTTGCCCCTGTGTCATAAAAACAGCCTAGGCTTATGGAGGAAAAAAAGATTAGAAGGCAGTGTTTATAATCGTAGACAAAACTATGCCCTAAACTAGCTACAAAAAAATAAGTCTTTTAAAAACGTCACACTCAGAACTATGGTTTCAAACCCCTTAATTTAACTTTGCTTTGCCTTTGAAGGCAAAAACTCCTTGAACTCTAAGTGGTTTTTAGATGTTAACTCTAGTCTCTCATTGAAGCTTTCAAGTCCCAAAGTCACTATTTGTTGGATTACAAGCAACATTTGTAAGGGATGCCCCTCACCATGTATGTGTACCTACCAAATACCATTTCTAGAGCTTATTTCCATCCTAGTGACCAAAGGGGGAGGACATAATACACCAGTGGATAGAACAAAGGCTATGAGAGCAACCCTGTTGCTTTCAAGATCTCTATCTTTCTCATGTTGAATTTTTTAAAAAAGATTTATTTATGTATTTGAGGAGGGGAGAAAGAGAGCGCAGATTGGGGGGGGGGGCAGAGGGAGGGGCAGAGGGAGAGGGAGAGAAAGTCTTAAGCAGATCCCGTGTACTGAGTGCATGGGGCTCCATCTTACCACCCTGAGATCACAACCTTAAGATCAAAAGCTGGGGGGCGCCTGGGTGGCTCAGTTGGTTAAGCGACTGCCTTCGGCTCAGGTCATGATCCCAGGGTCCTGGGATCGAGTCCCACATCGGGCTCCCGGCTCAGCGGGGACCCTGCTTCTCCCTCTGACCCTCTCCCCTCTCATGCTGTTTCTCTCTCGCTCGCTCTCTAAAAAATAAATTTAAAAAATCTTTAAAAAAAAAAAAATTCACAAGCTGGGCCGAAACCAAGAGTTGGACACTCAGCTGACTGCACCACCCAGGTGCCCTTCTCACATTGAATTTTTAAATGTACTAAATAAAAGTGGAAAGGAGGAGAAGGTGGAAAAATGATTTTCTTCTTGGCTTATAAAAGGCTGGGCAAATGCCTACATTAAATCTCATAGGAAATCTAGATTATTGGATATTAACGTAATGACTGCAAAAGGAAAAATGTAATCAGGTAAACATTAAAATAAATTGCAAAAAAACAATGTGACCTGCATGAGTGGTTCTCAGCCCCAGTACCTATTAGAATCACCTGGAAATCTTTTAAATACGATGAAATGCCTGGGTCCCACCCCTCTGGGGTTTTGACTAAATTGTCCTACAATGGGGCCTACGCACTGGCATTTTTCAAATCACCGAGATGGTTTTAATGTGCAAGAGGGCTGATAGCACAGATCTACATCTAACCAATTAAATACTTGGGTAGATTTTTAACCAAAGGAACTGGTTGCTTTAGCACCAATAAATGTTCACAAAAGGCCTGCACATGCCAGGCACTGTGTTAGACTCTAAGAATCCAAGAATATTTGAAAATGAAAGACTTTGAAAAGTAAGAACATAAATGGCAATAACAGCTAAAATATATACTAATAAGAAACGAGGCTCTAAGATTCGGGTCATCACTAGAGTTCTGAGTAGAAAGTAGATGGCCAAAAACCTCCTCTCAGATTTATACACAATCAGGTTTTAATGAAAAATCCGGACAGTAAAAATGTCCATCATTTAACTATGAATAAGCCAAGAGACCTCTCAGAAGACAAAGGAAATGGAAATCACAAATGCTGAAAAGCAAGAAAATGCAAAGAAACCAATTCAGGCTAGTGCTTTTTGGTAGAGAGAGGAGGCTGCCTACCATCAGGAGAAAAATTGAAGTGATGAGATGACTTGGGACAATTAAAATTAAGGAAAAGTGCCCAACTTCCTCAACCAGAAATTTAATGTGGCTTTATTTTTCTTGGTATAGAAATTCTAAGGAACCCATAACAATCCGTATCCAACTGTAAAGGCAAAAGATACTCCAAAGTTAAGTGACATTACCTGCAGATTATTAATAAATGAATTAAGAACCTTAATTTGATCCATAAAGGGGCACTTTCATAAAAGCTGAGAGTGTGACCTTAAAAGGCATAAACAATATCTTGGGCTTTATTTGAACACCCAAACAATAAATATCAATGCAAGCATTATGACCTGCGTAACATATATTGGTCTGATTCCAAGGTGAGAGCTAATAATTGTGTTTCATGAGGAAAATCTGGTGAGTACATATCACCTGTTAGAAGATATTGATTAAAAATACATCAAGTTTTCCTCAGATTTAAAGTTAACCTCTATGCAAAAGCCACCTGTAAGAAAGCATTTTTTCTTGAGAAAACTGTAGAATTTATCTTTACTCACCTTGTACTTCATTTCCTGAGAATCGCAATGCTTTTTCAATTATGAGTTATCTGAAGGAGTTCTTATCAACTGATATCTTTAGAATAGTCCACTACTTCTATGTATGTTTACTACCATGCCCACTGCTAGTAATAATAGAGATTTTGATGATGAGACCATTCATTGGACCCTATTGTATACCAGGTCCTTTGTCCATACTAAGCATTTTCTATATTACCTCATTTAATCCTCACGATTAACTTATTTATTCATATTTTAAGAATGAGAGGACTGTGGCTACCCAAGATTTTAAAATTTGCCCAAGGTTACAGAATTAGGATGTAACAGAACTAAAACCCAACTTCTTCAGTTTTCCTTTCCTTTTCCTGTTTCTTTTCCAGTTTGGAAATCTAATACATCCCAATAACACATGCACACTGTAGGAAAATCCTAAAATATTCGGCAAGAATGAAAAGGCATAGCCGTGAAAGATAACTGTACAAGGATTTTCTGCATGTTTCCTCCCCATCGTTTTGTGGTACCTGTCCAGCAGTGCCTGTGACCTCAAGTGCTGAGCTCGGCAACCCTGCTGTGCTTCCTTCTTCGTGGGCTCAAAATCTGCCCCTTTAGCGGTTCTCTGGTCATTCTCTGCACCCCATACCTAATGCTCTAGGTAGAAGTACACACAAAAGCAAAGGAGTTACATCTCCTTCCCTACCTCCCCCATGATTATCATTCTCTCTGCCCTGTCTTCCCCTTGTCAAAAACAAACAAACAAACAAACAAACAAACAACTGGGAAGGGATGCCTGGGTGGTTCAGACTGTTAAGCGGCTGCCTTCAACTCAGGTCATGATCTCCAGGTCCTGGGATCGAGCCCCGCGTCAAGCTCCCAGCTCAGGGGGGAGTCTGCTTCTCTCTCTCCCTCTGCCTCTCCCCCTGCATGTGCTCTCTGTCTCTCTGTCTCTCAAATGAATAAATAAAATCTTAAAAAAAAAAAAACTGGCAAAAGCAGCAAAACCCAAATGACCAGACAAACCAAGCATTTCTTCAAAACACACAAACCAATATAACAAATCACCCGGAAACCATGTCTCAAGTCTGAGTGTAGAGATAAAAGTTGCCATCAACCCAGATCTCTGAGAATGGACAGCATGCCAGGCTGAGTTCAAGAGGTATCTAATGAAGGATGCTTTCATCTCTAATCAGCACACACAGACACAGAGACATAGCTTATAACTGCCTTCCCAGGGCCTTTCTTCTTGGGTCAATATTTCTGAAACACAAATTTCAGGAGTATAGATTGCTGTGACTTCTTTGAAGGGCATTTTGGAAATAGCTGTAGGAATGTAAAATATAATGAATCTTTAATCAGCAGTTTCATTTCGAGAGACGTTTTCTTTAGACCTACTGAAATACAAAAGTATGCACAAGGCTATTTGTAGCCCAGTGTTTGTAATTGAGAAAAATTAGAAACCACTTACAGGTCCATCAGTGAGGGACTATTGCAGGTGTTGGGGACATAGAAGTGGTGCCCACCCTCGTTGAGTTTCATTCCACTGGATGTCTGACTACCTTGCAGGAGCTGTCTTAGCCTAAAGCACGTTCTGTGAGTTTGCCTTCTGGAACCCCTCCATTGCTACCTCAGAGAGTATCACTGAGAGATCGTAAGATGAGCTTTTTTGTAATGCTGCTACAGCAGGAACAACTAAATGGAGGACCGACCAGCTAGGTTGGGTCATTATTTGTTTTCTTTAAATGTTCCAAGAGTGCCATAAAATTAATCTACCCTTAATGTTTCTTTCTACGGCAACTCTTTTTTTATTTTTAAAGATTTTATTTATTTATTTGAGACAGAATGAGAGACAGAGAGCATGAGAGGGAGGAGGGTCAGAGGGAGAAGCAGACTCCCCGCCGAGCAGGGGGAGCCCGATGCGGGACTCGATCCCGAGACTCCAGGATCATGACCTGAGCCAAAGGCAGTCGCCCAACCAACTGAGCCACCCAGGCGCCCTCTACTGTAACTCTTAAAATGGGCTTTTCTCTTCCCCAAAGTGACAAGGGATTCACATTCTCTGTTTGCCCTCCAGATTCTCGTGCAGTGTGACAGTGTCAGTTGGATATCCAAATCACATTTTATTTATTAATTTTTAAAAAAATTTTTTGGGGGGCAGCAAAACGAAGTTCACTGAGTGATAGTAGAAAGCTCCCGAAGAGGGAGGGGACCCGAGAGGGTTGCCACCAAATCACATTGTAAAACACCAGAGCCACCACGGGGGTCCTTCCAGAATTTCCATGGTTTTCAGAAATTGGGGAGGCATGTGGAAAAGAGTGAAAGTCCTTTATAGCCACTGTCCCCAAGCAGAGAGATCCAGGGACAAGGGTTACAATGTGTGTTATACCATGAACGGCAAACATTTCAGAATGTGAGCAAAACATTATCTTTTGGAAAGTAATTGAGCAATATCTACTGTAAATCTTTGAATGGGATTATAGCCAGCCATTGTGTGCATTTTCTAGAAATTATCTACCCTTTTTCATTAATGCAACTAATTAGGGAATGATGGGGAAAGAGCAAAATCAATGTCTAGACTATATATTTACTTTAAATAAACAGAATTGTATTATTTTCATATAGTAATATATATGAAACTACCACAAGATTCATGCCAAAAGTTTTAATAAAAGATGTAGAGTATCTTGTCTTAGATTAACACATTAACTATATGTAAATTGGACCCCCAGGATTTGAAAACAATTTGTAAATCTTACACCCACTATAAATTTCTGTATCGAGCCATTTTGATAGGTCTTGAAGAGAAACTTCAGCGTAACCAAATTCACTGTTACCATAAATCCAGAATTAGTGAAATTTTAGAATCTTAAGATTGGAAGAGATCTTCAAGTCTAACTGGTCCAACAATGCAACACTCTATAACATCCCTACCAGTTAGTAAGCATTCATTTGTTGAGCACATACTATGTGATAGTCCCATTGTCGGTGGTTTTTAGCCTATTCTGAAGGAATCTACAAAAGGAGGAACTCCCCACCTTACAAAGCAAGCCATCCTTCTTTGAGAAGCTCTAACCATTAACCATGAGCTGGCAGCAATGTGTCCCTCTGAGACTGTTCTTATTACATTTGCCACTGACTTCCCTTTTGCAAAAATCAATGTCCTGTCATAAATTTCACGGAGCACTTAACACTAATGACCACACCTTTTTTTTGAAATTCTGTTCTAGTTTCATTTCTTCCCCCCAAATTAGATCAGATCCCCTCGTTATAACGTATTACATTGCACCCTATACTTTTCCTCCAGAACACCTACGAGGCTTTGTAAATAAATGCATAAGAGCATGGACCTTGGTGCCAGACTGCCTGGATTCAAGTCCTGCTCTAACACACACTAGCTGTGTGACCTTGGGCAGGCTTTTTTATACTTCAGTTTCCTCACCTATAAAACAAGGATAGTAATGGTACCTACTTCGTGGGTTGTTGAGTATTAAATAAGTTAATATTTGTAAAGTGGTTAGAACAATGGAACTGGCAAGTACTAACGTGCTATATGTTTGTAAGTTAAATGGATGATTCGATTAAATTCTGTGGGTCTCTACTAGACTGTAAATTCCATGAGGATAAGAAATCACGTCTACTCTGCTTACCATTTTATGTTCACTGCCTAGTTCTGTGTCTTTTGCATGCGAGTGTTTGTTGAACCAGTGAAGGAAGAATCCAGCAATGTAACCGAGACAGATTTTATTGTTTCATATGGAAAGATGCACCCACCCAAGGCTCATCCCACATCTGGCCCATAATGGTCACTCGTGAACACCCATTCCAGACCATTTCCCTAGAACGTTCCCTCCTTGAAAGACACCACTGACTGCCCTTGGTCTCTTCCTCTGACTTTCACATTTCTGATTACATGAGCCGAGCTTTGAGAAATGCTTCTGGCTCCTTCAGTCTTGGCAACCTGCACGGACGCCACTTCCTCGCGTTCTGAATGGGCTCCCTCTCTGGCCTTCAATTTTACTTCTGCCCTTGATTTTGGTATTTCCCTGAATTCCAAGGTCCACAGCTGGTGTGTGTTTCAGCTGACTCGGGAACCCAGGTCTTCTGACTCATAAGATGCAATGCCATCTAGACTCTAGCAATCTGCAGTTCTTGGACAGAAGGTTAGGAAATTTGGCAATCTACTACTCAGAGTACTATTTATTCTCCTCTTTATTTCTCTGAGCTAGGATCTTTCCATTTTGGCCAGATCTAAAGGTGTGGCCCCTATTCAAGGTTTGACTTGCATGCATTTGATAAAGTCAGCTTTGCATTTGCAACTGTACTCTGTTTTATTCTCATTGCTGTTGTTGAGTTCTCTGTCATCTTTTAAAAGGAGTACCTTATAGCATTTGAACCCTGCAAAACACTGGGACCATGCTGGAAATTCTTTGGCGAAAGGGAAGATTATGGGGTAATAAAATCAGCACTGCTTGAAAATGGTGGCAAAGATCCTCATCGTCTCTAGGTTAAGAGTTGATAACAGGATGTGGGAGCAAAGGAATAACAGCAAACAGATTTTGTCTAAAAGTCTTGGAGTCGTTTCCTCATGTAAACATTTAGTCATTGGGCTGTGAAGATGTGCCCACTGTAAAAGTATCTAGGCACAGAAGCAAAATTTGAAAGCTTACTACGTAACAAAGTCATGAGTATCAAAATAAGTTTATCTTTCTATGTTTATTTCCTTCAGACAGAGTGATTAGTAGAAGTTGGTTGAGGAGGTATACCTCTCGGCCCTTAAAAGTCAAGAGAATTAATATAACCGAACCATAGGAAAACTAAGGTCAAAGATCACAAAAAGGGCTCTTGATAAGGGCTCTTCAAATAAATCATTTCTCACTATCTCAATTTACCCTCTGGATAGTTCAGAAGAAAACAAAGCTAGTGGTGCTTACTATGTACACTTAAGTAGATTCTATTTAGCCAGAAACAAGTCCTTCTCTAAGACCATAAAAGTGGTAGTAGGGTCACCTCCAAATGATATGAGGTTTTTTTTTAATTATTGAAATGTTCATACCCTTCCAAATACACCCACACGTGCACACACACATATACATCACATTTCAAAGTTAGTATCTGAGATTTTTTTCTTTTCTTTTTTTCCAAAGATTTTATTTATCTATTTGAGAGAGAGAGAGAAAGCACATGAGAGGGGGGAGGGTCAGAGGGAGAAGCAGACTCCCTGCCAAGCAGGGAGCCCGATGCGGGACTCGATCCAGGGACTCCAGGATCATGACCTGAGCCGAAGGCAGACGCTTAACCAACTGAGCCACCCAGGCGCCCCAAGTATCTGAGATTTTTATGAATGTTGATTTTGTTGTTGTTGAAGATCTATCTGGTGATACTATTTGCTATTTACCTGGTGTTAGGGTGAAAGTTTAAAATCTTTTTTATCAAAGAGACTCAACACCTCGGTGGACTAAAAATAATGAAGTCTATTTTTCTCTCATTTAACAGTCCCACAGGGTGAATAAGGGGGCATCTGTGCTTTACATAGTCATTCAGGGATCCAAGTTCTCTCCATATTTCTAACTCACTTCATTTGCCTTTCAGATCATCACACTTATCTGATAGACTTCTTACTTTTTTTTGCCTCTTTTCCTCAGTTTTGGAAGGGCTAGTTCTCCCTCATCAACTCTACCTCTAAAGGTTAGGGTACAAGGTTCAGTCCTCGGACCATCTTTTTTCTCTATATCACTCACTGCCGGGGTGATCTTACCCAGTCTTGCCATGTTAAATAACATCTATATTGATGATTCCCAAATAAATACTCTTAGTCTATTTGACCATATTTTTACTGGTCACTTAACACCTCAGTTGGAATCTAATGTCCAAAACCAAATTCCAGATATTTCCCTCCAAGTTCTCCTATAGCCTTCTCAACTTAAATTAATCACAATACCATTTTTCAAGTTCCTCAAGCCAAAATCTTGATGTCATCCTTGACTCTTCCTTTTTTTCTATCTCATACCCCATATCCAGTCCCTCAGTGAATCCTTTGGGCTCTGCCTTCAACATACATCCAGAATGCAGCAGCTTCTCTTCCCATTACCTTGTCTATACCTGTATCTGGTTTCTTTTCATTTCCTATAATGGCCTAATACCTAGTCAACATTTCAAATCTCCCTTCCCTGACTTATTTTTCTTTTCTTTTCTTTTTAAGATTTCATTTATTTATTTGACGGAGGGAGCACAAGCAGGAGGAGTGGCAGAGGATGAGGGAGAAGCAGACTCCCCACTGAGCAGGGAGCTTGAAGCGGAACTCGATCCCAGGACCCTGGGATCATGACCTGAGCTGAAGGCAGACACTTAACCGACTGAGCCACCCAGGCGCCCCCTTGCCTTATTTTTCTCCTTTGCCTTTGTTTCTAACAAACTGTCCATAATACTTATTTAACTTTCTTTATTGTCCATCTGAACTCAAGGCGTGGGAGGGGGGAGGGATTCTGGTCTCTTATTCACTGATATATCCTCAGCATTTAGAATGCTGCCTGCAAGGAGTAGCTGCAAGAATGCACGATTCTTGTCTCTCCTCCATGGTCTAAGGAGGCATGCGCATGTAGTGTTTCAGGGTCTGAACCTAGAAATGGCACACATCACTACCATTTATGTTTTCTTAGGGAGGCTTAGCTAATGGTCATATCTAGCTCTATGGGGGTTTGGAAATGGCACTTCTCGCTTGTAAGCTATGCGCCCACCTAGAACACTATAGTTTAGAAAAGGGTGGAACAGCATTTGGTGAGCAGCTGATAGTCTCCACCTTACCTGTTATTTACACAACTCATTTGTATCCAGAATGACAACCAAACCCACTTTGGAGTCCCAGAGGTAAATTACAGGCTGAAGGTAGACCAGGCTGTTCAATAGTGTGCAAACCCAAGAGTATTTTATAAACCATTGATCACTAGTTTGCTCCTTAAAGCATGGCTGAGGCACATTCCATTTGAAAGTCTCTGCCAAGTCCCAGATATTCTCACTAATTGCTTCAGACAGAAACTGCCCAGAACACACAGACCATATTTTTAGACTTTTATTATTTCAGTGCTCAGAGCAACCTGCAAATTTTTGCAGAAATAATATTGAGAATCAAGGGAAAAAAGAAACCCCTTAAATAGTATAATGAAAGAAATTTGTTACTGAGTTTCCTGTTCTTATCTCCTCAATTTCTAGAACTCCTGAAACAAAACAACGGATTAAGTTTCCTCCTCCTAATAGATTATAGCAATCTATGAAATGACCTTCAGAGTACTAAATGATGTAGAAGCAGGGGTGTGGAAAAGCTACAATCCAAAGTCCAAGCATAGATCTTTGCAGGAAACATAATCTCAGGTGTTGAAATTAATCAGTAGCCTCGCAGTGACGTTACTGTGCTTTATCTAAAGTTAAGAAACTCTTAAGTCCTTTTCAGTCTTACAAAATTACTTAACTGAAGCTAATTCCTACAGTTAGCAAGTAGAATTTATGTTGTTATGAGTCAGAATATAAACATAATATAAACACACACACAAAAAATTTGTTAATGAGGCCTACTCTTTCAGCAAACGAAATGTATTACGTATCTGAAGATAACCAGGGTTCACATCAAAAAGGTTTATTATTGCCTCACTGCAAGAATTCATGATATTTTAAGCAGTGAGTTTGTTCCTCTGCCAAAGAATCCAAAGAAACCATTTCAGATGAATACCCTTTCCTCCGGTTTTCACTGTGTCCCATGAAGGGTGTTCAAATAAAGGCAGCTGGTGGGAGCAAGGCAGGAAGACGGGGCCTCTCAATTGTACATGTAAAACTAATAGCTCAATTGCTATAGCTAAAAAATCAGCTTCCAGATTTTTTCTTCAAGTCCTTCCCTTTTAAATAACTAAAAGAATTTTGGATTTCATCGGATGTACAATTTATTAACATACGTAAAACATTAACGTGTAGGATATACAAAGTAGATTTATAGTTATTATTGTAGAAGTTTCTTTTTTTGATTATGGCTATCTCAGAAACTCTCAGTTTATTGAAGTTATATATGTTGATGCTCTCAGCATTTACTTATTTTTATTTTTAAGGACTTCACAACTTCTTGTTTGGAGGTTATAAAGAATCTTCATATAGGGGCACCTGCGTGGCTCAGTCATTAAGCGTCTGCCTTCGGCTCAGGTCACGGTCCCGGGGACCTGGGATCGAGCCCTACATGGGGCTCCCTGCTCAGCGGGAAGCCTGCTTCTCCCTCAACCACTCCCCTTGCCTGTGTTCCCTCTCTCACTATGTCTCTCTCTGTCAAAAAAATAAATAAGATTAAAAAAAAAAAAGAATCTTCATATAAAGTGAGACAATAAAACAAAGAAATTAAATAGCATTTTCCATTTTAATAATACTTAAATATACCTTAACTATAACACCAAACAAAGCACCAACACAAATTGTAAAAACAGAAGGGATCTCTATGCAATGCTAAATAAAACAGTGATTAGTGATGAACACTTTCCTTCTTTACCAGCACTTCTCAAATACTAATTAATAAATCATTGGACCGGGCGCCTGGGTGGCTGTCAGTTAAGTGGCTGCCTTCGGCTCAGGTCATGATCCCAGGGTTCTGGGATCGAGTCCCGCATCAGGCTCCTTGCTCAGCAGAGAGTCTGCTTCTCCCTCTGCCTGCCTGCTACTCCCCCTGCTTGTGCTCTATCTCTCTCACTCTCTCTGTGTCAAATAAATAAAGTCTTTAAAATCAATCAATCAATCAATCAATCAATCATTGGACCAACTCTTTTAGGAATCATTCCTTAAAATATTAGCATGTTACCTAAATGGGTCCTTAAGTTTCTTGAAAACTAAGTAACTGTAAAGAAAAATTAATTTTCTAACAACTAAATTATGGTATAAACTTTGGGAATCACTTGGGCTCTAAATGGTAATCTGAATTTTACCCTTTCACCTTTGAGCCATGTTCACAGCTGAGAAGTGCTCATTTCTCTTGCACTCTAGTATGGAATCTCTGGAGTTTCAAAACGGAACTCAATGGGGGCGCCTGGGTGGCTCAGTTAAGTAGCCAGCTCTTAATTTCCGCTCAGGTCATGATCTCAGGGTCCTGGGATGGAGCCCGTGTCAGGCTCTGCACTCAGCGGGGAGTCTGCTTGAGGATCCTCTCTCTCCCTCTCCCTCTGTCCCCCCCCCCCAACTTCTGTGCATGTTCTCTCTCTCAAATAAATAAATCTTTTAAAAAAATAAAATGGGGCTAATGGACAATCAAGAATTAGTAATGATGAAGCATTTATGTAATACTGAGTCTGTATTGTGCATATCACATTTTATGGGTAGACTGCCTAGTCAAGCTGGCTATATCCACTTTTCATGGTCCAAGACTTGGGAATAAGACTGGCCCGCTGTGCTTTCTAGAAGGCCAACTGCACAATCCTGTGGCATATAGGACTTGATATATTTGTTCAAATCTCATTCTGCTCAGTTCCGTGGATCCAGCCCCCATCTGCCAAAGGCTTTAGAATCACTTTTCTTTGTGACCATACTTCTAGTTGTCAAGTAGGTTATTATCACTTTCCCATTTCTCTTAAGATTATGCAAATGAAACAGGAACATGAAATTATTTTTCTATGGAGTAAGGCACATAATAAGCTAAGCATTGGTTCAGGTTTACTGCCTTAGGACTAGAGGCTGTCGGTCATCTATCGAGCAGTGTATGGAGTTCATACATAAAAAAAGCCCACTTTTTTGTCGTTATTCTCAATCTTCTGAAACAATTAGTCCATTGCCTCTGCAACCCATTGAGATTCATTCTGTAGCAGTCATGGTTGTCATCTCTAATATTTACTTAAAACCAAGAGTTTATTATTCTTCTGACCTAATACATCTGTAAACAATAGGTCATAGATTTTATGTGATAGTTTATAAATAATGCTTTTAGACAACAGCTTCCTTTTTTAATATTTGATGGTTGAACTCATAAAAACATAACTTGAAATGATAATCCTTTCCTCTACTAATCCATAGGTTTTCCCTGATTCGTTGGGGTTGTAGGTTTTGACACATAATTTTACATATGCTTCCCACACACCAAATTTAAAAGAAAAAGCAATCACTTCCCAGGTGAAATGCAAAACATGTTGAATCACATACTTACAAAAAACATCTTATAAAGTACATGCTCCTTGGGATTATTGTTGGGATCTTAATCAAAAACAAAAATCCCAGCTCAGATTTTGCAAATGTGGGCAGCACCACAAGCATTCTTCGGAGTGTTAAAGATTTGCAGCTTGGTATTTTTTGGTTACTCTTTCCTAAGAACCATACAGCAAAAAATTTTTTCAGGCTTAAGAGAAGGGTCAATGAGTGAGTTACTTCAACTCCCTTTTAATTCTTGAGCTGACAGATGGGAGGGAGCATCTTGCAAGGAGAGGTTCTGTTAGGGCAGGATGTTGGTGGAACAACTGCCTTAAGACTCACCTTTCAGCAGGGACCCTCTCTGTTTACCGGCTCCTCCTTCCTGAAAGTCTACCCATGTGCTTGTGGCATTTGAGCTTTGTGGGAGAGCCAGTCAACATGAAGAATTTTCCTGCATGATTGCATACCCTTCTCACAACCTTGATAAAGCACTATCACCATCATTGATAATCTACGTAATATGCTATGAAATGTGACGTTGTTTCTCTGGTATCGTACCCAAGGTCACACTCCAATCCCTATAACACACACACACACACACACACACACTGCTAAGAAACACTATCATTTGGGTCAGTAGCTGGAGTATCCCCCAATCCATTTGCCCACTGCAGGTCACTGACAACCACACTCCATCCTTAGGATAAAATCACAAATGCTCAACATGGCCTACAAAACCATGAATGGCATGTTCTCTGCCTATCTCCAGCTTCAAGTCATACCCATCTCTGTCTCAGGCACCACATGACAACCACCCTGGCTTGCTTTCATTCTTCAAAAGGGCCAGACATTCCCCACAAGACCTTTGCTGTTCTTTCAGCCCAGGGTACTTCCCATCTTCCCAACACTCATCTCCCATCCCTCACACACACGTAGGCACATGTCATGTCCTCTGTCTCTCTCTCTCTCTTTCTCTCTCTCTGTCTCTGCTAACTTCAACTCCAGCCCTTCAACTCTCAGATTAATGTACTCAAAATATGGTGGTCTTCCCCAACCCCCAAATTTAATTTAGGCTCTTCTATAACAATGCCTTAAAGTATCCCATACTTCTCTTTTAAAACACATATCATGGGACACCTGGGTGGCTCAGTCGATTAAGCATCTGCCTTCAGCTCAGGTCATGATCCCAGGGTCCTGGGATCGAGTCCCACATTGGGCTTCTTGCTCAGCGGGGAGCCTGCTTCTCCCTCTGCCTCTGCCGCTCCCCCTGCTTGTGCTCTCTCTCTCTCTCAAATAAATAAATAAAATCTTTTTTAAAAATTTAAAAATAAATAAATCACATATCACTATTTGAAAATATGTATTTATTTTTATGACTTGGTTTTAAAGGGTTTTTTTTATTTGTTTTCTTTCTCACTAGGCTAATAGCAAACACCATCAAGGTAATCTGGGTCTCTCACCTCTGGAATCCTGGCAACTAGCATGTAGCAAACAATAAATAAATATTCGTTGAAAGAATGCACTTTGCTTCCACATTACATGCCAGGAGGAAAGGTCTCAGAACACTGGCCAACCATTTTCCCGATTCTAGGTCCCTGCCCTATGATGAGGCTATTGGAAAGGGCCAGGATATGCCTTTTAATTGTCATAGAGCCAGCTCAGGCCCAGAGATTGTTATCCAGCCCTGGTCATTCAATCATCCTTCAGAAGAACGACTAGCTCATTCCCTGACTGGTGCTAGCCGGAGGACGCTGGGTCCAGGTGGCCACAAATTCCCTGTGCATGATAGTCAGAGGCTATCTGCATGCTTCCCTCGGGTACAATCCACACAGATTGTACACTTTCCCACTTTCTCCTGGACACCTTCCACCACTCGCACAGTTAGAAGACATTCAATCACTTCCAGCAGCTGTTTGTATGTCTTCAAATGCTAGGGAAAGCTAAGGAATGTTATCTTTGCATGCCTCAACTCCAACGGTCACATGCTATCGAGCCTGAACTCCAAGGAGACCACTTCCTAGAAGTGCCAAGTCTAATCCCTCATCCACGGAGTTCTGTGACTAGGGGAGCTTAAGGTCCATGCTACTACTTGTTTGCAGGACAGCTATTGCCTCAAGACCATGGGGAAGCCGTGGCTGAAGCATGTTCAAGCCAGCAGTGTCACTGGCCCTGATATTGGACATGTGCAGCCCCATCTCATGCTCTTCTGTCCACATCAGGATATGAAGAGACTGCTGCTCAGTTATAAAGGACACAGTCTCATGACGGGAACTTGGTGGCCCTCTCTAGGCAGTCATCTATGAAGATGAGCATAATCCTACAGCCATTGGTAGTAATAACTCCCAGTGCTGGGCAGGCACTGGGTCATACGCATGCTCTCCACAGCTGGTATCTGACCCCTGGCTGTAGCCACACCAGAGACAGCCCTTGGCATCCAGTAAGGCCATGAGCATGACTAGTAGCCGTTACGAATAAATTATCATTAGAAATTCTTGCTCTAAGCCAGCTGACTTTACATTTCTTGGGCCATTTGTTTTAAGTGTAGTTCCCTTGCAGTCCCTAATAGGTCTTGGCTATACATAATTTATGGCTTCTATTTTAAAAGTGCTATCAGAAATCAATAAGAATATAAACACACCACTGTTATAAATGTCCTCACAGCAACTGCCATCCCAGGCCATGCTATTCTTCTCACAGAGGTAACTAGGACAGTTGATGCCCTTTTTATATTAGGTGTTTCGCTCAGTTTGAGCCACCACTGAATGAAGTATCAGCTAGTGTGAAGGAAGAGCACTCTACCCTGAGACTTTTAACTCAGGATGAGTCCTTTCAAGCATAGTTCGAACCCGGCAACACTGTAGCAGTTGAGGTTTCAATATATTAATGAATGTATACCGTACAGCTCGCGTTGGGATACTTTTCCAGCCAGCAAACCTAATTAAATCACTGCCACGCAATCACTTTTTGACATTTATTGAAGTCTTTGACTGTATTATATGTACTTTGCAGTTTAACACCAAAGTGTGATAATTGCTTTCTTACTGGATGACCAATACCTTCGTTGAGATATTCAATAAACATTTATTAAATGCCTACTATGTGCCAGTCACCATGCCAGGTATTGGTGTTACCCAATGAATAAGTCGTATTCCTGCCTTCAAGGTGTTTCTTGTCTACTCTGTTTCCATATTTAAATTCTTCCCTGAACTCTGGAAGATGGGCAATAGGTCTCATTCAACTCTATATTCTAAGTATGCCGCCGAATGCCTGGCACACAGTAGGTAGACAATAATGTTTGTTATTCAAGTTATTCAGTGAATAAACTAATAAATAAATGAATGGCTAAATTAAGAAACAGAAGCTACTGAACAAATATTTGAAGCCCTAGGCCTGCCAGAAACCACCAGACCAGGGCGCCTGGGTGGCTCAGTTGGTTAAGCGAGTGCCTCCGGCTCAGGTGATGATCCTGGAGTCCCTGGATCGAGTCCCGCATCGGGCTCCCTGCTCGGCGGGGAGCCTGCTTCTGCTTCTGACCCTCTCTCCTCTCGTGTTCTCTCTTTCTCAGATGAATAAATAAAATCTTAAAAAAAAAAAAAAAAGAAACCACCAAAACAAGAAGGAATATCCATTTTTTCTCTCTTGAGTTTAGAAAACAGAAGAGACATACTCTTTGCCACCATTCCTACCATTTGGCCCCCACCCAGCCTCCAGTACCTATTTTACCATGAATACGTTGTTTCCCCTTGTTCTATAGGAACAAATTGTCTAGAATAATAGAAGGACCAAGGTGTTGGGTTTATAAACAGCTAATTAGCCAGGGCTTCCTTCCCCTTCCATTTCCCAAAGTAAGTCACAGGGTCAGTTGCCATTAGATTTTCATATGAGATTCTTCTAATATGTGAGTTTCCTTCTGTGAATTGACTAGACCCAGCCTGTGCTTCCGGGGCTCCAGGAATCAGGTGCTTGATAGGAAGTAGAATGTAACACAAAGGTCAGTCAACACCTTGCATTCTAAAATCCACTACATAAAGGAACTTCAGGTTTGAATGGGACACCAGATTAGCCTGTTTCTCTACTGACAATGACTGAGAGTCACCTTATTCCACTGAGTCTAGAAAGAGCCCATGCAAGTGATCACTCAGCTGGTTGCCTGAAGATACTAAGTCACCAGCATTGAGCACCTGTCCCTGGACACTTCTATGAAGAGACCCAAGGAGAAACTGGGCTTTCTCAATTTAAACTGTGGGGAAAGTTCTAGGTAATGATAAAAAATTGTCAACATAATGTCTCTTCTCTGAATATAAATCATTAGCCTAGACGTTTTTGTTTCTGGGGGTGAAGCAATTACAATTCATATATCATTTTACTTTCAAGACTGTAATATCTGTGTGGATCAGAAAAATCCTCAAAGGAGTCTTTGGCAAAAAATTACTCATTCATTTAACTAAAAACTTATCTGCAAGGTGACAGCGAATTAGATGAGTATAGACCAGTTCCTGTTCTAGAGGGTCTCACAACAAGGGAGAGAATAATTCCAAATGAATCAAATACTGTAGAAGAACTTACACAAACCTCTCTCAGGGCAAAAGGATAAGAGCAAATGTCCTCTGTTTCAAGCAGAGGAGGATATATAGCTCAGTTCTTAAAAGTGCAAGCTCGGAAGACAGATTGCTCCAACCCACAGCCCACCATCAGGCCCCACAGGGCATGAGAATTGAGTGAGCCAATACGAGTCAAGCACTTTGTAAACATTTACCACTTGCCAGTTCCTCTCTCTGGACTAAAATGCCTGGTTTTGGGGCGCCTGGGTGGCTCAGTCGGTTAAGCGGCTGCCTCTGGCTCAGGTTATGATCCTGGGGTCCTGGGATAGAGCCCCACATCCAGCTCCCTGCTCAGTGGAGAGCCTGCTTCTCCCTCTCCCTCTGCCTGCCACCCTGCCTACTTGTGCTCTCTATCTATCTGTCGAATAAATAAATAAAATCTTAAAAAAAATAAAAAATAGGGGCACCTGGGTGGCTCAGTCGTTAAGCGTCTGCCTTTGGCTCAGGTCATGATCTTAGGGTCCTGGGATCAAGCCCCACATCGGGCTCCGTGCTCCATGGGAGGCCTACTTCTCCCTCTCCCACTCCCCCTGCTTATGTTCCCTCTCTCGCTGTGTCTCTCTGTCAAATACATGAATAAAATCTTTAAAAATAAATAAATAAATAAACAATAAAATAAATAAATAAATAAAATGCCTGGCTTGTTCTATACATTGCTATTTGAAACACTATCTGCCCCATGTATAACTCCACTTTTTTTCATTATCGAATAGCCATCCCTTCTCCCAAAACTTTATTAAAAATCTAAATACATATTGTTGTTGTGCATTAGCTGCTAAAGGTTGTTTCTAAGACTAATGAGGATATTGCCAAAAAAAAAAAAAAAAAAAAATCAGGCCCGAAAGAACGTAGGTCCCAAGGGCAGAGCCAATTGGGGTGTCCCCAAGTGCAACACCAAGGAGTACTCAGGTCTTCCAGTGTCTAGGTAACGAGTGTTTTCTTCAGTACACACAGGTATACCCTTGAGCCCCAGGAGAGATGGAACTAACAAATTGTAAGGCAGGACCACAAGCAGTTCCAAAAGACCTATTTAATTCCAAAGTTATCCTTGAGCTACTTTGGGGGTTGGAGGGACATTTTCCTCCCTACTTCTTCATTTTCCCTATTGGGATAAGGGTAAATTTCTAAATTCCAGCCCTAGGAAGAGAGAAAGGACTTACACCACTTCCGGATTCTCTTCTGGATTCCCAAACAAGGAGAAATTATATCTCTGATTGGTGATGTGGAGAAGAAGTCTCAGAACTTACCTTCAGTCCCTTTTCCTCTATTTTAGACACCTGGTCTCAGGATGTTATGGGTTGAATCGTGTCCCCATAAAAAAGATACGTCAAAGTCCTAACCCCACCCCACCCCAACCCCGCCACCTCAGAATGTGACCTTATTTGGAAATAGGGTCTAGGGGCGCCCGGGTGGCTCAGTCATTATAAGCGTTTGCCTTCAGCTCAGGTCGTGATCCCAGGGTCCTGGGATCGAGCCCCACGTCGGGCTCCCTGCTCCACAGGAAGCCTGCTTCTCCCTCTCCCACTCCCCCTGCTTGTGTTCCCTCTCTTGCTGTGCCTCTGTCAAATAAATAAGATCTTTAAAAAAAAAAAAAAAGGAAATAAGGTCTAGGTTACAGAGATAATCTAGTTAAAATGAGGGCCTTAGTGTGGTTTCTAACCCAGCATGACCGTGTCTCTATAAAAGGGGAAATTTAGATACAGAGACAGACACAGAGGGAAATCCACAGCAAGAGAAACGGAGAATGCCATGTGAGGATGAAGGCAGAGGTGGGAATTACGTTGCCATGAGCCAGGGAACATCGGGGCTGCCAGTAACTGGAGGATGCATGGAAGGATTCTTCCCCCCTATAGGTTTCAGAGGGACTGTGGTCCTGCCAATACCTTGATTTTAGACTTCTAGCCTCCAGAACTGTAAGATGTAAATTTCTGTTGCTCTGTTGCTCATTTGTGATACTTTGTTAAGTAGCCCAGCAAACTAATACACCAAGACAAGCACTTTCCCTGCTCACTCTGCCCCTACAAAGAAAGACTGCCTCTCCATCCTGGCCTCTGACTGAGATGCTTAAATCAAAATGGGTGAAGTGGGGTGGGTAAGGCAGGGAGGCGGTGGATCATATTAGCAAACCCATCAACATGCCTCCTTCTCTAAACGGCTTTTATTGGTAGCAAATCAGTATCTTATCTCTCAATTGTTGGATTTGAAGTACAGAGGCCTGGTTTTCTAACCTAAATTCCACATCTAGGCGGAGGCACATAGTTTGCATGTATTAACTCACTTAACCTTCACAGCAGCCCTATAAGGGTATGTCCTATTATTATGCCCATTTTATTTATTTTATTTTATTTTTTTTTAATTTATTTGACACAGAGAGCACAAGCAGGGGAGCACAGAGGGAGAGGGAGAAGCAGGCTCTCTGCTGAGCACGGAGCCCAATGCAGGGCTCCATCCCAGGACCCTGGGATCATGACCTGAGCCGAAGGCAGACGCCTGAGCCACCCAGGCACCCCTATTATGCCCATTTTATAGATGAGAAAGTTTAGGCAACAAGAAGTCAAGTAGTTTACCAAGGACAATGAATGCTGAGGATTGGGTTGTAGACAGCCTGGGGCCAGACTATATCCTCTCTGCCTCTGCAAAGGCCACATTCTGAGAGTAAGCCACTAAATAATCCATTAAAAAGGGATCTCGTGGTCGATTATATGAAGAGAACTCTGGATGAAGCAAAGTAAACATTTCTTTAGTCTCTCCTGATCTTCTCAGAGCTTTTACAATGCCACTGTGCTTTATGACTCTTTTTCAGGATATGGAGTTCAGCATTTGGCCACAGAGCACTGAATTTTCAAGAAGCATCTCTTGGGATTAATGTTCTGAGGAACACCAGTTTGGGAAACATGGAGAGACTACTTTGGTGGGGGAGATACTCTTTGGTTTGGATACAGATATAGGATTTTTTGTAATTTCTATATATCAGTGAAAACACTAAGAAATTCCTTCACTTAAATTTTACAAAGAGTTATATATGAGTTTTCATAGGTAAGGCTGGGCCACTCAGGGGCTGAAGCTGACACATACCCAAGCCATTGCAGTAAGGGAGAGTGGAGCTGCTGTAACAAAGAAACCAAGCAAGGTCAGCAGAAGACAAGGCTACATCTCTGAGGGGGAGAGAGAGATCATGGACGAGTTGGAGTTTGAGCAGGACTTGAAGGATAGGCAATTGTTTTGGATTAACTACGTTAGGCCTAAATCAGTTCTACTCCAGGAGGGGGTCAGAAACCCTGGAGACTCTGGAGGTCAGTTATGATCCTAAAGTTTGTACAGGGGCAGTATTCCCACAGCTAAGCAAAGATCACAGACTGGCAGCCCCTCAGAGGGGCTCTTGTTTGACAAGCACAGTGCGGCTGGTATGTGTAGGTATATATGTAGGGACGCACTCCTCCCTCTTATCCATCGTGTCGCTGTTCACAGTTTCAGTTCCCCACGTTCAACAGTGGTCTGAAAGGAGATGATCTTCCTTCTGACATCATCAGAAGGTCAATAGTAGCCTAATGCTGTGTCACCACAAACTACATCCTTCACCTCCACTGATCTCATCACACAGGCGTTTGATCATCCCATGTCATCGTAAGAAGGGTAAGTAAAGATATTTTGAGAGAGAGACCACATTCACATAACTTTTATAGCAGTGTGTTGTTGTAATTGTTCTATTTTATCATTAGTTATTGTTGTGAATCTCTTACTGTGCCTAATCTATAAGTTAAACTTTATCATAAGTATGTATGTGTAGGAGAAAACATAGTATATATTGGGCTCGGTGCTATCCATGATTGCAGGCATCCGCTTGGGGTCTTAGAAGGTATCCCCCATGGATAAGGGGGATTATCATTGAAAAGTAGGTTCAATTTAATACATGGACTCTTGGGTCCCAGCATCAATCCATTTTACTTACCTGCCTGGTCCTTGAAGTTGTCTGAGTCTCCTTCTTCTAGGCTGGTGTGGCCACGTGTCACAGCTAAAAGATGCAGGGCCTCTACTCCTCTACCAACGTGTCAGTATGACAAAATCATGGAAAACCTGAGAGCTGAGTCTCTGTTGGGCAATACCTATGAAATATCCCTCTGGAAATGGTTGGCTGATTCTTCCCAAGTTGGTTATCACAACCTCCCTCCAGAATGAATTCCCACCCCCGGGCAGCAGCACCTACCTGTGCTTAGCCCTGCCTATAGGGCATCTGAGTTCAGTAATTTTTATAATGGATTATATTACATTAAACTCGGCAGATCTGTCATTCTTTTAAATATGCTGGGAACAGGAGAAGCATAGGATGCCAAATAATTGAAAATGTAATCTTTAAAAATCATTAGGTAATGATCTGTAGGCCAGGGAAGTCATTTCCCTTTGGGGTTTTTTAGGTTTGTTTTGAAATCTTTTATAGTTTTGGTTGTTCTTCTAAAGTAGTATGGTAGTTCCATTAATGTTCAGAAAGTAAACAGTGTATGTTTACAACATGCTGTTATGGTTATAGGCACTGGAGTGCAATAAAATGGATGCTTACATAGGTACCCTTGTAGAGCTGTGACCACAAGAACTATTCTCTGCCTCTTCATAAGTATGGCCACACAGGGTCCGGACAAAGATACCAACAGAAAGCTTTTGTGAGCCTCTCCTCACCTTTTTTCTCAAGAGGGACAGAGTTGGGAAATCACTCTTTTTACTTCCCCTGTGGAATTCAGCCCTCACCACTTGAAGCTATGCGACACACGGAACTGGTTTTTCTTTCCTCTTGCACGAGGCATCTTCCTAGTGAGGACACTGATTCTGAGAGATCACAGGATTCCGCAGAGCAGTGCCACCGAAATGCCCTGACTGCTTCCTACCTTGCCCGCTGGGCATTCCTCCCTCCGAGGGGGCACCCAGCCCCAGGTGGTAAGACCTGGGCTGAGCAGCTGAGCGGGGCTGCTCACAGGCTAGTGAGATCCCCCTCTCCCTTTGTGGATATCTTGTGTGAGCCTCCCTCTCCCAGGGTGGGAAAATGTACATGCGAACTTCGCTGAAAGAGGCCATAAGCTTGTTTTTTTGTTTTTTTGTTTTTAAGATTTTATATTTATTTGACAGAGAGAGTGACAGCGAGAGAGGGAACACAAGCAGGGGGAGTGGGAGAGGGAGAAGCAGGCTTCCCGTGGAGCAGGGAGCCCAATGCAGGGCTCCATCCCAGGACCCCGGGATGATGACCTGAGCCGAAGAGAGACACTCAAGGACTGAGCCACCCAGGCGCCCCGAGGCCATATGTTTGAACGTTTAAAAGTGAATGGACAACCATGAGCTGGGAAGGGTGGGGCAGGAAACTTTGCTTTTCCTTATAAACCCTGCACTATTTGATTTGTGAACTATTATTACTTTCATTTCTTTTTTTAATTTAATTTTATTTTATTATGTTATGTTAGTCACCGTACAGCATGACTTTAATTTCTAAAAAATGTTTAAGTCCACCCTTGAATACTGGAGCTGCAGCAAACATACCTTTGTTCCCCTTTGGGGGCAAAGCTTCCCTAAAGAGCTTTCCACACTTCCCAACCCCCTTCTCACTTTTCATTCAATGTATTTTAAAAAGTTATAATGTATAACTGATTTTTATCCAGTACATAATACAGTTTTTTAAATATCCAGCTAGTACTAAAAGGCTTTAGTGAAAACTAACACTCCAGTGCCCAGTCCACAATCCTGCCCCCCACCCCACTCGCAGTGGAAACCAAGTTCAACTTTTATGTTGTTTCTACTAGTAATTATTTATGTATTTTAAAATTATACGATTATACCACTGTTTATTGATCTATTTTTTTTTTAAGATTTTATTTATTTATTTGAGAGAGAGAGAATGAGAGAGAACACATGAGAGGGGGGAGGGTCAGAGGGAGAAGCAGACCCCCTGCCGAGCAGGGAGCCCGATGCGGGACTCGATCCCAGGACTCCAGGATCATGACCTGAGCCAAAGGCAGTCGCTTAACCAACTGAGCCACCCAGGCGCCCTTTATTGATCTATTTTAAGCATTTCTTATATACTTCCTGTTACAGGAGTTGAAGCAAGTCATGAGAGATGTACACACACACATATCCCTTTCCTTCTTCATCCTCTCAGTATAACTTTCTTATAATTTTTGGCTGTCAGCAGTCATTTACATTACTATAACCAGGAAATATTCACTGTTCAACCCAAGTTGCACATAATGAATATTTCCTTTTCATACATTTTCTTTTTTTCCTGGAGTCAAAACTGCCATTTCTTAGCTTCCCGTATATCTACCATTTATTTTGTTCTAAATGCTTTCCAAAAGATCTGCTGAACCTCTTTGAATAATTCTTCCCAAACATTTGAACACATCCATTTCATTTTTCACCTAGACACCCCCCTCCCAAAGCCCTCTGTCTTCTGTTCTGGTTGGGAGAGGTTGGCTGTCCCCTAGAACGGCTTGGGGCATGACAATCTCTTCACTCTTCTGTTGGATCCCCTTGAATTTATCATGGTCATCCCACCATGATAAACAGATCCCAAAATGTATTAAAAGACTATATTTGGAGATAGGGCTTTTAGGAGGTAATTAAGGTTAAATGAGGTGGTAAGGGTGGGGTCCTAATTGGATAAGCTTGGTACCTCATAAGAAGAGGAAGAGAAAGAAATCCTTCTCTCCACCATGTGAGGACACAACTAGCAGGAAGAGGGCTCTCACCAGATTTCCCAGCTTCCAAAACTGTGGGAAATAAATAAATGTTTAAGCCACTCAGTCTATGGCATTTGGTTATAGTGGTCTGAGAAGACTAAGGCAGTACCTTTTCACTGGGTGAATCTGAAAAGATCAGTATTTGTCAGTCTTTTCCTAGGGTTAATTTAGGTTTTCCAGAGAAGAATCCTCCAATCTGCTTTCCAGTCTATTGACAGAATTCTGGGAGTGTAGCAGGGGAAGGGAGTCCAAGGACTATAATTCAGCATGAAAATTTTCATTCTGTCCTCATGCTTACAGCTCCATGCCTTGTCCTGTCCTTTCACTGAAGTGGGTGTCCTAAAGGCAAGAGTCTCTCTCTAATCTGGTTTCTCCAGAGAATACAACTCCTTGAGCAGGTGGGGGCATGTGGGAATGTAGTCCTCTGGCTGGGTCATGTAAGGAAGGGGATCAGGGAGCTCAATCATTGTATAAAAACTTTCAACCAACATCTCTGTTTTCATTCAGGCACTCAGGTCCACCTTCTGAAGTACCTGCTGGATCCAAGTGCAGAACATCTAAAGAGCTCTACAGGACAAACTGACTTGTTTCTCATCAAAATTCCTCAACCCTCCCACTGCTCCCAGGTACCTAGGTGTATATCCACATGCCCTTTTAAGTCAAGTCAGCTTCTACTTCGTTTGCTTTCCATCTTCCAAAAATGTGTTGACATTGCCTTATTTGCTGTTGCCTCCTTTCCCATTAATTTTGACCTCGTGGGTTATTATCTCTTGTTGTTCCTCTTATTTGGTGGAGATGTATCAAGATATAGTCCCCCTTATATCCTCAAGCCCTCTGGCAAACTCCACCTTAGTTTCCATCTCCCCAGAAACTGTCCTCTTTTTTTTTCAAAGATTTTATTTATTTATTTGACAGAGAGAAACATAGTGAGAGAGGGAACACAAGCAGGGGGAGTGGGGGAGGGAGAAGCAGCCTCCCGCTGAGCAGGGAGCCCGATGCAGGGCTCAATCCCAGGACCATGACCCGAGCCGAAGGCAGACGCTCAACGACTGAGCCACCCAGGCACCCCTCCCCAGAAATTGTCCTTACCAAGGTCAGCAAATATCTCTATGATTGCCAGTGTGGTGGAGGCTCTTCTCAACGTATCTTACCGAGCTACCCAGTAGGAGATGACGCTGTTGATCCCTGTCTCCTTCACGCGGCACTCCTCTTCAGACATCTGCTGTTTTTCTCCCACATTACTGCTTCTAATCACCTGCCTCCTTTATTGGTTTCTCCATCCTCCATCTCTACTTGAGGACAAAATGTTGGAGTTTCCCAGGTGTTAATATCAGAACTTCTCTTTCCTAGTCATGACTTTCCCTTGGGTAATTTCATCAAATTCTCATTGGTTTAACTATTTTCCACTCCCAGATTAATATTTCCAGACTTCACCTCTCCTCTGATCTACAGACTCATCTATCCAACTGCCTATTTTATATCTCTCACACACGCACAAATCTTACCCCTCATCTCTGCAGGCCAACATCCCTAGTCAACAACCATTGTCTCTTGTCTCTAAAAAAAAAAAAAAAAAAGATAGCAACCAAGTCAAATAAAGTTCTGGCATCATATTCATGACAATTACTAGGGGTCTCCTGCATGGCCACCAACAGCAGCAGGGACATATCTTTTGATGATTGGGGGAGGGGCCCTCACTCTTGCCTTCATATGCTCCAAGTCATTATCCTCCAAAAAGAAAAATTTTTCCCATTAATTCAAATTTCTTCTATTTTATAAAGAGGAAAAAAAAATGCTGAGATGATCATTTAAAACAATTCACTGTGGCAGAAACCACCAAAACAATGCAGAAATCAGAAGAAATAGCAATAAAATTTTCCATTTGGGGAAGGGAGAAAAGCACAAGTAGGAAAGCATTCCTTTGCTTTTTTTCTCTCTGCCACCCAAGTTCTATTTGTACTTGACAAGGCCAAACTAAACTTTTTGCCTTGTTAGGAACTGCAAGGATTTTCCATTCTTTTTTTTTTTTTTCCCCTCCCTAGACCACAGCAGTCCTCTTCCAGTATAGTTGGTTGACTTCAACTTCTCACCATAATTCCATTGGATTTCTCTCCCCATTTTCTCTAGAGAATGTCATTTGAGTACATATTTCAGTGCAAAAAAAAAAAGGAAATTTTAGCTGATTTTTTTTTTAATCACCGATTAGTACTCAGTGAAATCAGGAGGGTGCCAGTTAAAAAATAATTCTTTCTTTTAGAATTATTTTCGTTTTGTAGGAACTGTGCGTTCAGTTGTTGGTGCTGTGAAATACTTCATGGGAGCAGTCCTAAGACTAATGAATTGCCTTATTAAATGGTGGCCTCAATTTGCTTTGCTTTATTGACTCTTTCATTCATTTCCTTAATATTTCTGCTCATGCAAAGGAAAAACAGGGCAGTGGTTAAGAGTGTAGTGGTTCTGAAGCCAGCTGCTTAGGTTTAAATCCCAGCCTGGCTACTTGGCTATGTGACCATGGGCGCATCACTTAACCTTTATCCCTCAGGTTCCTCATGCTATTGATATACAAGATTGTAATATGCCCAGTACATCCTAAATGCAATGTAAGTGCTAGTTACTAAAGGCTAGATATACATTTGTTGCTAGGGATCAGATGACAGGCAAGACCAACATCTTGCTCTATGGAGCTTTCTAGCTGTAGGACTTAAGCAAATGACTTCACATAAGCCTCAGTTTAATTATTTGTAATCAAGTGTCTCCCTCACAGGATTGTTGTGGGAATCACAAGAGATATGCTAAGGAAAATGCTTAATAGGATGTGGTGAATATGAAACACTCAATGTGCGCTTATATCGGCCAGCAAGAAAGGCAGGTAATTAAACAGCCGAAGGGATGTAATAATTCATGGTAGAGAAGCTTAGGGTGCTTGTATAGATATCTAAATTGAGTCCTGATAAATAAGAATGAGCCAGAAAAAGAAGTGGAAGACACTTTCCAGAGAGGCGAAGCCAGTGGTTTAAGCAAACCAGAAGTTTCAGATAGTGAAGAATGAGAGCCAGGAGTGACAAGCTTTAAAATTGGAGTGGTAGTCAGAAATCAAGTCCTAGTAGACCTTTTCAGCATTCTCAGAGTTGTACTTTATCCAGAGAAATGGGTGAAATGAGCAGCCATGTAATGGGCTCAGGTAGGGGAGTGATAAAACCAGAACAGCTTTTTAGAAAGAGCCTGATGGCCGCAAGAACATGGCATGGAATGGAGGGGCGACCATTGGAGGCAGGAAATCATTTGGAAACTGCTGCCTGTCGTAGGTTCTAAGTGAGAGATGGAAGGTGGTGGCCTGGGGCAGGGGAGGACAATGGGATGGAGAGACTTGGTATGCTTCCTTCCTTAGTCCTGCCGCTTTGGTGAGCACTTCATGGTCTCAGTTTGAAGTCCTCTTTTTTTTTTTTCCCCCTGTATAGAGTCTCCTGTGACCATTTCTTTGGCTCACCTCCTCTCACCTACCGCAGTGAGGGGTATTTTTTGTTCTGCAACTTCCCAAAACATCCCAACAGGGCAGCAGGCTCCTGAGAGTTCACCAGCATTTGCTGGTTTGAGTGCTGATTGCCTCCCACAAAGAGAACAATTCTTAATCAAATACTGCTTGAGGCTCATACCATTTGTTTTGCCTGCTGCCATCTGGAGCTGCCCCCAGATAGGTCATGTGAGCGGAGTGCTACAGAGATGATTAGGACTGCAGTTTTCCATCTAGAAAGTTAATGTTCACCTCACTGGGAGGGGAAGTGCAAGTACTTCTTCGTGAAATAAAATAATGAGTTACCAACTTCTTCACCACCTGACCATACTTTATCCAACTACTTAAAAATAGTTCCTTGGAAACGACTTGGGTGTTGGGCAATGGGGAGGGTGTATCTAGCTTTTTCCTGGGAACCCAACCCACCCTAGTCGTTTAATTCACCATGAGAGTTCAGTGTGACTCGGCATAATCCGATACAAAAGTTGTGGGTTGTGATAAGATAAGTAAGCAATAAATATCTTATTCAAATAAGAAGAAGACATGACATTTTAGAGGTTATTGGCCTCCGTGTTTCTCTCCTAAACCATATGGGAGAGAGTTGTATGGGGCTTGTTTCCGGTGCCATCTTTGTTCAATAGAAGCCCGGGTCAGAATAGCCTCAAGCAAAATGGTAGGTAAAGGAAGGGGATTTAGACAGCATTTCCCGCTTTTTATGACTCTGCATTGCCAGCCTTCAATGCCTTTGCCTGATCCTTTCTTGAAAGCAGGAAAATGAATGAACTAATTCCCAATAGGTCTTTAGTATGTTCGTCTCAGTATCAGATGGACGCGGTCCCGGGGAAGCAAAGGTGATCTCAGACTGAGAGGGCCTGAGGAATTTGCTGAAAAACATGAATTTTGGGGTCATGAGGCTAACAGGAGGAAGTCCAAGTCAGAAGCTGTCCACTTGAGATCAATGTCCAACCTGAGAGCAATGAACGTCAAGTCTTTCTTCCCTCCTCTCTGGCAATCCCCTATGCAGCTTTGACATTTACCTTCACAAGCCTTCCAACACCCTAACTTCAGGTCTTTAACTGCAGTTATGATAGCAAGTGTCACTCTACACAAAAAGTCCCCTTGGCCAGCATTGGGTTAAATCGTGTCTCTTGCAACTGTGTCCATTCCAAAATGATAAATTTATAATCTCTCTCTCTTTCTGAAAGCACTGGCCTCAAACCTGCATTCAAGTTCATGGAGACTTTAGCATTTATCCCTTTTCCTAGTCTCAGTCCTGAAGTCCATTCCTTCATTCACTGAACTAAATGTATTAGGTTTTTGCTTTGTTAGATATTGTTTTAGACCAATTGTTCTCATCCTTGCCTGTACACTGAATCATTCAGAGACCTTTAAAAAATACTGTGCCTGGGACCCACCCAGAGATTCCAATTTAAGTGGTTCCTGGTGCAGTTAGGCATCAGGGATTTTTTTTTTTTTTAAAGATTTTATTTATTTGACAGAAAGAGACACAGTGAGAGAGGGAACACAAGTAGGGGGAGTGGGAGTGGGAGAGGGAGAAGCAGGCTTCCCGCTGAGCAGGGAGCCCGATGCGGGACTCGATTCCAGAACCCCGGGATCATGACCTGGGCCGGAGGCAGACGCTTAACGACTGAGCCACCCAGGCGCCCCTAGGCATCAGAGATTTCTAACACTCTTCCGGAGATTCTAATCCACAGATAAGGTTAGAGACCACTGCTCCAGGCACCAGAGACCAAGAAAATAAGGCAGAGCAGCTATTCTAAGAAGTTCAAATTCTATCCCTCCTCTTAACTGCCCGCCGCCTTAATACTCTCACCAGTTTACCCTTCTATTAAGCTTGCTCGTCCAGGTCCTGGTCCTAGATAAAACCACCTAACTACCTTGCCTCAAGCACCCAGGTGTCCTGGCACAGCTGTGTTAAAGATATAATTCTGCTGGGCGCCTGGGTGGCTCAGTTGGTTAAGCGACTGCCTTCGGCTCAGGTCATGATCCTGGAGTCCCGGGATCGAGTCCCGCATCGGGCTCCCTGCTCGGCAGGGGGTCTGCTTCTCCCTCTGACCCTCTTCCCTCTCGTGCTCTCTGTCTCTCATTCTCTCTCTCAAATAAATAAATAAAATCTTTTTTTTAAAAAAAAGATATAATTCTGCTGATTAGCTTCATTATATATTTATGAGCTCCATCCTCAGCTTGGCTCTCAACATTGGCAAATTTTTACTCATCTTTTGCCAGCTTCCTTTCTCATTTCTGAAAGCAGCTACCTCAAATCTTTCTCCCTCTCTGGAAATGCTATATCAAGATCCTGCCTCTCTCACTCTCAGCCGTTAACTCAACCTCTTATTTAACAAAGAAAATAGTACAGTAGTACTCTCCAGGTGAGAAGCTCTGCTTTGCTCTGGCAAAGGGCACCAGTGACCTCACTGACAAATGCAATATTTGCTTCGTGGTCCTCATCCGTTCTATAGCAGAGATTATTGATCATGACGATTCTTTATTTAAAATGACCACAGTCTGGTCGAGATAATGTGGAATTGGAGGCCAGGACGTAGATGGAGATGAGAAGAGCAGGCTACTTTCCTTTCACCGGCTCCTTGATGAAAGCCCAGTTGTTTCAGAGAACTCTATCAACAGGCAATGCCTGGGAATCCACGGTCAGATTACGTGGCCAAGAAAAGGTCATTTGCTACGGGCAAAAGGCCCTGGAGTCTTAACTGACTGAACAGCTGGCAAATCGTGACACTCAAGAATCATTTTGTGTATCACTGTGCCCTTAGAATATTTCCATGAATTCTCATTAATTAAGATTCTGAGTATGGATTATCTGCAGACTTCTGAGGAAAAGCCATTTAGGGAATCTTCGAATTACAAACCTTAGGATGATTTTTGTTGTATGTGTGGTTTAACTGGGATTGTCCGGGGCTTACCTGCATAACTGCTCACCTTATCTTCATGGTGGCTTCTTTTTTTCCTAGTCGGCCCTTATTATAAAGATAAGGTTAAACCTGACCAAAGAGCTTTTTCCCACCATAGTAACAGGGGATATAATGTTAACAACTTGGGCTACATTTAAACTATATAGTAGTTGGTGTAGGGGAGGGGTTTGGGAGAGTGACTGGTTAAGCTAAACTCTGAGGTCATTGATTTCTTTTTTAATATTTTATTTATTTGTCAGAGAGAGAGAGAGAGCATACAAGCAGGGGGAGCAGCAGGCAGAGGGAGAAGAGGCTCCCCCCTGCCAAGTAGGGAGCCCAATGTGGGACTCGATCCCAGGACCCTGGGATCATGACCGGAGCCGAAGGCAGATGCTTAACCATCTGAGCCACCCAGGCACCCCTGAAGATTTATTTAGAGAGACAGCAGACACTCATGGGGTGGGGAGGGGGCAGAGGGAGAGAGAGAATCTCCAGCAGACCAGCAGACTGAGCAAGGGGCCCAACGAGGAGCTGATCTCATGACCCTGAGATCATGACCTGAGCTGAAATCAAGTGTCTGACCCTTAACCTACTGAGTCATCTGGGTGTCCTGTATTGAGAACACTTTGAAACCAGGGATATATGCTACACCTTTGGTCTCCCTTATAAAACTCAGCATGTAGTAGGTACTTGATAAATGTTTATGGGATAGAGGAACTCAAAATAGATGAAAAGTACAATTAATCAAATGTATTTATTGAGTAGCAGCAGGTTGCTAAATGGAGAAACCTAGAATACATATAATAAATAATTTTTTCCTTCAGATTTAATAAATATAATGAATGAAACCTGACCAAGGAATAGATGGTTAAAAGAAGGACAAGATTAATTTGTGAGAACTAGCTAAGGAAGGGCAAGGGCAGAAGAGAATGAAGAATGCCAGGTTAGGGGTGGGGGTGGGTGATACAATGTTAAGAAGTTAAATAGAAACTTAAAAAGACACCCCCCAAAATAGGAAATGTTTTTAAAAATTATTACAGACAATCACTTTCTTCTGAATCTTAAAGCATTCATATTACATATTGAATGCAGACTAAGGAGCCATCAGAATTTAAGAGGATGTTGTAAAGATATAACAAATGAGTTAATGATATATGAAAGTATTCTGGCTTCCTTTCAGTGACAACATTAGTATAAAAGCAGGTGTTACTTCATGTCAAAATTATAAATTGTACATATGATATAATCTTTAGTGGCCACTGCCTGAAAACATACCAAAGATTAGAAGAATTGAAAAAGCTGAGAAGTCAAAGATTTTCATCTATTATTATTCACCTTCCATGTCTCTTTATTCCTGACTGTATTTAGTTACTAGGAAGTTGTATATGCTATATACATGATTGGCATAGGATTTATTACATAATTAAGGTCGTTGGCCGGATACTTTCTCATAGAAAGCACAACACTATGCAGTTATTACCTCCCTTCATTGTAGAAAGGGCTTGGATAAACAGGTGGACTTTGTACTTTCACGTTAGACGGTTTGGTTTGAACTAACAGCTGGAACATCAGACCAGCATAAAGTTAGCGTGTCCTCCAGCAACATCATCCTCCTTCACGTTTTAAATTAGAAAAAAAAAAATCCCTTTTAATTTGCAATTCAAGTTCCATTCCTTTTAAGAAGGGCAAGTTGGGGTAAGGTGATATAATCATATGTAGTGCCCTAATGAACTGTGTGGAGGAGGATATATGTGCACATTCTAATTGGAATAGAACTAGGAGCAACAATTGGAGAAGCAGCCAATAGAGAGAGTACTTATGGCCTGGGAGCTGAGCAGGCTGTCCAGATATGTCCTACAAGGGGTCACTCTCTTGGTGTGGGCACCAGCCTGTGAAGTCTGGTCTTTCGTTCAGTTGGCTTAAAATTCAACTTTGTTAGAATTCAAGGTGACTGGTTTACTAGAGACTGACTCACAAGAATTAGAGTCACAGAACACTCTAAACATTAGAATTTATCTATTAAGCTTGCTAGTAAATTCTCTTCCTGCCAACTAGTCTGGATCAGTGACTCACACAGAGAAGGAGGCTGGCAGAATGATGGAGGATGACCCCCCCTCTTGAAAAGGAGCCTCAGTGTCCCTGGGGAAGCTGGTTAAAGTTGAAGTCACCTCCATCCTCCCTTCTCCTCTCCTTCTTCCCTGACTCCAGACTGCCTTGTGATTCTGATAGCCCCTTCCAAGATAGCATGATCCCAGATTGAGAATCATGGCTAGTATTTCTTTAGGAAGAGTGCAGTTTGCTAAACAATATAGGAAAAAAAGGTAGAGAATCATTGCCTTGGGCTGGAATTGTCCAATTTTTTCTTCAACATCAGAATCATCTCAGGCAGGGCGCCTGGGTGGTTCAGTCGGTTAAGCGTCTGCCTTCCACTCAGGTCATGATCCCAGAGCCCTGGGACCGAGTCCCGCATCATTGGGCTCCCTGCTCGGCGGGGAGCCTTCTCCCTCTGCCTCTGCCTCTCCTCCCCCACCCCCACTTGTGCTCTTTCCCTCTCTCTCTCTCTCTCTCCCCTCCACTCTCTCTCTCTCAAATAAATAAATAAAATCTTTAAAAAAAAAAAAAAGAATCATTTTAGGCACTGACTTAAAATGGTGTCTGGAATCCCTCCCCTGAAGATGCGTGAAGTCATGGTTGGGCTTCACATGATGATGATTCTTAGGAAACTGGCAAGTTTGGGCAATGCTGCTCCAGGCTAATCTATCTGGGAATTAAATCATGGTCATTAATTTTTTTCCTACTGCTGCTGCATTTTCGAAGGCACTTATTCCCACTACCCTCCAAGAGACTCTCAGAACGATCTCTGCCATTTCTCATGTGGTCCCAACACTTACCCCTTTATGGTAGAAGTGTCATACAGTAAAAACAAAGCAATCTCCACATTAGCCAGTCAAGCATATGCACAGACCCCAAGGTTAGACCAGCCCTTACTTCTGGTTCAAGTACTATATTTCAACCAGATTCTCCAGAGTAGTACTGGGAAAGGATGCGGTACTGTTTTCTTCAGCCCAATCAGTGTATTCCCTTTCCACTCCTGCTCCACCACAGCAGTGCCCTATGCTAACTGACTCCAAGGCATCCTATCTTGATCAGTAAAGCGTGGCCCCCCAACCTCCACCCCCATTGGATCTCTCTCTCTTCCCCAAGAAGAGTTGCTCAGAACTTTTAAACCCATTTTCTCCTGTCTATTCCCAAAACATTGTCATGATTTGTCATTTATTGTCAAGTATATCTAAGTGCAGGTGGTTAGGGGCCAGTTAGTGGATTTTGGATCCTAAGGGAGGTAAAGGAAGGGAGCAGGGATCCTCATAGTAGTTTGTCCTCTGAATGGGACAGCCAACATGAAATGAGAACATTTGCATGGAGATTAATCTCTTGATATATCTCCTGAACTCTATTATGCTAAATAGGTATGTCTCCTCTTCAGCTTTTAGTTATATTACATAAGACTACCTTTTACTGCCCTGGCTTTGGGAAAAGGTGAAGCTGTCAGCTCCAGAAAGGGTGGGGGGTGAGTTTAGGGAGAAAACCTCTCCCACCCCACTTACCTGCCTATTCCATCTGTGTAAATATTTCCATATGCTTATTTCTAAAATACTCTGTGATTTATTTCCCCTGATCTCCCCGACTCTACCTATGGCTCCCTAAACCCTTCTCCAATAACCTTTGAAATTCCTACTTTATGATCACAAATTCTCTTATCAGCTCAATTGTGTCTAAATATTCCTTGTATTTTTTGGCCTTAACTGCAATCTGGGGACATGCTTTCCCTGCAGCCTGTCAAAGATATCCAATGATCTCCTCACACTCTATGTACCTTGGAGTTGAAAAGTAGGATCTGTGTCTCTTTGATTTCTAGAGATACTTCTGGACTGAGATTATGCCAGGCTTTCATAAAATGCCCTGCTCCTCTGAGGCATTCACATCTTCTATACTATCTTCTTCCTTTCCTCATTCCAACTCATTAATTGTTTGGCACCTGATTTACAGTCATCTTTTCTACCCCTTGTCTGGCCCTCATTCTGTGTAACTTCAGCATGCATGAGAATTGCTCTTCTAGCTCCCTGAACTCTTTCTCTTTTCCTTTCCTTCACCCCATCCACCCACTCAACAGCCACATTTCAGGCCCTGCCATTGCCCAAACTGCTCAGATAAGTAGTTCATAAGTCTCACCACCCAATCCCCTGTGCTTCCAAACTCTTCTATCTCTTACCCCTGCTTCACATCTCTGCAATGTCTCCAGGATCTCTAGGCTACTGATCCTTTTACTTTTCCCTTATCCATCAGCCCCCTCCTCTTTTTGCTCCTCTCCCTGACCATCTTTTATTCCCTAACCCATTGCTTCATTGCCAATATCCTAGACTCCCTTCCTCCCTGTCTATCCCATCCACCAGCCCCATTCTCTGTGCCCATGCCCAGGTGTCTGAGCGCTGTTAGAGAAGGACACTCTTTACCTCTATGGGCCTGACTTCAGTCTTCAGTACCATCTGCCAAATTTATGTTTTTCTAGTCAGTTAATGTTCTTACTCTCCAGTGTGGCTACTTCAAACTGTTTTCATTCTTTCTAAAACCACCCACCGCTCCCACTTCCTTATTCTCAGTTGACGATGTCACCTTGTGGTGGGCAGAATGGGCCCCCAAAGATGTCCACACCCTAATTCTTGGAGCCTGTGAATATGTTACATCACATGGCAGAAGGGACTTTGTAGGTGTAATTAAGATTATGGGCTTTACTATAGAAAGAGTATCTTGAATTATCCATGTGGGCCTAATTTAGTTACACGAGTCCTTTAAAAACAGGGAACTTTCTCCAGCTGAGGTGAAGAGATGTGGCAGAAGGAGAAGTCAGAAAGATTCCAAGTGTGAGAAGGGGTCAGGACTCTGTTGCTGGCTCTGGGACAAATGCCTCTGGCTGCCAAAGGGTGGCTCCCAGCCGACAGCCAGCAGGGCACCAGAGACCTTGCTCCTGAACTAGAGGGAACTAGAGTCTGCTAACAGCCTGAATGAGTTTGGAAGCTTGCCAGAGCCTACTGATAAGAGCCCAGCTTGTCAACGCCTTGATTGCAGTCCTCCGTTAAACCGGGAGCTGAGAAACCAGCAGAGTCTGGAGGACTACTGACCTGCAGAATCGTGAGCTAATCCTTTGTGTTGTTTCAAGCTAGTAAGTCTGTGATTTGTTACAGCAGCAACTGAAAACTAATACACACCTCCGCACTCACAGAAAAATGGAAGCATGGAAGGCAAGGATTTCAACTTCCTAGAAGCAGTCTACAAACATGATTCCCATGCTTCTTTTTTTTCCCTTTTCCCTCCTGTAGGAGAGGAGCTGTTCTTTCTCGTCTCCCGAAAGCCAGGTCAGCTTCAGCTCTCCCTCACACCCACTCAATCAGATTCCACTGCAGCTCGGCATAACCCACCCCCTATCCCCACCCTGCTTAAAGCCAACAGAGACCTCCATATCACCAACACTATGGACTTTTTCAGTCTTTATTTTACGTGCTCTCTCAGGAGCGTTTAATGTAGATGGCCATTCCATCTTTCTCAAATAGCCTTTTCCTCAGTTTCCTCAATACTACATCTCCTTGTTTTCTTCCTAGTTATTTGTTTTTAGACCCTCTGCAGTGTTCTCCTTTACCCGCCCTCTAATGTTGGGCCTCTCTTGGACCACTTCTCTTCTTACTCCGGACGCTATTTCCAGGCCATCTCATTTTTTCCCGTGGCTTCCTTATTATCCACATGCTGACTATTCTAAAATTTATATATCCAGTTCCTGCCTCTTTTCTGAGTTCCAGACTAACATCGTCAGCTGCCCACTTGACCTCTCCATGTATACAAACCACATCTCAAACTCCTTTTTTAAAATTCATTCTCTGCCTTCACAAACCTGTTCCTATCTTGGCATCCCTTGTCTTGGTAAAGGGCACCACCATCCACCCAAGTGCTGAAGCAAACAAAAATCTCAGGAAAATGATAATCTCTCTTATCTTTGGTTACCTACTATGAAGAGGAGGGCATTTTGAGTGCCTCAGATCATTGCTGAAAGGATTAAATGAGATAATACAGCTAAAGCAATCTGCATTGTCCCTGGCGTATAAAAAGTAATAAATGGTAGGTGTTTGGCCCTTGGATGGGCCTGGCACAAAGTGAATATCTAATTTCCAAATCCAGAAGGTGAACAGCCTTATTCTCTATTAGTTTTGGGTGTTATTGTCTTTCCAATGAGACCATAAACCCTCTATGTCATGGACTTATATTACTGTCTTCTTAAGTTTTAATGTTGCTTGCGTTGCTGTTTTTAATTTCAAAAAATAATACAGGTTCTTTGAATAATAGTCCAAAAATACAAGTTTCTCCTTCACACTCTGCCCTTCTATATCTCACTGTCAAGAGGGAATACGGTTTGGTTCTGGATTTTTTCATGGGAGTGGTGTTTGTTTCACAAAAATGGTGTGAGCGTGTGTGTTGTATTTTCCCTCTGCTTCCTTCACTGCTTATATTTGTCACTAACAAGGACAGTTTTCTTTTCTTTCTTCTCTTTTTTTTAAGATTTGTTTATTTCAGAGAGCGAGAGAGCAAGAGAGCATGCACACGAACGGGAGGGGCAGAGGGAGAGGGAGAGAGAAGCTTAAGCTGACTCCGTGCTGAGCCCAAAGCCCGACTCCAGGCTCGATCTCACAACCCTGAGATCAGACCTGAGCCAAAACCAAGAGTGGAATGCTTAGCCAATTGTGCCACCCAGGTACCCCAACAAGGACAGTTTTCTAAAGTCGGAGACAATGGGACTGTTTTATTATTTTATTGCCTACATAGTATCCCATAACATGGAGTCACTTCACTATTGGTTTGTTCTTAAAGGCTTGTTCATTTGCTCATTTGTTTATTTCACTCATTGACTATTACATGCCAGGCACTATGCTGGATCCTGGAAAAATTACAAATAATGCTGCAGTAAGCATTCCTATGCGAAAATTTTTAAAGAAAACTTTCCCATTGCTGAGACCGATGTTTAGAAGATGCACATGGTGATGCTTAGATAAACAGCATGGGCACAAAGTAGGAACTCAATTAACATTGTGGGTTGAGTCAATGATTTAGGTTATATCCAGAGTAGGAATTATTATGAGGAGATAAGAACTACAAATGTTTCCCTAACTTAATCAGTATGTTTTATCATAACAAAGAAATATCTATAAAACGGTATTTACAGTATGCACTGGTTTAGAAAAAATTGACAACACACTGGCCAGCCCTTTCCTTCCCTTAGAGCATTCAGCACTATAATTTTTGGAAGCTGACTAAATCAAGAACTTAGGAAACTTTGATACATTATAAGAACAAAAAGTTAAAAAAAAACCACATCTCTGTGAGGACAAGTCACCATTTTTAAAAACTTAGAAATTAAGATGAATAATTTGCTTTCTCATATGTTAACAAGGAATAAAATGTAAAAACTTCATGCAACTCAATCACAATTCTATTACATTTACTGAAGGATATTTAAGTGTATAATAAAATGACCTAATTATTTATTTCACAGTATTTAAATCGAGCCACAGTAATAATCACAAATCCAGAACTATCCATTCAACTGCCTTCCATACAGACAGTGACCCTCCCTGATGGAGCTGCAGGATTCATATCATGGAGTAAGACAGCAGGATGGCAGGCTTTGTTCTGAGCTTTTTGACCTCATCCTTGTGCATAGGCCTGAAAGCCCACAACATCATTTTTTGAGACCCATAGAAAACCTTATTAATACTTATCTCCATAATGTCCAAGTATTTGGACATTATGAAGTAGGGAATCCGTGGGATATTCACCCAAACTTGCCTATGGCTATGCATTTGAATCTAGTCCCTCTGTGTTACCAGTGGACAGGACATTCAAGCTTCTGATTAGGTCTGTGATTCTTTACAGAAAATGTTGGTTTGAATTTCCATTTACTTTGACTACATCCCAGCAAACCAATCTATTTGTTATTGTCTTTTGGGCAAAATGCCTGGGCTTTGTAAAATTGAATATGAACTCCTACTGAAAAGGAAAAATAAACCCGAGGAAAATAAACTTCAATTGTTGGTGTTCTCTTCTGGGTCCTTACCTTTCTGTAGCCTTTTTTTTTTTTTTTAAAGATGTATTTATTTATTAGAGAGAGAGCAGGGGATTGGCAGAGGGAGAGGGAGAGAGAGAATCTCAAGCCGACTTCCTGAGGAGCACAGAGCTGGGGGGGGGGGTACTCCATTCCACAACCCCCAGACCATGACCTGAGCTGAAACCAAGAGCTGGAAGCTCAACCGAGTGAGCCACCCAGGTGCCCCTTACCTTTCTGTAGCTTTAAATGAGTGCATGTTTCACAACAGTGATGCTCAACCTTTGATTAATTTCAGGAGCATTTGCATTTGGGGGAAACTTCTGTAGTGGCCTCTTACCGTTGTGTTTGGGGGCTGCCCTGCATATATTTTTGTTACAGTAGTTTTTAATTACCATAGATAAATTATTGTTTACCTACATGATTTCTGCAGTAGGCACCTAGAGATATCTCTGGATTATTTTTGTTTATTATATGGAATCACCCATAAGCCAGTGCAAATTCTAAACATCATTACCCTGCCCAGAAGTAGAAATGAACATAAAATTTATCATTTAAATTCAATAAAGTTTTGGCCACATTCTAATTCACCCAAGTTAGAATCTGAGACTGCCATTGTTTACTTTGAAAACTGCCCAGCAGGTGTATGAATAGCAACTCCAAGAAACATAGCGCCTTGACCATTTTTTAGGAAGGCAACACCCTTCTAAAAACATAACTGCTGAGCTCATCAAAGAAACCACAGCCGCGGCGCCTTGTGCTCCAAAGGCTACGGAAGGGCGCAACGTTCACTTGAGCAAAGAACGAGTCTTTCACTGTTTATTTTGGTTACGGTCGCTTGTCCTTAAAGGGAAGCAAATCAATTAGCAGGACGAATGACACGGTGGTTCGTCACCGAAGGGAAAGTAGTATTAGCCTCATTAGCTTGGAGCAGCCTTGCAGCGCACACCTAGAGTTCGCCACCGAGCGGACCTATGACTTCCCCTGCCAGGCAACCTTGTGAGGTTTGGAAACCCACCTCTACGACCTAGGCCTGGGCGACACCCTTGGAATAACCGCTGGTGTCCCCCAGCCCACTCACGCCGACACCAAGAAGCAGTTCCTGAATAAGGCAAGGTACGGGGGGCGGGGGGATCCCTTCCCGGCCCCATCCTTAAAAGTTGCCGGGAGTGGCGCCCGAAGAAGTTTCCCAGATCGATCTCGGTCACCGCTCAAGGAGGTCCGCTCTGGGCCCTCAGGCTTTCCGCCGGAGCCAATCGGCCCCGCCTGCCAAGCCCCTCCTTCCCTGCACCTTTAATGGCTGAGAGAGCGGAGGGTCGGCTGGGGTTTTCTCCTTAAGAAGTCGCACCGGTTTTTCGAGCTCCGCTCTGCGCCTGGGCAGCCGCAGCAGCGGGAGCGGGCGCTGCCGCCACCGGGCCGCGGGTGAGTCACTGTTTGGAAATGGAGTGGGCGGGCGAGGGTGTGAGAGAATGAATGATGTCAGGGGCGCGCAGGGCGGCGGGCGGGGAGAGCGGGCCGCCGGGCCGCGGTAAACACGGAGCGCCGCGCCGCGCCGCGCCGCGGACGGAGCGGGCGGGGAGACCCCGCCCTCGGCGCGCACGGAGCCGCCCTCGGCCGCCGAGCCGGCCGGTGCTGCAGCGCCGCCGGGAGCGGCCTCGCGGGGCGGCGGCCGCGGGAGGGACCCGGAGAGGGCGCCCACGGCGAGACCCCGAGCAAACTTTCTAGCGGCTTCGGCCCGCGGGTGGCTGCGGCGGTGGGCTCCGTCCCCTAGCCGCTCCCCGCCCGGGCGCTGGTGCCTTCCGCTGGGAGCGTCGGGAGCCCGGGCCGAGAGCGGGTAAGGAGCGCGCGGAGGGGCCGGGGAGGAGATGGGGCTGAGAAGCCGCGCGTCGGGTGCCGCGCGGGGAGGGGGAAGGTGGCTGGCGACCGCGGACGTGGCTCTAATTCGGCCCCCGCGCGCCCCGCCCCAGGGCATCCTTGGCTGGTGTTGCCTGGTAGGGGGGTGGATGTGTGGCTGAGGCTTCTTGCTCTGAGCGTTCGTCTCATTCATTTGCAACCATTTCGGGGAACTCGGTCCTGGCGTTGAAAGGACACAGATTCAACCATACCTTGTCCAGAGCCACTCCGGAGGGCAGGACTGAAGTTCAGGAGGTGGAGGAGGGACTGTCTTTTTCTTCTCTGAGAGCCACTTACTGACGATGTGTGAACGGCAATAGTGCAGCCCTGGGCTGCCCACCCTGAAGCCTTGAAACGTTTGGCATTCCCCAGCCACTCTGCTTAAGGAAGGGGAGGGTTGGCTTCTCCGGGCAAACGCGTGGGAATGGACCCGTTCCCCTCTCCGAGATACGGATAATCGTCAGTAACCCGCAGCCACCTCTTGAAACAACTCAGATGTTCGGTCATCTTTTATATCTATTTTCAGTCTTTGCCATTCTTCTGTTTCATCTCGTCTGCTCCGATAGGACCTCAAAACGTTTCGACGTGTATGGTAAATTTTGAAGAGATTCCACTGTTCAGGGACTCTAGGTTGGGCGTGGATTTTGAATTTAAACTTAACTTTGCAAATCCTTGGTGTCACTCGTACTCTCAGCTACTAACGGTGGGTTCTCAGTCACATTAAACCCTCTGACTCGGTAAAATGGGACTGTAACTACAGATGATAGTAACGAGGGTTTTAGAGCGAGAAAGACCTAGCATAATGTCTGGCACAAAGCAGACCCCAACCGATTGTAACTGTTTATGTATAAGTCATGGTGTATTCCAGAGCTGGCATGGGTGAGAACCAATTAGTTTCCACAAAATTTCCCGTTATAAATTTGGTGGGCTGGGGTTTCGGGTGGGAAATCCTTTGGCAAGTTCCTTGGGTCTTCAGGAAGTTAAGCATTTCGCTGTGGATACCCGAAAGGGTTTTGATTGCCCCCCCCCCATTTCAGTGGAACTGCCCTTCACTGTTTTAAACAGATTCAGAGCAACCCCCCAAAGTGAAAAACTTGGGATTTGGAGGAAGACTGGACGGGTGGAAAACTGTAACCTTAACTTTTTTTTTTTTTCTTCAAAATAGGCAGTGCAGAATTTCCTTTTTATAGTCCGTTCCTTGGTTTGTTGCTAGTCTTAACTCACTGTAGTCTTCGGTTGAAGTGTTGTTTTATGAGTTAATATTTAATTTGGTTTCTTTAGTTTTCATTTTTAAGTAAAGCGGGTTGACTTAGGAACCTGGAGGGAAATACTGGAAACCATTGGGTTGCCACCTCCTGGCCTCAGTTTCTCTTCTCCTGGGATTTTATAAAAGCCCAAGGAAGTATTTGGAAGGATAGGAAGTATTTGCTCGGGCATTATTGGAAACATTTGTTCTTAACCATATCTACAACAGCTTTAAGGGTCAAAAGGTCACTGGGAATTTTTGACACCACCTGATGTGGAAAGGTCTTGGGCTTTGGAATCCAGAAGACCTGAGGCTATCTGGATGGTTAACTTACTTGCCATATATGAGCAAGTGACTTAAACTCTTGGGTTTGGGAGGGACTTTAAACAAAATATAGGGCAAAATAGAAATAATCTTACATCTATTAAAATAGACAATGGAATACAAATGGGAACTTTTTTAAAGAAGTGATACTTTGAAGTGAGTTTGGGGAGGGCAGTGACAATTACTGAGAATTCTAGACAGTTTTGGACTAGAGTAGCCTACCCACCTTTACCTAGTCTCTTATGGAGGAATTGACTCCTCTAACCTGAACTATAAGACATTTATTCACTTCATTCCATTGTTAAACATTTAGTGAGCAGCTACTATATTCTAGCCACTATGCTAGGTACTGGTGATGCTAACATGAAGGAGATTTTGTAAATGTCCTTGAAGCTTACAGTCCAGTAGAGAGCGCCCCTTGCCTTTGATGATGGGGGGTGGGGAGAAGGAGCCAAAAAGGAGGAGAGGATGGGGAATTGGGAGGAAACCAGAAGTGAGTAGGCTCCCATAGGCTGCCTCCCACTGGTAATGCAAGATCCAGTGGCTTTACAATGAGTCCTGAATTGGGGCTCATAAATTCTTAGGGGGATGAACAATGCAAATATGCCTTGCTTTGCCCAATAAAAATATTAGAGACAAGTTAGGCCGTTAAGTTAAAATAATTTCAAATGAACCCCAGAGCAAACTTGTTTAAATGAAATCTGAAGGGTAAATTCAGCTAAACCAAGATTTATTGACTGTGAGCAAAGCACTATGGTAGATTTTTAAGAAGATAATCACTGTGTGAGAATATTCCAATTTGTTAAGTTTTCCCTGTATAATAAGTAGTATATTACTTAACGGAAGTTTAAAAGTACAGATTAAACAAACCAGCGACCACCCAGAAAAATCACTTAATGTTATATCCTCAAATTCTTTTTCACCCCTGTGTGGTCATATAACACAAAGAGCTAACGTGTGTTGAGAACACTGATTTAGAGAAATTAAATAACTTGCCTGAGGTTGCACCTGCTAGGAAGTCATTCTCTACAAAACTGAGTTTATTCCCTACACACAGTTTTCTAATTGCTTTTTTCATCCAAATATGGACATCTTTATCACTAAAATACTCTTATACAGCAGCTTTTATAGTTTTCTATTCTCTGGCTGCATCCCAACTGAACCAGTCCCCTATTTTGGGAAAGTTAGTTTCCAGTTTTACTATTTTAAGCAACTCTGTGCTAAGTATCCTTCTAGCTATATCTAAGTGTCTATCCATGATGATTTTGGTCATTTTGCATTTTAAAAAGGGAATAATAATGTTTCATGTAGCTGCTTTTTTTTTTTTTTTTTTTTACCATATTCAGAATTAGAAAACTTTCTCTTTAAAATTTAGGAGTTTGAATTTCTGTGTTCCTTTAGTGGTTCTCATAAGATTTCAGCAGTAGGATCAACATTCTCTGTGGAGCTGCACAATAGGTCAGTAGCTCATTACGCAAGGGATTTATCTGATGAAAACAGAACACACAGGCTTTCTTAAAGAGATATTTGGGCTTGTATTTTGTTATTAGCCATAAAGCTAAACTTTTGTGGGCAAATAGAGCAGAATGGAGCAGTGCTAATTTTGCCAGGTAGCTCTCCACAAGAAATTCTACTTCCACAATTTGCCTCCTTAGCACCCAGAAAGATGGACAAGTTAAAAATTTCAGACATTGCCTTTAGCAGATTTATCACTACACTAGGTTTAGACCAAGCTCCATCACTTTTAAATAGGTCACCTTTTTAAAAACCTTCTGCATTTGTTGTTTGATCTCTTGAAAAGCGTATCATTGGTAAGACATTTTGGGGTTGATTTAATGAAAGTGCAATAAATTTCCATTTGCTAATTTTCATTATAGGTATAAAGCATTTCTTCATTTAAGCATTCTCAGGTTTTATGATAATATCATACCCTCTTTGCTACCCTGAGTCAGAATTTAAATTTTGCTTTAGGTTTATTTTTCCATTTCCAGTGCTAGTTACTTTATCCTCACGGTTTTGATAAAGGATGTTGGATTATGAGTAGTGGTCAATTCAGCTTCTTCATACAGAAACTCAGATCAGTTCTATTTATTAATTTCTAACAACAAGTTGCAATTCAAAACAGAATGTAAAGAAACAGGTAATAGAATAAAAAGCATAAAAAGGGGGGTGCCTGGGTGGCTCAGTCGATTAAGCGTCTGCTTTAGGCTCAGGTCCTGATCCCAGGGTCCTGGGATCCAGCCCCTCATCAGGCTCCCTGCTTAGCTGATGCTCTGCTTCTCCCTCTCCTTCTGCCCCTCCCCCCGCTCGTGTTTTCTCTCTCTCTCTCAAATAAATAAAATCTTTAAAAAAAAAAAAGGATAAAAAGGGCAAGGTGTTATTTGCTGATTGGTTTTCTCTGCTACCAAACCTAATTTGATGATTTGCTTACAGTTTAAGATTCAGCTTTACAATTTTGTGTGTTAGTTTGATCATGTCACTTAAAATTTTCAAACCAAACTTGGCACATTCCTAGATTTTTTTTTTTTAAAGAAGCATTAAGTGGATTGATTGTTGTGTATGTACATCTTTCCTTTCAATATATCCCTTCGTACTGTTAAAAAAAAGAATAAAACCACATATTAAAATTGTTAAAGAGGAGGGGATGAAAGGAAATGAAGGTAACAAATTCAAAACCGAACTGTCAGAAAAGACAGCCAGCTGCTAAAAGTCAAATCAGGTGAAAGACTCTGGAAGGGCCCCTTCAGGTAAATGTCACTTCTTTGCCTGGTAGTGCCTGTGCTGAGGTTCTTTTATCGTGATACATTTCACCTGTGGGAAGAAAGATGCCCAGTTGTCAGCGCTAGTCTCAGGCAGAATTGAGAAGGAGCTGAGATACCCACCTTCGGGCATCCTTGACTCTTTTAAGTTTGCCTGGCAGTACTCGCTTCACCTAGAAAGTCTCCATGAGTATCTGAATAAAGGCAAATTGCTCCCCAACTGAAACAATGGAACTGGGGGCATCATATTTATGGAGGATTGGGGGGATGCGTGTCTACCCCTGGACCTTAATTACCTCTTTTTATTAGGATGATTATAAATGCAAAATATGTGATAAGAATTAAACTCTTGAAACGCTTTTCCGTGAATGGGAAGGAACTGAAGGGAGGAGGGGCTCTGGAGGTGGAGAGACCGCTGCAGAAACAGGATGGGAATGTGCCAGAGGCAACTCTGTGTCCCCTGGGAGGCCTGCTGGGAATTGGCTCCTCCTCTTGGAACTGGGGTCCCGGGGCATCCTGGAGGGGCTGGCCTGGCAGGGGTGCAAACGTATGTCACAGGCCTCCTTGGCCCGTTCCGCTCATGAGACTCATCCTGGGAAGGCACCTCTTAACACCCACTCCACTGGACACTCCAGTGGAAGGGGTTAAAAATTACTTTGGGCAATCCGATCTAGCATCTAGAGAAAACGTGAAGGAATGAGTTTTCATTTAGGGGTAGGGAAGTGGGTCAAAGCAAGAATACGTGGTTTGGGATCTTGGACCACTTAGCTAATTGAGATGCCCTGGAGGCAGACTTTTAGATGGCAGTCCGTCTCCAAAGAGGAGCAGAGATCTCTCAGGAAAATACTTGCATGGAGGTAGCTGAACGTGAAGCCAAGCCTTTGAAACAGAGCTGGCCCTCCAGGCTTGTCACACCCAGGAGCTGGAGCAAAGCCGGTAAAATAGTAATGGTTAAATAATGGGAGAGACTGGAGATAGCATTTTTAAATCTACATTAGAACCTCTCTTCATCTTCAGGCTGACCTGCAAAATAGAAACTGTGCGCTCTCCACTGTGGAGGTAGGGAAACAATTTTTAGAAAGGTTAGCGTACTCAAGGCTGCAGAGCTGGTAGGAAGTAGAGCAAGGGCTTGAAGTGAGGGCCAGCTGATTCTAATGCCCTGCACTGCCCAGTATCCCTCAAGGCTTTCTGTAAGCTTTCCACTCGCTTTGGAGATATGGCAGTTTGCGGGGGAGGGGGTAATATATTTTGATACGGGATTGTGTGTTTACCATGGGATGCTTTTCTGGTCTGTGCTGATTTAAGGTCATGGAGGAATGCCAGGGAGGTGAACACACACAGGCTTAGGCCCACCTGGACAAATGCACATCTCAGAAAACAGGAGCAGCTGTGTGAAATACGAGGTCTCAGGGCCTCCTAAAGAAAGACGCACTCACTGGGGAGGACAGTGGGGTGTCGTGAGACCCAACACCACTGCTCACCACTAGGTGACCTTGGGCAGCTTCCTCAGATGAACCTCCATTTCCTGGCTGTAAAAAGGGAATAAAATATTTACTTCAGAAGGTGACCATATGATGTATAAAACTTTGTGAGTAAAGCATTGGGGGTAATGCTTGGTTCATATAAATACTCAGTGGCTTAGCGTTCATTGTTTTTTTGCCTGCAAGCTGCATCTCAGACTTTTAAAGACAAAGTGTTCAATCCTATTACCTCAAAAATCAAGTTATCTCTTCTTATTTCCTTTGTAATAGAAGAGCCGTTTGTCACATCCTGCGTGTATTGGTAGGGTCTGGGTCCTGTCGTTCACCCTTCCGCTCATCCTTCTCGTGGGGGTGAGAATAAAATCATGGCAGTTGTTTGTACAGTGCCATCGAATTCAAGAACTTTCATAAGAAGTAGATCTCATCAGCTGCGAATGCTGCAAAGCTTTCAAAGCAGCAATCACAATATGCCAGGCCTCTCAGCAGATGCTGGGAGGCTTCATGTCGCCTCATAGCCGCCACTGTGCCCTACAGAGCTCAGCCTTCTGAGGAGTATTGTACCATGAGCCCCACTGTCCCAGAAAATGCCCGGGGCCATTAAGAATCACAGACCCTACTGTCCTCCCCGATGCTGTGCGTCTTTCTTTAGGAGGCCCTGAGACCGTTTATTTCACACAGCTGCTCCTGTTTTCTGAGATTCGCATTTGTTCTGCAAGTTGTTTAACGTCCACTTATGACCCCGCCCCCAGTAGCTACCAACCTTAATAGTAACAGAGGGCATTGTTTTTGTTAAATTAAATATATATGGGGGTGTGTGTGTGTATGATATATCCTCTATGATGAATTGGTTAGTGCTGAGAAGTACACTCCCTTGGAATACAGTTTGATTGGCAAGTTATAAGCAGTAGGCAGGAACATTTCAAATTGTATTTACCAGATACTGAAAGCACTCACTATTTGTCAGGATTTTTTTCTGAGCACTTAGAACTTATTTACATCTCCCCAAATACTCTGAGGCGCATATTATTATCCCCATTTTAAGGATCCCCATTTGAGACAAAGGTTAAGTCACTTGCCTAAGGTCACACAGCTGGTAGGCAGAGTTAGGTTTTGAAAGCAGTTTGGCTGCAGAGTTGAACCACCACACTGGTGATAGAACCTAGCGTGTATCTCACAATTTGCGTCCCCTTTGTGTCCTTGCACATGTAGTTTTACTGAAGGAAACCTCACACCTGTCCAAACATGAGATCCCTGTGATTTACCATGTGGAGGGTTAAACTAGGCCCTATATTTCAGTATCAGTATTGAAATATGGCAGTATTTAATTTTCAATACGGTATTGTCAAACATTTTTTTTTTTAAGATTTGTATTTATTTGAGAGCATGAGCCGCGGGAGGGGCAGAGAAGCAACTGCCCGCTGAGCGGGGAGCCAGCCATGGGGCTCGATCCCAGGACTCTGGGATCACTACCTGAGCCGAAGGCAGACGCTTAACCGACTGAACTATGCAGGTGCCCCTCAAACATTTTTCTCTAAAAGTTTCTGAGTGTTCAGTCAGGCTTGGTGTTGAGTCTGGGAAAGAAGTACATTCTTCCATTCCCCTGAAGGGTGCATTCGACTCAGCAAGATCTGCAATCTTATGCCTGCTACTCTAATGATATTTATTTTTTTAAGTTTTAGGGCTTTCACCTATTATAGTTGAAAGTCCTATTGGGGGAGAGTAGCTTGTGCATGTGAGGTTTCATTGACTGTTTTCTAATTAGTATTGAAGATGGTGGTAGGCAGAGTAATGGCCCCCCCCAAAGGTTTCACCTCCTGATCCCCAGAATCTGTGTATCCCTTATGTTATATGGTAAGAGGGAATTAAGGTTGCAAATCAGCTGATGTTACCATATGCAGATTAGCCTGGATTATCTGGTTGGACCCAGTGGAAAAGAGAAGGCCAAGAGTCAGAACCAGAGAGTCAGAACTAATAGAGCTTTGAGTTTAAAAAAGTCAAAGGACCATTGCTGGCTTTGAAGATGGAAGGGGGCCACGAGCCAAGGAATGTATGCAGTTTCTAGAAGCTGGAAAAGGCAGGGAACTAGATTCTTCCTTAGGGCCTCCGGAAAGGAATGCGGCCCCGCTGACACTTGGATTCTAGCCCAGTGCAACCCGTTTTGTACGTTGACCTACAGAACTGTAGAAAATAAATGTGTGTTGTTTAAGCCACTGAATTTGCAGTAACTTGTTACAGCAGCAAAGGGAAACTAATAGAGTTACCAGAATAATCTGCGTTTGGTTCTGTTCCTTAGGCCAGCCCCGGGAAAGCTGCTTAATCTCATGATTTATGGTTATGGGCACATCAGGTGTAGCAAGTGTTTGCATTTTGGGGGCTATCCTATTTTACGTGCAAAAATAATGACTTTGGGGGTAGAGGGAATTAACTTGATAATTCTATACATTTTTACACTTAGCAAATGTTTAAAATGCCAGTACCAAGGTTTTAGCAAAAAAAAGTGTGGGTTTTGGAGAGTTGCTGGACAGCAATGTGACTGCACCCCACGGAGTGGTGGTCACCACCCTGCATTTGTTTGAGCGTAAGATGATAGTCCAAGTGTGGTAGAGCTGATCATTTGAGGTTTGACTCCAGATTCCCTTTAATTTTTTAAAATTTGCTCTTTGCTTATCTAGCAATGTTAATATGCATTCTCTGAGAGCAAGGATACGTCTATGCAAGGGCTTCCCAAACTATAACGAATTAAATAAAAGATGGTATCGTTCATTGGATCATCTATAGTAAGTATCCAAAGGGTTATAGGCCCCCTGAGTAGGTGGTATCTTGGAATTGAAGCATCAATTATTGATATTAAAAATAACAATTTTAATGGATGGGTTTTTTTTTTTTTTGAAGGAATCTTCCCATAACTAATCTTACATTGTGATTTGGAGACAACTTCTATTAATTAAGGAATTAATTACTTTGTTACAATGTAGAAATAGTAGTGTAGGGAATAAAATCTTAGGAATTTTCCCATATAAAAAATGAAATAAGGGCTAATGGAAGATTTTTAAAAACAATTTTAAAGAAATGTGGGTGGAAAATTAGCTGAATGGCATAAATATATATATATATGTACATATATATATATATATATAGCAGTTTCTGGGGGGAGAGACTGCCTTGTAAAGAAATATTTTAGGGGCGCCTGGGTGGCTCAGTCATTAAGCATCTGCCTTCGGCTCAGGTCATGATCCCAGGGTCCTGGGATCGAGTCCCACATCGGGCTCCCTGCTCAGCGGGAAGCCTGCTTCTCCCTCTCCCACTCCCCCTGCTTGTATTCCCTCTCTCACTGTTCCTCTCTCTGTCAAATAAATAAATAAAATCTTTAAAAATATATATTTTAAATATTGGAAACTCTTAAAACCAAGAGCTAGGACATTTTCTTATTTGCATTTCCTTTAAATATACCCTTTTTAGATTTGGAGTCACTGTGTTATTAGTTTAGGGGGGAAATTATAGACGTATAAAAAAAGTAGGATTGATTTCCTCTTATAAATGTGAAAACTCAAAACGATGTGGGGGAAAGAAAGTTTTGGTCTGTGTTCTAAAATGCTTTGGGCGGAGATTTTTCTAGGCTCTCACTTCTCTAGTCTAGGAACTTCCTGAGCCTCGGCTACGGGGGTGCAGTGCCCCTATACGACTCTTGACTCATTTGCTTGCATTTTATCCCCATCAAGTAATTCTTGGTGAATGGTTCGCTTTTCCCTGCCAATATCTCCATAGCAGAATGAGGATGTCTAGGTTATATAGGAGGCCTGGTAACCTTCACTCGTACCAGAAGGTATCTATCCCATCTCCTAGCCATCATTGATAAGTTAATAGACTGATGTTTTCTGTTGCCTCTTTCATTAGTATGAATCAGCTCCTGAGCTTCTCTCTCCTGGGTGAACTGATGAAAGAGTTTCTGGGCAAAGACGAGACCTGGGACCAATGTGCTGCCCTGTCCTCCCCCCAGGAGGTAACCATCCACTAAGAACCCAGGGTTGTCCAGTAGAAATATATATGAGCCACACATGTTAGTAACATACGTAATTTGAGTTTTCCACCAGCCACATTTTTTTAAATAAAAAGTTAAAAAAGTGAAATTAATTTTAAGAACATATTTTAACTCAATATATCAAAATGTTATTTCCTATTATCCATTATGATCAATCTAAAAATTCTTGACCTGTTTATACATTTTTTCCTAAATCTTTGAAATCCGGCATGTACTCTGCTTTCACAGCACATCTCTACGTGGATTGACCACGTCCCACGTGCTTAGTCACCACGTGTGGCTAGCAGCTACGCTACTGCGCAGTGCATCTCTGACCAGCTTTATCCTCAAGCAGTAATACCCTCTGTGAATCTGGAGAGAATTCTTGAATAGTTGCCATCCAGTGATTCTGGTAGGTTGTATAAAAACTGAATGATGTCATGGAGTCGCCTTGGTGAGCTCCAGAGAAAGCTGGTTCTGGTGCCTTTTGCTAGAACGAGTGAACAACAGGCTGAACAGTACAGTGGAACATGTCTCTAAGGTTGTCGGTAACGTAAATGTGTGAATTTCAATGTCAGGAGGTGTGCCTGGGCCTAGAAAAGAATTATTTAGATAATTAGGCTCATGCTTACAGAAAAGATGACTGTTCACATGCATTTGTGAGCTGTGATACCATGGGACGTGTGCGGCGTCTGGCCTGGCCCCAGCCCCCGGGCTTCAGGGCATTTAACTCCTCTCGTTTCTCACCTCACTGTCCAACCTGTTTATCTGCCACTGTCTTCATCCTGTCCTTGCCCTGTTTATATGTATAATGCTGCTCACTAGTTACACTCTTGCTCAGTTGCTTATTGTAACAATTTGAGAAGCAAGACTCCTGTAAAACCTAGATGACAGAAACCATCGCTTGATATCAAATATCCGTCTGCCAGGAACTTTAAGATTAGAGTATAAGAAGGCCTAGGCACGGAGTGAGAGGGAGAGAAGGAAGGGAAGGGTGCAGGTCTGTGTGGGAAAATAACTAAAAGCAGAGGGTCTCAGAGCAAAAAATTCCCCAGCTCCTGGGCAAGCCACTGTTGTCACGAAATTCCAAGATAGGTTTCTTTGGGTTTCATAAATGTATTGACTGATGCAAACACTCCACAACACAGTTGAGACATAGTCCCAAGCCCTTCTCAGTTCCTTCTGAAATTGATTAACACGCTAAACACAGTGTTTTGAGCACTTGCTATGGGCTAGACTTTATTCTTGATTCTAGGGAGTCAGTGAACAGGAGTCGAGGTTTCTACCCTCATGGAGATTTTTGGAGTTGATGTGTTGAGAGAAGAAAAGATGCTGCAAAGAAAGGTTGAGCCATGTAAACAAGTAAGACCAATACCTAAACAAGCTCAAGTTCAGGTTGGACCTGTTCTTTAGAGGCAGCATGGTCACCTGGTGATCAGAGTGACTGGGAAAGCCTGCTCCAGCCCAGGCAGGAGAGGCTCCTTGGAAGCCGCGGGACTCGCACTGAGGTGTAAAGCATGAAGGGAAGGGTGTGTGCTCGGTCACACAAGGAGCGGGTGGAGGAAGTGGTGAGACCGGCGGGATCCAGCAGGGTGGGGCTTTGCAGACTTGGTCGGGAGGATGAGCCTTCTTGCAAATGCCACGAGAAGGTGTCTCAAAGTGGTCTAAAAAGGAGCAGGCATGATTTACATTGGTGACAGACTCTGGGGGCTGGGCAGAGAAGGAAGCAAAAGGGGCCGAGAGTAGACGCAGGATCTGTTGTGAGGCCACTGCCCGAGGAGGGATGCGGCCGGCAGCAAGGGGGCAGGGTTGGAGAGGGAGAGCCCTGGACAGATTGCAGAGTGATGGAGGTAGGCCTGACAAGATTTATGGGGAGGCTTGGAGGAGTGACGCAAGCGAGTAGAAGTCAAGCAGGACTCCGGGATGAGAGAGTTGCAGGGAATGGAGTTCTGTTCTGGCCACCGGTTAGTTTGAGTTGCCTGTTAGCCCTTCCTAAAGGAGACAGATGTCAGCCAGTCGTGACCAAGGGACCCGCACTCGGGGGTGAAGTCGGGGTCTGAGCTGTTTAGGGAATCTGCCGTCACCTAGGGGGATTTCACAGGCAGAGAAGAGAGCCAGAGATCAGGCTCCAAGCAATGGCAGGAATTGAGAGATCGAGTAGGAGACCATGGAGGAACCAGTGAGGCAGGAGGAGGACCAGAAGAGATGCCGACAGAATCCGGTGTCTAGAGCAGGATGGGGTAATCAGTGCTGTTGTAAGTTCTTGAGAAGTTGAGTAAGAGAACACAGTATTTGCTGGGTTTACCAGTATGGAGGATTCCTTTAGGTGGTGATCTTGTTTTTTAGAGAAGTGATTTAAGGCACAAATGATTTGACCTCCAGCGTCCCCTGCAGTGGACTTTCCTCACTCTCTCCCTTCTCCACATCATCCCTGTGGCCTAGGTGTTCTCTCTTTGTTCCAGAAGTACTGAGGCCTTTCTCTGTCCCTGGACTACCATATCGGAACATGATTTTAGGTTCTTTCGGACTGAGCTCCTTAACAGCAAGATTTATAGGGTGGTGGTTGTTTTGTTTTGTTTTGTTTGTACATCCTAGCATGATGCAGACACTCAATACACATTTTCTGAATCAATGCGTTGAGTATTTTTGAATACTGTGTTTTTGCTTGTGTTATTTACCCCTGTGTTGTGGCAGGCAGAGGCCAAGGAAGAGCACAGAAGTTTTCAGATTCTCAGTCTGCTGCCCTCTGCCTTCTACAGCCGTGGTCTTGCTGGGCTGAGGTTAGCTTTTGCTCAGGTTTGGCCCCTTCCTCCCTCCCCACCATCCCCTCTTCCCCCCGCACCACTTACCAGAGGCTGCTTTGGAAGCCTTGCTTAGCTCTGGGCTTCCCTCAGTCCTCTCTTCTTAGCCCTTTCATGCATAACTTGTACCTTCTTGGGAGCCACATGCGAGCACCTGTGGATATCACTTCCCTATTTCAGAAACTGCTTCTTGTCCCCACCTTCAAATTCTTTGGGTGAAGTCGTCTGCAATTACTCCATACAATTTACCTACCACTTTTACCCCATTGCATACTTAATGCATCTTAAAGGCCTTGAAGCAACTGATTATAGCAACAAGAGGGTTCTTTTTAGCAAGTTTTTTCTTTTCTTCCGTGTGTGTGTGTGTGTGTGTGTGTGTGTGTGTGTGTGTGTGGTGTTATTTTCCCACCAGGGTTGTGTGGGGAGAATTTTTTTCTTCTACACTATTTCTATCACTTTGTTTTCTACTTCATCATCCTTCTGTTGCAACACCGCAATTATCCTAGTTGCTGTGGAGATATTAAGTGCATTGCTAATAATGGAGGATTATTCCTTTAGGTGGAAGAATAGAAGCAAGCGGAGAATATAAATCTTTTTGTGCAAATGTTTCCTAGTAACGATAACTAAGTGGTACTAGAGACTGTGGTGCAGAAATGTCTATATGGGGTTGGCTCATGTTTTTAGAAAGGATTGGCTTTCTTAATTAAAGAAAATATTAATTTAAGCTTCTGGTCCTCTTAGAGATTAATTCCCTAGTTGAATACTTTACTATTCATTCTTTAGTTTATATTCTTTGTCTAGTAGGACGTTGTCCCATATAGACTAAATTTTTTGTGGACTTCATCTTTTAAAATTTATTTCTTAACTTTTTTTTTTTTTTTTTTAAGATTTTTTATTTATTTATTTGACAGAGAGAGAGACAGCGAGAGAGGGAACACAAGCAGGGTGAGTGGGAGAGGGAGAAGCAGGCTCCCCGCAGAGCAGGGAGCCCGATGCGGGACTCGATCCCAGGACCCCGGGATCATGACCTGAGCCGAAGGCAGTCGCTTAACCGACTGAGCCACCCAGGCGCCCTTAACTTTTTTTTAAAATAAAAAACCTTTAAAAAAACTTTACTGAAGGATATACATTTTAATATTGTTCATCTGATTTTTATCTCATGAGATCTTGCAGTTTTCCGTGGACTTTTTTTTTTTTAAGATTTATTTATTTTAGGGGCGCCTGGGTGTTTCAGTTGGTTAAGCGTCTGCCTACGGCTCAGGTCATGATCTCAGGGTCCTGGGATCAAATCCCGCATTGGGCTCCCTGCTCAGCAGGGAGCCTGCTTCTCCCTCTGCCCCTTCCCCCTGCTCATGCTCTTGCTTACTCTCTCTCTCTCAAATGAATAAATACAAAATCTTTAAAAAAAAAAAGATTTATTTTAGAGAGAGAGCATGTGCAAGCATGGGGAGGGGCATAAGGAGAGGGAGAGAGAAACATTTAGCAGACTCCTTGCTGAGCTGAGCTCTGAGCCTGATGCGGGCTTGATTTGACGACCCTGAGATCATGATCTGAGCAGAAACCAAGAGTTGGATGCTTAACCAACTGTGCCATCCAGGGGCCCCTCCATGGACTTTATTATGATTAAAGTGATCATGTGTCCTGGTTTGCCCTGGACAGCCCCAGTGTATAACTGTTGTCCTGGTGTGATTACTAGTAAGGCTATCTTGCACTCTCAGAACTGGCCTGGTTAGGATGTTGAATTATATGGTCACCCTAATTAAAGACCACATTTATTTTTTAAATTTTTTAATTTTAAAAGATTTATTTGAGAGAGAGAGCAGGGGGGTGGGGCAGAGGAAGAGGGAGAGAATCCTCAAGCAGACTCCTCACTGAGCTCGGAGCCTGACTCAGGGCTCGATCCCAGGACCCTGAGATCATGACCTGAGCTGAAACCGAGAGCCCGACGCTTAACTGACTGAGCCACCCAGGTGCCCCTAAAGACCACATTTAATAGAAAACTAAGGGAATGAAGTATTTTATATATTTTTGTTTTAATCCAGATAACATATGTACATATTTTTAGATATAGATGGATATACATATGTGGATTATATACACCTGTGTATATATATACATACACACACACACAAATATGTATATATATTGTTTTCTTTTATTTCCTCCAACTAATGGTTTGGAACTTGCCAAATGTCTTTTTTTTTTTCTTTTTAAAGATTTTATTTATTTATTTGAGACAGAGAGAATGAGAGACAGAGAGCAGGAGAGGGGGGAGGGTCCGAGGGAGAAGCAGACTCCCCGCCGAGCAGGGAGCCCGATGCGGGACTTGATCCCGGGACGCCAGGATCATGACCTGAGCCGGAGGCAGTCGCTTAACCAACTGAGCCACCCAGGCGCCCTTGCCAAATGTCTTGATGCTAAAAAAATTTTTTTTAAAATGTCTTGATGCTATAGAAAGACACATATATACTTATACACATATGTATAAACATACACACACACACACACACACATGAATTTCTCATCTTCATGATTCCCTTATGTTATATTTTCACTAAAACTCATTTTACTGTAATAATGCCTGACTTGGCTCCTCCTAAATGGACAGGAGCTATATTCAGGGATTAATGTCCAAATAGCTGTTCTGATTTGAAATGATTTTTCATATCTCATTTGATTTCCCTCTGTCCAATACAAATGCTCACCTGCTCACCTGTTGTTCACATTAGATTTTTTCCCCTGCATGTGGTAGAATTGGGTGTATATCCTAGACTATTCGTTGTATTGTCTATTAGCGGCTCAGTTATTGGTACACCCAAAGATAGGACATCAGCCACTAGAATAAGAAAAGAAAGGTCTTTTAAAATCTTGGATATCTTGAAGAGTAAAAAGTACCATTTTGATATTCAGACTTGCATTTAAAAATATGCACATTCCTTCCCTAACCTATCCCCCCTTAGTGTCAAGTTTATTATTGTAAAATCTCTGAAAGTCATGTTAAAATTTTTATAATTGATCCAAGATCCTTGGGAAAATTTCTGGGAGTTTATGTTCTGGGGCCAAGGGGATCTTGAAGTGGCTTGAAAAGAAGGCGTTAGTGAATTGCTCTCAGGGTTAATCTCTCGAGAAGGGTGCTGGCACATGCTTCAGTATGTCGGGGGAGCACAAGTTGGTTGAAGGAGGGAGGGCTTGGCAAGCAGAGAGTGCCATTTTGTGCCAGGCTGGGTGTGCTGTTGTAAACAGACAGACAAGGTCCCTTCCCTCTTGGAGCCTACCACCTAGTGTGGGAGCCATCCAATTAAAACAAGGAAACAAGTATATAATCACCAGTTGTGAGAGTGGATCAGTAGTGCTGAGAGAGAACAAGAGGGGAGACCTTCTCTAGGTCAGGAAAGCACCCCTTGAGGAAAGAAGATTCAAGTTGAGAGCGAAGGCTGAGAAGATGCTAGCCATTTGTAGTTGTTAGTGCGAGCATACAACCTATGATGGGGTTGCTGTATCAAGGTGGGACTCAGGTCAGATAATTTGTTCGGGATCATTTCGTCAGTTCGTAGCAAATAAGGTGCCCTCTGGGTTCCTCTGTCAGTGTTTCTCAACCTTTTTTTTTTTTCATTATTGCCTTTTTTAGATAGTTTTTTCCTAACTATTCCCTTCCCCCTGTGAAATTTTAAGGCCCTTTGGAGGATCACAAACCATTTCTTCCATCCTTAGAGCACCAATTTTCACCAATGAGAATGCACACTCTATGAGTTATTGTCTGTGGGGTGCATTTTAGGGCAGTCAGGAATAGGCTTTTATTGAGTTAACATAGCATCCTTGGATCTCCATCTGGATTTGAATTTCTTGAGGCAAAGACCGTCTCCAGTAGGGACAACAGTAATAATGGGTGCCACTTACTCTGACTTTTTTTTTTTTAATCTTTCATGAGTTTAGGAAGAGTAAAATAAAAGCATCTGAAGCAGAGTATGAAAAACCCTAAAGGGTCTAGTTCATCTAATTTTCTATTTAGATGAAGAAACAACAATTACTAGGAAGGCTGGGATTAATCAATCTCTTTAATCCACTTCGGCGCCATTTCCAGGACACTCTTGGTAAGGAGCAGATTCAGGAAGATGGTGATCGTCAGGAGCAGTCCAGGTTTTATTGTACAGCCTGAAGATTTGCATGTGCGCAAAGTTGCAGTCCCACCTAGGGAGATTAAGTTGGCAGATTCTTCAAATACTTTTCTAAAACATGATAAAGATCATGAGAAGGGTGCTGTGTAGAGGGGTGAAAAGGAAAATCTGATTAGTGATCACTTCTGTGTTTCCAAGGCAGCACATCTGTCGAAAAGGCAGCTCTACAAGAACTTAGGAGAAAAGCGAACTAAAGATATAGGATACCAGTAAGCTTTTTAAGAGAAGGAAATTAAGGGGGTGATGTAACTATTCTTTACCACTCAGATTCTTTTGTCATTAAGGTTGGGATTATACACGTCTATAGGACATGGGTTTATCGAGATACTTCATGTAATATATAAGGTTGGGAGAAATGCAGGGAATATATCTGAAATTAGGTGATGGAACCTCTAGTCTGGCTCCTTCTCTGTATCACATATGTGAGAGAGAGAAATTTAGATCAAGCTTGTTCTAGTTAATCTGGCCAACAGTCGTGGAAACTGGAGAAAGGTGTACCCGTTTTAATGACCGGTCTTGTAATTTCCTCCTGTGCCTCAGTGAATTTTGGAGATAGGCTCAGTGGATGACACAGACTTCTAAATTTTGCAGTGATTACTTCCTTTTACTGTATCTTCATCCACCTCCAGTCACATACAGATTTTAATTTTTTTTCAGTGGTGTAATCCAAGTCTACTCCTCCCCCCAACCCTTTCTAATCTTGCTTTTTAGTTGTTTTGTTTACCTTCTCGACAAGCCCATCACCTTTAGTAGGTGAGCAAGAAGTAGGAAAATTATGAAACTACAGCCAGATAGATGTAATTTTTAAAATCTTTCCAAAGGGTAAAGCGGAAAAGATGAAAAGTAGAGGTAATGTATGGTTTCAGTCCCTAAACCTCGTTTCTGTTCTTTTTACCCCATTTGTACAAGCAGTGGAGTCCTGGCCTTACTCAGCCATCATTAAGAAAATGAAGCTCAATTTGCTTGTTTGTTTTAAATGATGAACTTGCACCGTGCTTCTAAAATGCCATTTGTGAAACAATCAGGGTTGGATACATACTTTTTTATCCAAGTAACTAATTACCTATTTTTGAATTCTAAGAATCCTTTGATTCCTTCCGACATGAAACAAACAAAAGAACTGGGCGCCTGGGTGGCAACAAACAAAAGAACTGGGCGCCTGGGTGGCTCAGTTGGTTAAGCGACTGCCTTCAGCTCAGGTCATGATCCTGGAGTCCTGGAATCGAGTCCCGCATCGGGCTTCCTGCTCAGCAGGGAGTCTGCTTCTCCCTCTGACCCTCCTCCCTCTCCTGCTGTCTGTCTCTCATTCCCTCTCTCAAATAAATAAATAAAATCTTTAAAAAACAAACAAAGAACTGTTGACAAAATGCCTTTTTTAATCATTTGTCTTCAAAAACATTTTTATTCATTCAAATGAGATTTGATTATCTTCTACAAAGAATTTGGATTGAGTCTTTAAACCCAGCCAGAATTTAGCAAATATAGCTGTCTGATGAGCCACCTTTATTATTAAATATTTGTTTATAAACCATACATGTTACTAATAGTTTCTAAATATTATGTCTGGAAACGGAAGTAGTGGAAGTGATGTGTCAGCTGTGAATTGCCGTGGACACGGTTGTCAATGAGAAGCGGAAGGAGCTGAGGGTGTGTCAGCTACAGGACATTGGAAACGTAAGTATGAGGCCCAGACTCCTTAGAGTCAGCCTCCATCCCGAGGCTGCTTTCACAGGAAGAGGTTCCAAGGTCCCACACCCTTTGGGTTAGGACTAAAGAGTAAAATCATCGTGCAGTAGGGTTCTACTTTACAAAAGGCATTCAGGGTAACCAGGTTCCATGTGCAGTTGTGAACTGACAATGTAATTCATAGAAGCCTTAAGAAGGCTTGATTGAAATTGACATGTTTAATTTAAGATCACAGTATACAACTTACATGGAATTTTGCAAAAGGCAGAAAAATATCTTTTGGACCTGGCCACTATTTCAGTAGTCACATTTCCGTCTTATTGGCAGATATGCTTCATGTCAGCCACATCTTAACTGATGGAAGGCTCTTGGTGGAAGGTTGCTGGAGGCAAACGCAGCTTGGGAATTCTTCCGTTAGGGGGCTCCATTAACATGAGTGTTTGGCTACGAGAATGTTCTTGAGGGATGTCTTAGATGTCCTGTTGGAAGCAAAACAAGTCTTCTCTTAGATGTGGTTTCATCTGGGAACAGTTTTGCAAGTGACACATTATGGATTTGTGCTAAGCGCCTCCCTCTGTGCATAGGCTGCACTGAATGAGGCCTTTAATTTCAGCAGGGATGAGATATGCCCTGCCATTTGGTGTACAGAGCATAGTCTTCGTGTTGGTTGGGATGGATATGATGTGGAATATGAAAACCTGTGGGGGCAGTGATGGAGTTACAGATCTAAACATGTTCTACCACAAAATGGAGCGCTGCCCTGACCACAGAGGTTGCTTCGTCAACATTAAGTAGTGTTTAGAACGCTCTCTACATTTAGAAGGCTTAAGGGCTTTTGAATTATAAGGCACATTTAGATCAGCGGTGTGTTTGAGCAAATTGTCTTTGTCCTTGAAGGACATAACCAGGACTGTTTTTGCCATTAATGTTGGAATATTGTTTTGCAGCTTAAATCATAATACTTGGATTTTTTTTATTTTTGAAAAAATTATCCATGTCTTAAATGTGAATGAGTTTATAAGTAAATTTGAGAAGTACTTTTTTTTAATTAATAGGCTTTATTTTTTGGAGCAGTTTTAGGTTTACAGAAAAAGTGAGCAGAAATTGCCGAGTTCCCATATGCTGGGCCCCCTCCCCGCCAGTTTTCCCTATCATTAACATCTTGCTTCAGTGTCATACATTTGTTTTCATTGATGAGCTGATATTGACACGTTATTATTAACTAAAATCCATAGTTTACATTAGAGTTCACTCTTTGTGCTATGTATTCTATGGATTTTGAAAAATGTGTAATGACATGTATCCACCATTACAGTGTCATACAAAATAGTTACACTGCCCTAAAAATCCCCAGTACTTGACCTTTTCATTCCCCTGCCCTAACTCCTGGCACTCACTGAGTTTTGTTTTTTTTTTAAGACTTATTTATTTTAGAGAAAGGGTGTACAAGCTGGGGTGGGGGGAGGAGGGGCAGAGTGAGAGGGGGTGAAGGAATCCCAAGCAGACTCCACGCTGAACACAGAGCCCGACATGGGACTCAGTTTCACAACCCTGAGATCATGACCTGAGCAGAAATCAAGAGTCAGATGCTTACCCAACTGAGCCACCCAGGCGACCATTTGTAGATGTTCTTTATCAGGTTGAGGAAATCTCCCTCTATTCTTAACTGAGAGTTTTTATCAGGAATGAATGCTGGATTTTGTCAAATACTCTTTCTGTGTCTATTGATATGATCATGAGATTCTTCTTCTTTAGCCTCTTGATGTGATAGATTATTGATTTTTTAATGCTTAATTAGCTTTGCATGCCTGGTATAAATCATAGTTATGGTGTGTAATTGTTTTTTTACATTGTTGGATTAAATTTGCTAGTATTTTGTTGAGGACTCTTTTTTTTAAAGATTTTATTTATTTACTCATGAGAGACAGAGAGAGAGAGAGAGAAGCAGAGGGAGAAGCAGGCTCCCAAGGAGCAGGGAGCCCGATGCGGGACTCGATCCCAGGACGCTGGGATCATGACCTGAGCCGAAGGCAGACGCTTAACTGTCTGAGCCACCCAGGCGCCCTGTTGAGGACTCTTTTCATCTTTGTTCGTGATGAGAGATATTGGTGGTCTGTAGTTTTAATGTCTTTGTCTGGTTTTGGTGTTACAGTAATGCTGGCCTCATAGAGTGAGTTACAAAGGACTCCCTTTGCTTCTGTCTTCCAAAAGAGATTGTAGAGGATCGGTATAGTTTCTTCCTTAAATGTGTGGTAGAATTTACCCATGATGCCATCCGGGCCAGGTGCTTTTGTATTTTGGAATATTATTGATTCAGTTTCTTTAACAGATACAGGCTTATTCAGATGATCTGTTTCTTGTGTGAGTTTTCTCAGATTGTATCTTTCAAGTAACTGGTCCAGTTCACTTAGGGTATCAAATTTGAGGGCATAGAATTGTTCATAGTATTACATTATTTTCCCTTTAAAATCTGTAGTGATGTCCTCTCTTTAATTTCTGATATTAGTAATTTGTGTTGTCCCTTTTTTTGCTTAGCCTGCCTAGAGACTAACTAAGTTTAGTAATCTTTTCAAAGAACCAGCTTTTGGTTCCATTGATTTTTCTCTAGTAATTTCTTCTCAAGTGCATTGATTTATGCTGTCATTTTTATTATTTTCTTTTACTTTGGATTTAATTTGTTCTTCTTTTGCTAGTTTCTTAAGGTATAAGCTTAGCTTATTGATTTATATCTTCTTTTCTAAAATATGTATTTGCTACTCTAGATTTCCCTCTAAGTACTGCTTTTGTTGCATCCCGCAAATTTTAACAAGTTGTGATTTTATTTTGATTTAGTTCAAAATATTTGAAAATTTCTCTTCTTCATTGATCCATGTGTTAATTAGAAGTGTGTTGTTTAATCTCCTAACTATTTTGGGATTTTCCAGCTCTTTGTTATTGATTTCTAGTTGAATTCTACTGTGGTCTGAGAAAGGAGACACCGTTTGATTTCTTTTAGATTTATTAAGGTGTGTCTTATGGCCTGATATGGTCTATCTCGGTGAATGTTCATGTGAGCTTGAGAAGAATGTGTATTCTGCTGTTTTTGATGAAGTCCTCTACATATGTCAATTGATCTAGTTGATTGATTGTTTTGTTTTGAGGGAGACAGAGCACGCACATGTGTGCGCACATGTGCAGGCAGGAAGAAGGGGGCAGAGGGAGAGAGAGAATCTTAAGGAGGATACGGGGCTCCATCTCATGACCCTGAGATCATGATCTGAGCCAAAATCAGGAGTCGGATGCCTAACCAACTGAGTCTCCCAGGTGCCCCCCAGTTGACTGATTTTTATTGTTGGGTTCAACTATGTCCTTACTGATTTTCTGCCTGCTGGACCTGTTAAAGTGACTTTTTAAAGATCACAATTAGCAATATCAGAATCGAGATTAAAGCCAGATCTCCTAATTGTAATGAAATATTTTTTACCCATGATGTTTCCCCTAGGAAGCCCCTTTGCTTCTTATTTTCATCATATTTCCTACTGCTGACAATTAGAGAGTGGCTCCCCACTAATACACTATTACAGTTTAATCAAAGTACTGTGAAAAGTAAATGGGTATATCCTGACTGGAGAGAGTACACATGTGTGCATTTCTTGTATACATTTTGTTTGTTTAGAGATGTGATGGAAAACTTTATTATATGCTATCCGTAAACCTTTCTGCAAGGATAAGTTAAGAATTATTCTTTACTTTTCCCTGTAGCAAGCTTTAGACACTGTAGGGAGATGGGGGCAGGTGAATCTGGAGTTCTTTTTCCATGTGCTGAACCTCATCCTTTTTTGAAGGTGGCATATGCTAAGGTCAAGGTGGCATCCAAGGTGTCCAAGCCCATAGATAGTACTCTGAAAGCAAGAGAGAGAGAAGCATGGTCACTAATGACAACATTCATGTTTACTCCTTCAACTTATACTTTTTGTACCTGAGGTGTAACCTCTGACCGTGCATGACTTAGAAGCTCAAGGTAAAAGCATGTGGCTGACTTACTTATTTGGTCAGCATCACCATCCTATTTGGTGGCAGCTCATTAGAGCCTGGGTGGTGCCTCAGCTTCCACCACTGGGACTTCTGGTTTACATCTAGATGCTCAGCTCTGGCCCCTACTCCCAAAATGTGTTCATCATCCCAGATCTCTGGGTGATTGCTTCATCTTCCTTTATCTTGCTCAAGATTCAGTTACAAAAAGTTCTATTAGCCAGCCCCTCATTTCACTTCCTTCTTTCTTCTTCCTCTTTTCCAGTTATTCCTGGTACTTTAGTTGTTCTATTTGGACACAAAATAACTCTTTGGAGTCCTGAGAGTTTACTTTCTTGACTCTCCTTTTGTTCTCTGAACATCATCCTTCATCTGATACTTAAAAGAAGATCTCGGGGCTCCTGGGTTACTCAGTTGGTTAAGTGTCCTTAAGTGTCTGACTCTTGGTTTCAGCTCAGGTCAGGATCCTGGGATGGAGCCCTGCCTCAGGTTCTGAGCTCAGCACAGAGTCAGCTTGCGATTCTCCCTCTCTCCCTGGTCTCCCTGCTCTCTCTCCCTCAAAATAAATAAACGAAGACCTTAAAAGATGTTGGCTGTGTGAAATAAGGCTTATGTAAATATGCTGGTCTGTAATTTGCCCTGGCATTGTTTGGAAGGAATGTTGGAAGCCTGTTGGATGAGACTGAGAGATGGGCAATGATGCACAAGGTAAACCAGGTAAACTCTTTATAAACGAGTTGAAGGAAGTATAAGTTATTCATTTTTAAACCAAGTTTCTCACAAGAGAAGCAAACTGCTGATAACTAGTGAGGAAGCTAGAGTGAACCACCTCTTAGAAATCTTAAGAGCAAGGACAACAGGGGCACCTGGGTGGCTCAGTCATTAAGCTTCTGCCTTTGGCTCAGGTCATGATCCCAGGGTCCTGGGATCGAGCCCCACCTCGGGCTCCCTGCTCTGCGGGAAGCCTGCTTCTCCATCTTCCACTCCCCCTGCTTGTGTTCCCTCTCTCGCTGTCTCTCTCTCTGTCAGATAAATAAAATCTTAAAAAAAAAAAAAAAAAAAGAGCAAGGACAACAGAAGAATAGGAGAGAAAAATAAAAACTGGAGGAAATGGTCCCAGATCCAAGAGACTGGAATGGCTGAGAATCTGAAGGAGATTCCTGAGCAAGAGATGGAGGGTTTGCACAGTTTAACGCTGGATAAACGACTCAGGTGTAGCTAGTGGGCTCATTCTGTTAAGCTACTCAGGTATGTACAGGACACTGTTGGAGCCTGGTGGTTTTGATTATAATACTTACGTGTCTCCTGAGGAGCTACTCTGCCTCCATCAAATGTACTCTCTCCCTGACCAGCGGTGAACTCTCTCTGGCAGCCTCTTACTAATAACAACCCCCTCCCAAATTTGTTTCCATCTTAGTTCATATTTATTCATGTCTCGTTTCATTTTTACTTCTAGCTTCATTTTTATTTTAAAAGACAAGATTTTGAGCCAGAGTAATCATAGTACATTTTGCTTTATGTACTATGTACATATGTACATTTTGCTTTAATTTTATGAACTGTAATTATGCCGTATTTAACCCGAAACGCTGACCTCTTTGCTACTGGGTGGTACATTACCACAAATGGCATCTTGCTAAAAAGAAAACTTTTAAGTTTCCAGGACAGAGTGTTTTTATTTGCTTACCACACACAGTGACCAAAATGAAAAATAGGGTTTATTATTTTTATCCTTAGTACATAATGATATTAAACAGACTTTGTACTTATGGTAAATGTTTTTTTAGAGATTGTTAATATGGTAACTGACATTTGGAAATTTGTGTTGGGATTTTAGCCTCATCTTTTCTCTAACTTTTTAATTATGACAACAACTCGTGTTTATTTTAGAAACATTTAAACCTGGATAAGAAGGAAAGTTTAAGTCACATATAAATCTGTCACCTGTTACTATTTTGCATTATCTTTCCAGCATTGTGTTTACACATGCAACTTTACAGGATAAATAGGGTCATACACATATTGCTCGTTTGTACTCTTGAATGTATCATGAACCTCTTGTCACTCCCCACTAAACACGGTAAGGAAGTATTTCGTATTCCATTGTGTCCATCCACCACAGTGTATTTAAGCAATCCTCTGTTGTTGGACACTTCGTTATTTCCAGCTTCTTACTATTGTCAACAATGTTAGAGGCTCAGAGCTGAATCTTTGTTCACATTCTTAGGTTGTTTGTAAAATATAAGAAATGTTTTACAGTAGTCCTAGAGAGGAGTTTGATGATTTGGTTTGTTTTTTAGCCAACTTAATATGTGAAAACATGACATCTCACTTTGATTTGGGTTTCTTTGCTTACCAGTAAGGTTAAACACTTTTGCACTTTCAGTATTAAAGTACAAAACGGTTATTTTCTTTTGTTGCAGAAGATTGGAAAGCATTTCGGAAAGTTAAATAATTAAGTTTCACTGTTGTATCTTGTCATTTCTTATGACTTTTAAGTTGTTGAGGAGTTTGGCTAGAACAGTTATACCTTTGTGTCATGAAGGAAAGGACTAGATTGCCAGATTTGTGGACTAGATTTGTGGAAGACCTCACAGAAAAACTATAGAAAGCAGAGGTTGCAAGACACAGGGCTTTTTAATCCATTGTTCAACTTTTCCCTCTAGCTTTAAAAAAAAAAAAAAAAATTACTCCTATTTCTGGGATATTTTGAATGCAGTCTGTATTAGGCAGAGGGAAGTACAGAGTGACCTTTCAAGATATTTTAAATTTAAGAGTCTATAATTAGAAAACACTATTTGAGTTCTCATAACATAATTTTACTCTTAAAGTACCCATTTAAACTGGTGGGTCATTCCTATTCCTCCTTTTCTCCTTCCCTCTCTCATTCATATCTGCCATATGTACATACAAAGACTCTGCTTCTGAAAATACTCAAGGCATCAAATTTGTCAGTTTTATAATATTACAATGCTTTCCCTCTCCCCCGCCCTCTATAGGATTACTTCAGTGACTTCCTTATCTGACTTGCAAAGAGCTTACATGGGACTCTTTAGGAACACAGCTGACTGTCTTATAAAGAGGGAGTTAGGCCGTGAACAAATACCCATTGACTTGTGTGCCGGGGAGACAGCAGAAAACCTGACAGATATGGTCCCTTCCCTCATGGAGTGTACAGAAAAGAGACAATAGTAAATCTTTGCTAACAATTGACTACATAATTATACTTACCAAACTGTTATGATGGAGAAAGCGGATAATGTGGCTTTGGTGAAGGGGACCCTAATGTAGCCTGGAGGAATGAAGAAAGCCTTCTCTAAGGAAATGATGCCTGTCCAAGCATACCTAGGGATTAGTTAATACATGTTGTCCCTGGCTCTCCCTTGCCGGTGAACTGCACGTGAGTTCATCTATTTCTGCTTTCTTTGGTGGCTTAACAATACCTCACAAGTATTAACGTGAAAATATACTGCTATAGTTGATTAACAATTTGAAGATGAACACTGAAGAAAAATTCTTAAATAATTAGCCTTAAGAACAACATACTTTGCCTACTGGAATGAAAAAGGTTGACAAATCACGGGGATGCCATCTTCTTCGTAGGACTTGTGGAACAACCATGAAAGTTCAGTGGTACCGCGTCTTCTATGTAGAGGACGGGAGTATCTGGAGCAACAAAGGTCCTTTTCTAGCTAAGATTTGCTCTCTAATAAAATAAAAATTCACCTATTTTCTAACTTATATTCTACATTCCAACTTACAATAAAATGCGTCTTAACTGCAGTGGCTTTTGTCATTTGGAAACTCTCCATGTTTTACTGCTAGGTAGAGCCTGAGATGAGTATGACAAAAGCAATATTCTTTTAAATTGTTTAATCCCCCAAGACGATTTTATGGCTGTTCTTTGCCAGACAACAACTCTCAAGTCCATTAGACTTAGAAAACAGATGCTTCTGGGGAAAGTTGCTTTCAATGCATCAGGTTACTTAGGTTTTTTTATGTGGCTGCATTTTGTCCCTCTCCTGATGTTGGAGAATTTGTTTTACAAATCTGGAGCCGTCTTCTCCTTAGCTCTTATCAGAAGCATGGCTGAAGGAAATGCAAGCGCAGGAGGAATTTCTGGTGCAGTTGAATCCCTGAAATGAGCCAGACCGTCAAAGCTGCTTATTTGTATCACGTTGCCTTGGCTTCCTACCAGAGAAACTCGAGAGAGTTATGCTTCGGAATGTATTGAAGGACACCCTGAAAAACCATCGGATGATGTCATACGATGGTCTGCCTGGTCTGGGCTGTTGCTTACAGCCCGCCTCCTGTGTACAGACCCCTTGAGAGCATATTTCTTGAGCTGTGTCCTTGGGGAACAAAACCAAGTTCCCCACTCCTCTTTCTCCCAAATCTGGGTACAGAGATACATATGCTTTCTCTCTCTGAGCTTAGGAAATGTTGTTTCTTCTTTTGCTTTACCCTGTACGAAGGCAATGAGCCAACTATGCAGCCAGCTCAGTGCTGGTTTTTGTCACATTGTAAGACTTAGTACATTCTATTACCCTTTGTCTTTCTCTATTTTAGTTACTCCACAACAGTGCACAATATGCCAGGTGCTATTTCCGAACGCATTATAAATATTAATCTCGTCAGTCCTCTTGAGGACCCCGCGGAGTTTGTACTGTTGTTATTCCCATTTATAGATGAGGAACCTGAGGCACAAAGAGATTAAGTACCATTCCTGGAGTCACACAGGTGCTGAATGTGGAGTTAGGTTTTCAGAGCCCTTGTTCATTAACCAGCCCCACTTCCCAGCTGTGCTACCTTAGCAGTGATTCCGTACCCGGAGCAGGTGGGACAATCTTCAGTCACAGGTGGGACCCCTCCCTCTTACACTGTAGCTTGTGACCGAGAACCCCTGGTCTGTATTCACCTGGCTCTGGTTCTACATTACTCTTCTTAGAGTAGCATTTTATTCCATATGTTATATCATTTACTCGATTCCTTTATGAAGTTATGCATGGTACCTATATTTCAAATTAAAATAAATCATGACCTTCTGTGATATATTTTTTTAATGGGTCCTTTCTTACCATGACATGACATTAGGATGTGTACTGAAGAGTTTTTGGCGTAGTAAGCATGAATTTGCATTCTAACCACCCACCCCCTCTTACCCATTCTTTTTGACAAGGGGACACATTCTAAGTTTGACTAGATGAAAGGCACCATGTTAGCCATGTAATTGAAAAAAATTCTGTAAGCTGAATATATTATTACTATCATTAACACCAAGTTATAAACAGTTAAAGTCTTTTTAAAAAACTCCATGAGAAGATTGCAGCAGCTGTATTTCAGAGAGAATCTTCCAGCATTGTCTTAGGAAGTGACAGAGCGGACACCTCATAGCAGCCTGGGCTTCCGGGACGCTGAACTCTGCTGTGTGGGGGGGCAGTCCATCCACCTGACCTGAAGAGCCCTCAGCACCCGGGCCTTTGCCCCCGGCCCTCACTATCCTCTGATCACAATCTTCACCAATGCCTGCCTTTCCATTCTTCAAACCTGCCTGACTCCTTCCTGCCTCAGCGATTTTGAACCAGCTGCTCCTTTGGCCTAGAGTGCTCTTCTTCCCTGGCTGCCCCCTGCTCCACCTCCCCCACCATTATTGTCCTAAGTAGCCTCCCCTCAGCATCCCTGACCACTTGCCCTACATGAGCCGCACCAGCCTTGCTCTGATGCTGATTGACCTCTCTCGGTGGCATTTATTGCAGTCTTCTTGTTTATCTACTTGGTGGTTTCCACATTAGAATGTGAGCATCGTGAGGGACGGGAATCCGCCCACCTTCACTGCTCCACCTCCGAACAGGGTCTGGCGTGTATTAAGTCAGTGGCAGCCAAATGAACGGCCGGGTTACTTTTCTCCTCCTCAAATGCCGCTACCTGGTAGAGTTTGTGTTTTCCTCGTGACGCTTCCAGGAGGACAGGATTAGCTCTTCATTTCACCTCCATCTCCAGAAAACCAACAAAACATGTAAGAACAAAGCATCTTTCTTATTGAACCTCTCACTTTCTCCATCTTTTAGAGCTGTCATGCTTGGCCCCATACCACTCTTCGCAGAAAGGGTCTGCTACAAGGCAGGGGGTGTTGACTGGTAGGAGAACCAAGGTGGGATTCGGTGTGCTCCCATCTGCACCCACAAGGTTCGGTGCTTCCTGCTGCTAGGTCATGAGTGTGATTTGCATCAGCTAAAGGTTGGTCACCTACCAGTTGTCCCGCAACTTCTCTGCTATCTTCCCTTTCCAGTTAAGACATTCCATTAATTCCTTAACTGAGAATTTCCTCAGGAGAGTCTTAGATTTCATGCTGATCCAGGTGAGTGGATGTTTCCTCACTCATTGGATTGTTATCTTAAATGACAATAAGAGAACTAGAGGTAACACCAAAGCCTCCTAACCCCTCTGTGGTACTGCCAAAAAACAGCCCTCAGGAACTGACTCACCCATGCCTTAAGAAAAGTTTGTGGCATTAAAATCTTCAAAGAAAGATCTGTCAGCTGTGCACCTATTTGGCCACATTACTAAAATTATTACTAGCAAAGTTATTTGTTTTTTGTAGTTATTTAAAAACCAAGGTTTAAAAGGTATGGTAGTTATACCCATTCTGTGCCCACTGAGGACGAAGTTTTCTCTTTTAGGATGGACATTGTGCAATTCTTTTCACTATCTAGACTAATTTGAATTTAATTTGAAGGATAATTTTATTCTTAAATAAAAAGAGCAGTTACCTTTTTAAAAAATATTTATTCACTTATTTTAGAGAGAGAGAGAGCACGCGAATCAGGGGAGGAACAGAGGGAGAGAGGAACTTAAGCAGACTCCACGCTGAGTGTGGAGCCCCATGTGGGGCTCAGTCTCACGATCTTGAGATCAGGACCTGAGCCAAAGCTGAGAGTCTGAGACTTAACCGACCTCACCAGCCAGGCACCCCAGCAGTTACATTTTTAATGCAAAATATTTTCTCTTCTATACAGCTTATGGGCACCTTATGACTGGAGGCTCATTTGACTCTTCTAAAAGCCATTCTTTTTTGATCATTACTAATTAGTGTGGTGTTTCCCTAAAAAGATTTAAGCCCTAAGATGGACTCCAGGGTCTTGTAATCCCAAGTTAATTAAAAATAAATGTTTGTGAATATTTAAGAGGCATTGTTCAGCACAGCATTCTATAGGCTTATTTGTTTGTCTTCTGTAAAATTCAAAATAATTCTAGGAATGTTGCTCGGATTAGAACGCCTATATAGAGCCAATACTAGGAATGACAGCAATTTCTGAATATTTGACCCCAATGATATCTCCCTCTTTGTCTGGTGGTGTCTGTACCATTGAAGCTGGATGAAGAAAAGAACTCATTTATTCAACAAATACTTACTGAGCAATTTCTGTGTGCCAGGCACTCTGTTCAGTGTTGCGAATAAGGCAGTGAACAAAACAAAATCCCTGCTTTCAGAAATGGAGCTTTTAAGAATCTCCCAAATTTCCCCAGCAGGCAAATGGGCAAAGGGAGGCACAGAGAACTTTATTCACTGTCAGGTGTCCTGGGGAAACCCCCTTCCAGCTGACAGGCAGACTCGTGGAAAAGGAAGAGAGTGGAAACCCGATCTGGAAAGTAAGATAAAGTGATCTTATGCTCTCGTTTAACCACGCAGAAATACAGAAGCCTAGTAAAATGATCCACACATCAAAAAGGTGCCGGCTTAATATAACCTGGCCTTAGAAAAGAAAGAAGCATCACCTGTCCAGTATGTCCTTTTAATATATTTTTTTAGGTTCACAGATAATGCCCAAATTCTGCCTCCACTACCCTCTCCCAGCCTCTGTTATCTGTGTCTGATGCATCCTTCCAGTTTCTCTATACACAATTTATATTCACATTTGCTCTTTTCATAAGGTAAAAGATAGTAAACTGTACTTCTGTGCCATGTATGTTTTTCTCTGAATATATGTAGGACGGTTTAACAAATCAGTACTAAGAGAGCTTCCTCATTCCTTTTTCTTTTTTTCCTCAACAGTTACAGAGTAGTCCATTGTATGGATGTACCACAATTTAAATAGTGACCTATTGATGGACATTTGGGTTGTGGCCAGTCCTTTGCTCTTAAACAATGCCACAATAAATAACTTTGTACATAGGTTATTCTGCATGTACACAATTATATGTGTATACATTTGCAGAGCAGAATTGCAGGTCATAAGGTATATGTATAATTTTGATAAGATACCTTGTCAAATTGCTTCCCAGAAGGAGTTTTTCTTATTCCATTCCTGCTAGAAACTTGTGAGGGTAGCTGTTACCTGGGCCTGAATTTTATCACCAATCTGGTAGGCTAAATGGTTTCTGAGAGTAGTTTCAGTTTAGGAACACTGTTTGTTCAGAATTTTCAGTGGTATTTTTTTTTTTTTTAAGATTTTATTTATTTATTTGAGAGAGAGAGAGAATGAGGGAGAGCACATGAGAGGGAGGAGGGTCAGAGGGAGAAGCAGACTCCCTGCCGAGCAGGGAGCCCGATGCGGGACTCGATCCCGGGACTCCAGGATCATGACCTGAGCCGAAGGCAGTCGCTTAACCAACTGAGCCACCCAGGCGCCCCTTTTCAGTGGTATTTTATAAAAGAAGATGCTCAGAAAAGTAAAGAGGACTAGAAGGCAGCTTTTTTTTTTTTTTTTACTCTACAAAAAAACATCTTAAATCTTCTATTATGTAATTCAAGACCGTGGTTGTCCGCATTAAAAATGCTACATTTTAAATACAGAAAATATATAGGATAAGAGTGCTTCTTAGGCTCATGATGTACCTGGGTGACCTGCTAAAAGTAAGACTTTTCTCTTTAATTTGGTCTTATATTGCTAATTGAAATAGGACAGTATGCAAATATGAGTTAACACAGTGGGCCTGAGACTGCTCTTTTTGAAAGGCCTGCTTGCAGCCTTGGCCGGTGGCTGGCATCTGGGAACTTAGGTTTGGGGACAGTTCCCTCGTTAGTGTGGCTCACTGTGCCTCCGCTGTGCAAACAAGACAGTTTCTGGTGAATACCTGCTTGCATTCCAGGAGTATGGAATTTGGGTACATGCCCAATGGCAGGTTTCTGTGTGACCAGCCCCAAAGAAACCCCAGACGCTGAGTCACTAATGAGCTTCCTGGGAAGACCGTATTTCACAGGTGCTGTCACAACTCAGTGCTGGGAAATTAAGCACAACCTGTGTGATTCCCCTGGGACAGGACCCTTGGAAGCTTGCTCCTGATCGCCTCTGGACTTTATCCCACGGGAGGCCTTTTCCCTTTGCTGATTTGTATCGTCTTGCTGTAACAAATCATAGCCATGAGTAGGACTATAGGCAGGGTCCTGGGAGTTCTCCTCGTGAATCATTGAACTGGGAGTGGTCTGGGAACCCCGACTCAATCAGCTCTGCAAAGATTTTAATATCCTGTCTGTCTGCAGTATTAGTGGTGAGTGACACAAATATTTTTAGTTAATTTTTTTTTTTTTTAAGATTTTATTTATTTATTTGACAGAGAGAGACACAGCGAGAGAGGGAACACAAGCAGGGGGAGTGGGAGAGGGAGAAGCAGGCTTCCTGCTGAGCAGGGAGCCCGATGCAGGGCTCGACGCTTAATGACTGAGCCACCCAGGTGCCCCCTTTTAGTTAATTTTAATTAATCTTTGGCATTATATCTTGACTTGTAGTCTGCGTTCTCTTGTAAAATGTATAATTCCTCAGATTTCTGGACAGGGACTTAGCATTTACATCTAACAAATAGAGCAGCAAGGAGGCTGCTGGATAGAGGAGGGTTTTACGTTTCATGGTGAATCCACGACTGGTTCTTTGGTCCTCTCCATGTCTGTATTTAGGCTTAAATGCTTTTTGTTTGAATTTTCTATAATCTGATTATTAGATACATGGATTTTTTCAAATTCCTTTAGACTCATGGCCATAGAAGTTTAGTTAGGCAGTCTGATTTCTAACTACACTCTGATTCTGAAGCTTACCTGCAAATAGTCCTAGAAACTTCACTTAGGACAGCAGATCTTTGTCCAAATAGGACATAAGGCCCCAAGATTGAAATAAAGCTTATTTTTAAATAACTGTATTATCTTAACATCCCATTTTCAATGTTAAAATATTCAAGTGGACAACTGGTAAGTGTTAAAGACAAAGATTTATTTGTGTAAGCTACTTTTCCTAAATAAATTAGATGGCTTCTAAAGAAAAAGTGTTTATATGGCTTGAAAACATTAAATGTAGTCCAGAGCAGTGGTTCTTAATGCTTGCGGTGGGCTGACTGGCATACTTGGGATGATAATGACTAAGACTGAATAGCATCATGGTAGCTGCCGTCTTACTGGCTCATATAGAGGGCTTCATTTGCGCAGCAGCCTTACGAGGTAACTACTGTTACGTCCACTTTGAGATGTAGAGGGTTTCGGGACTTGCCCGAAGTTAAAAGTGTTGGGTAGAACGTGATAGAGCTAGAGTTTGAATTTGAGTCATCTGTCTTCTTTGCAGGCTGAGCGCGCAGCCCCTCTGCTTTCCTGGGTCACATGGTAACATCTCACTAGTGCTACTGGAAATAGGTTGCATGAAGAACCTCGTACCTTTACCCTTGGGTATAGAGGTGACCTGATCATTTTCTGCTGAGTGTAAGAAATGCTCATTTTCTTGGTCTCTAAGTGTCAGGAATCCTCAGTGGGATCCTTACAAAATACAAAACTGAGCCTGTCACTTCCTGATCCCATTATCCTGGGGGCAAAATCCAAGTATCATAAAAAGGCCTTATCAGGTTCTTCAAGAGCCTACCTCGCCATTTCAGCCAAGGTGACTTTCCTTCTGCTCCTATACATACAGACCACATTCTTCTTTGTTGCTTAAGGCCTCTGCCTGCACATACTATTTCTCTGCCTTAAGTAACCCCACCCCACCTTGCCGGACTCCTTCACTTTTCAGATCTGACTTGAGAGGCCCTTTCTCCTAGGAAGCCTTACCTGACCTTCCCGAACTAAGGGGTATGCCTTTGCAGTGTGTTCCTAGAATCTTGATTTTAATTCTCCAGACCTTTATCTGCCGGTATTATAGTTGTTTCCCCAACTAGACTGCAGGCTCTGTGAGGACAGGGACAAAGGTCTGTCTTGTTCTCCTGACAATAACGAATGTTCTTTTGTGACTGAAACTTGCACGAAGCAGATGGTCAGCAACAAATTCATGAACTTAAATCCTAAGCTTTCTGCTGCCAGTTTTATTCCCAATAATAACTCTATTTTGGGAATCTGAGGAACAGAGCTTACTATCCCAGTTATATGCACAAGCCGAAACATGTTATAGTGCTCAGCAGGTTCATTTATCAGCTATGAACCCTGAATTGGGAGAACCTACTTCGGGCAGGGTTAAGGACTTAAAAAATGCTTTGGAGAGCAATTCACCCCCATATTGCTTGCCAGTAGTAATTGTAACCAGTTAGCCAGTGCCAGATAATGAGAGCACCTTTTTCTTAAGAAGTCTGCTGTGGAGTTTGTCTGGCAGACTTCAAGAAGTTTTTAGACTTGGAAAGATTTTTTTCCCCCTAAAATATGCCCTTCAAAAAAAAAAATGTTGGAGAAAATTAAGTTTTAACATATGTTTAAGATGAAAATCTTTGCTAAGTATACTTACATACTCCTTTTATAGCTGTCAAGAACAAAGTAAAATTTATATCATGTATTAGGCTTTTAATAGTACTTATAGATAACAGGCATACTGGAACCCATCTGTAAGGATGAATTTTATTTGATGTAGGGAAGAAACAAGACAACTTCCTAGATTACATTTGTATCCTTCAGTCCATAAGCATTAAATAAATTTAGGATTCAGGATTTTCTCACCAAGATTAGAGGTACCATTTAGGCACATTCTTGGGCCTTACTTTCTGTGTCTTGAGCAGGCATGACTGAAAAGGATAAAAAAAAAACCCAAAAAACAAAAAACCCCACTCTCTGGTATGTGTGTATTTCTGTGCCTGTTTCAAAATCACTTTTTCTCCTTTGAATATTTAAAGAATAGACATCACTAGGAAAAATGGTGGGTCTCTAAAATATTAGGGGAATAATAGTAACTGTTGGAGATTTACATGAAGTACAAGTTCAGAGTGTTTTATTCTAGAATGCTTTGGCTTCTGGAGTGATGTAGGCACACATGCTAACTTAAATTTGAAGACAGAAATCAGTGAGGTGACCTCAGGCCCACTCTGACAGCTCTCTCTAGTCATGTTGGTATTTGAGAATGAATCCCTACTATTCTGAATCCACTTATATTTGGTCATCAATTCTTTCAGGTAAAAAGCCGGGTATGTGTGTAGGTGTAAAAGGTTTTCTGGCCAAGGGTATGGCCCCCCAAATGAGTCAACCCTGTTTGCCTGAAGAAAATTCTTAAGTATGAGGTCCAAATAAGTGACTCAGTGCTGTTTAGGAATACGTTATATTCACGGAAATCATGAGCTAATTCTCAGAGGGATGGAAAGTAACTTCCATGACAGCCTATAATTTCAATTCACTTTTATATGTAAGAATTTTGTAATTACTTTTGTCTTAAAGTTTTTCTTCAGAACTCAGTAGGGAAAATAATGTAGCCTGTATTTCAGCCATAGGGGATTTGTTGATGCTCTGCACAGCATACTGTATTTTGAATTCCCTGACTTGGAAAGAATTGAAGGAGCCTCTACTAACAGTGACATGTGAAAGAACAGTGTCGAGGTTAAACATGAAATCAACAGTCTAGCTGGGAGGAGGTCGTGCTTACTAAATATCTGCCCTGTGTCTGAGTGTACCTGTGTCTGAGTCACCTTCCTCCTGCCAAACACAAACCGGTTGCTAGGCAACAGGAGTGATTCAGACGCTCTGAACACCTCACCACAGTGACATGTCCATCCACAATATTTCCAGGAAATGTCCCTCTCATAAGTCACTGGGGAGGGGGATAAACATTCACGGAAGCACTGAAGGCATCAGATGACCCAGGGCAAGTAACTGTGTGTTAGAAGGTGGGGCTGGCTAATATTTGAAAGGAAGTCACCTCATAGGGCAAACAGACTGCCACCTGCATGGTAACTGGGAAGGGAGGGTGGAGGAGGGAAAGATGAACTCTCTCCCCAGAAGGATTCATGAGGAAGGAAATCCATTTCTCTTTGGGAAAAAATAGCGCATTCCTGATTGTAAAAATAGACCAAGATCTCAGAGAATCACAACATAGCATAGTGGCTAAGAGCATGAACCCTGGAGCCGATTGCCTGGGTTCATAGCCTCTGCCCACTTGCTAGATTTCTAGGTTTCACTTCCTCATGCCTCAGACGGAGGTGATCATGGTACCTTCCCCACAAAGTGGTTGTGCATATTAACATGTTAATTAATTTGGGGAGTACCAATGTCTATTATCACAAGCTCTGGGGAATAGTACCATGCCTCCTGCCTTCCAGACATCTCCCTAAGTGGTAGGGGCAGAAATGGGAAGGAATGAAGGAAAACCGAAAGAGGAGAACTTTTAAGGATTCGTTGATTCTTTTATCATCTTGAGAACTGCAGTTAATAGAAATTATAATTATAGCATCCTTAAGAAACTTCTCCTAGAGTTTTCAGCATTATGTACTTTTGAAAGTTATTTATATATTGAGAAATGACATTAGGATTATGTAGAGGGAGGGGGATATAATCACAGAGGTTGCTTATGGGCTTCTGAGGCATCCATAATGTTCTGAAGCAACATACGAGTTTTTGCTTTACTTTCTTATGCCTTATGCTACATCCCCCTTCTTAAATAAGATACATTTTAATAAAGAATGCAGTCACACTAAGTAAAGCATCCTAAATCGGGTGAAATTCTGCAAATCCTAATTATGCAGCTACGTTATTGACTCCTTTCGACAAGGAAAGGTACCTGAGGTTCTTTGGAGAAGGATGAGGTAGATCTGGTGTCTTTGAGTGTGTGAGCTGACACATTCATTCACGGCCACCCCAGTGCTCTAGAAGCCAGGTGCTTGACTGGCGGCCAGCAACATTGACCTGAGTCCTATGCAGACTGCCCTTGCACCTCCCACCCCAGCAAAGGAGATAGCCCACATAGGCTGCAAACTGCACACCCTCCGAGCTGGACTGAAGAAATGGGAGGAGCTTAGGTAAGGGGGGGAAGCCATAGCACTAATTCCAATTTGATCTTTTAAGACTTCTAACTTCCCGGGACGCCTGGGTGGCTCAGTCGTTAAGCGTCTGCCTTCCGCTCAGGTCATGATCCCAGGGTCCTGGGATCGAGCCCCGCATTGGGCTCCCTGCTCCGCGGGAAGCCTGCTTCTCCCTCTCCCTCCCTCTGCTTATGCTCTCTCTCTCTCTGACAAATAAATAATTAAAAAAAAAAAAAAAAAGACTTCTAACTTCCCTTGAATTTATTTCTTGAAGGAAAACCAGAATGTTACCGGACTGTGTTGAGAGTACGTCGCTGCCCTTTTGGGCTAGTGGGACAGCCGTGCCTGGATGGTGTTCGATGTTCTGTAGTGATTCAGCAGTGCTGTGAGATTAGGAACCTTTCTTCTCCCTGAACTTGGAGAGAGTCTCTCTCTGGTTCTATCAGGTGGGAGTGTTTCCCAAGGAAGGATCTGCTATAAAATCAACAGGAAGAAAGGAATTAGGGGAGTGGCTCTCAAGATTATCTCAAAAGCTAACAACATTCGTTCATGCAAAATTATTTAGAAAAGTAAATAAATGGGGCACCTGGGTGGCTCAGTCGTTGGGCGTCTGCCTTCGGCTCAGGTCATGATCCCAGGGTCCTGGGGTCGAGCCCCGCATCGCATTGGGCTCCCTGCTCCGCGGGAAGCCTGCTTCTCCCTCTCCCGCTCCCCCTGCTTGTGTTCCCTCTCTCGCTGTGTCTCTCTCTGTCAAATAAATAAATAAAATCTTAAAAAAAAAAAAAAGTAAAGTAAATAAATAAAATAAAATAATTGGGAAGCCTGGGTTAGTGGCAAAATCTAAGCAACGGACACCATTTTATTCAGCTGCCATAAGGTTGTATTACCAAAATAATAGCCTAGTGACTCAGGTTAACTTTCGGATCTCTATAAAATGTAAGGGGAAAGCTTATTTAACTCTAAAATTTTCTGACTTTTCTTGAAGCCCATAGTAGTGCTCACTGAATTTCGCACTGAAGGTAGAATCCCTGTTTTATATGCAGTCTCATACCTTGAATAATTTTGAGAGTAGAATGTTGGTTTGAGGAAGTGCTTTTAAGCTTGGCTTTATAAAGAACCTAGAGTCTTTCTATTAATTTAGATTTTCAGTCTTTCATCAGAAATCTTTGTTACTTGATGGAAAACTATGTAAATCATTCCTAAAAGGATACTGAACATAATAGAAGTTATTTTCAAAAACAGAAGAAGCCATAAATAATACTTCAGATGGTTCAAATAAACTTTGATGGAGTTCACTTAGCTCTGTTTATTCTAAAAATTTGACGGAGGAGTTGGTTATTTTAATTAACAAAGCTTTAATACTTGATCCTCTGCTTTTCCAAAGTTACTTGGCTGTGTGTGTGTGTGTGTGTGTGTATGAAGGTTGGGGGGGTGGTATGATGTCCAAGGTTAAAACTGGAATAGTCTGCTACCCAGAAGAAAAAAAAAATCGGATCTAGGATTGCTGATCCATTACCAGAGAAATCTGATCTTTTTTGATACTGTAAATTGTCTGCCTTTAAACATTAATGCTAACAGAATAGCAGTTACGCTCTTGAAATCAAGTTATACGATTTCAAGTTACTTGGGATATTTTTACTTCTTACTTTTAAGTGTTTTAGAAAAGTCCTTTTTTTAAACACTAAATATAGTTTATACTGACATATTACATTATTTCTTAATTTTGGATCTGCATCCATTTAATGGTCAATTAGTATAATAAAGCATAATATTTGATTCTTTGTATCTTTTGGTATTGGCCTCTGAGCTCACCCAGTAGTTTTTTGTTGTTTACCTTGCATCTAAATTAACCATCACTGTTCTAGGTGATGTGACCTTTCACTTCAACCTTATAAAATTATTTTCTTTAGTTTTAATGTCTTATTTATTCTTTAATTAGACTGAGATCAGCAGCTCTTTGTTAGCCTCTTATTTAATTGGCTTCAGTCCTGGTATGGAAAGGGTTCTGCATTAGCCACCCACCCCCCATAGTCTCCTTACTCCATTTAGACAGCTGAATAGTGAATAGAACCTAATGGATGTTTCTTCCATGAATTTAGTTCCCTTTTCATGTGGCATATTTTGACAAATGTGATTTCTGACCGTAAGAAACAAAGATACAAGGTAACCCATATTTTTTATTGTAGTATGCCAGTGGCTAATCGTTTGACATAGTCCCTTGTTTGAGAATGTGAGAGAGAGAGAGGTAAGGCCAAAGGATCTGAGGACCAAAGAGATTGCTTCACTTCTTATCAAGTGGTGGTTTTAAATTTCTAAGATACTATCATGTAGGTTCAAGGACATGTAGGGGCTGTGGTTGCTGAGTAAACTTTTGTCATTCATGATCTTAATAAACCCCTATCGACCTGTTACCCATAAATTATCTACATCAAGCTAAATTAAAATACCAGACACTTTTATATCTTTGACAGAATCAGTTTCTCACCCATAGGACCAAACTCATGGGGGTTCTGACCTCTAAGAGGAAATACCTAGAGCATGGGTGGTTAATTCATTCTTCAGTAATAAGTTACCTTACCCTCTTTCTCAATGTGAGAAATGGGATTTTTGTTTGCCTTTTTTAGCTGTCTTGGTTGAGATCACTAATGCATCTTTACTTTCTTTTTATAGGATGATTTTTTTTTTTTTAAGATTTTATTTATTTGATACAGAGAGACACAGCTAGAGAAGGAACACAAGCAGGGGCAGAGGGAGAAGGAGAAGCAGGCTTCCTGCTGAGCAGGGAGCCCGATGCGGGGCTCGATTCCAGGACCCTGGGATCATGACCTGAGCTGAAGGCAGACGCTTAACGACTGAGCCACCCAGGTGCCCCAGGATGATATATTTTTTAAATATGGCAAAGGGTCTTAGAAATAAAATAGTGGGGTTGTAGTAAATGAAACTGAAGCCCAAGGTTTGTAAATTATGTACCCAGGATTAGTCATGGCTTATTTGTGGCCAAATACAGAGATAAAGATTCTGGCCCAGGGGCGCCTGGGTGGCTCAGTCGTTGGGCGTCTGCCTTCGGCTCAGGTCATGATCCCAGGGTCCTGGGATCGAGCCCCACATCGGGCTCCCTGCTCAGCGGGAAGCCTGCTTCTCCCTCTCCCACTCCCCCTGCATGTGTTCCTGCTGTCCCTATCTCTCTGTGAAATAAATAAATAAAATCTTTAAAAAAAAAAAAGAAAAAAAGAATTCTGGTCTGTTCTGATCCAGGGCCTTGGCATGTCACCATTACATTACTGTCTAAACTTTTAGCCACGGAACCCAGATTTTAGATGAGGTTTTGGGTAACCCATCCAAAACAGAAAGAAAAGCAGAGCTCCATTAGTTTAAGATGGGGGCCTGGAGACACGTCTGCATAGTCTCCCTGAGACTCTGTCCTGGAATGTACTTCTTTCTTCTCAGTATGGTTCACAGCACAGATAGAACGCATGGCCCCTCTCTCATTCCCAAGCACGTCCTTAGCACAACAAACCTGGTCTGGTTCTACTTTCCTGGAGCATTTCCGTCCCCTGTATCAGAAAGAGGATATAAATGGAAAAGTCAGGGGAGGCGAGTTGACCCAGCCAGGGAGTCACAGCCATAAAGGAAGTATCAGATTTTCCCTGTCGACTCTGGAACATTCTCACTCTGTGTCAGGAGGAAGCAGCACAGGAGATCTGCTTATGAGAATCTCCTGAGCTCCTGAGGTTGGCTCCTCAGATGCAGGAGTGAGGGATGGATGCCATCACATTTCCTTTAATTTGCTGCAAGAATTCATCCTGAAGCTGCGTGCTCATTTGTAGATGTTTTTTTCCTCAAAAAGTGGCAAAATGACATACTGAATTAGAACTACCAAAGTACCCAATGCTGGCTCTTCTACTTAGTAGCTGGGAACTTTGGGCAATTCACTTCACTTCTCTGTGCTCATTTGTAAAATATGGGTAATAAAAATATCTGTCTCATAGTTGTGAAGATTAAAAAAGTAAAGCATTTAGAATAGCTTTTGGGTGGTAGTAAATACTTGTATGAGAGTTAGTTACAGCTCTTATTCTTAAGTCTAGGTCATATAAATTTAAATCATTAATGGGATACAAATTCAAAAAATTTTAAACACTTAAATATTCCAACGTAGTGTTAGCTAAAATATTAATTAATTAATTGTATTGGCACAGAGAATCGAGCAAACGGTGGTAAATCCCAGCTAGCTTTGCATGATCGTAATGTTGTTAACATAGTTTAAAGTGTGTATTTGTAAAACTTTTCCCAAAAAAAGCTTTCTTATTTTGTTTGTTTTTTTTTATTATTTTTTTAAAGCTTCTTAAAATAATACAAAGCCATAAACATAAGGTGAATTAGATTTGCTAAGACCCTAGAGAAATGTTCACTTTTACCTAGTCATTATGTATGATCTTATTTTCATAGGGAAGAAAAGCTGCACAAAGTGGTCAACCAACATTTCCTAGAAAACTCTTTAACAGTCGATAATCAAATACAGTTTTGTGCTTGCACTTTGGTGAAAATCTCCGCAGAGAAAGTCTGTTTACTTAGACAGTTATCTGCTGAAAAACAGTAATGTCCTTGATAAGTACATTTTTGTTTTTAGGAGTTGGTGCCACTTTCAGAATAAAGTGGAGCAGTTTTCAGCTCCTGTAATAGTTCAGAGCCTTTTCTTTAGAGTTAGGGTCTTCTTTTTCCACTAGCATTTTTGTCCCTATCTTTATTACACCCAGGTATTTGCTAAATATGTAATTCACATTTGAAAGGCTTTATGATTACTAAATATAATGTTTAATTAAAATGCTGTGGATTTTCTTACCATTGACAAACTTTGAACTAAAATCTGATTTGCAGCTATAGAACACCATTTATAAGAGGTTTGCATAATAATTGTGCATGAATACATAAGTCAGAAGCCCTATGTGAAGAATGCTAGGCATACCGTGAAAATGTTGGACACAAAGGACCCCCAGAGAGAAGGTTAATTTCTAACAAGCCAGAAGTTATAAATTGGCAATTTTTTTATTTTTTTATTTTTTATTTTTTGGCGTTTGTTTTTAAATAGGGACTTGGCGGGGGTTGGGGGTTGCCTGGGTGGCTCAGTCGGTTAAGCGTCTGCCTTCCACTCAGGTCATGATCTGCTCAGGTAATGATCTCTGTGTCCTGGGATTGAGCCCTGTGTCGGGCTCCCTGCTCAGCAGGGAGTCTGCTTCTTCCTCTCCTTCTGCCGCTCGCCCTGCCTCTGCTCTCTCTGTCTCTTTGTGGCAAAAAAATAAATTTTAAAAAACCGTAAAAAAAAAAAAAACTGGGGACTTGGGGAGAGGGGAGACTGGGCTTGGTAACCTCACTGGGCCAGGAGTGCTGTGTTTGACAGTTCATTTCTGGGTCCAGGAATTGTAGCAGGAAAGGTTTCTTGGACGAAATGACATTGGCATGTGAGAGGCAGGTATGTAAGCAAGGGGATAGAAGTGAGAGGAGGATTAGACAGCTAAAAAAAAAAAAAAAAACTATATGTAAAGGCCTGATGAGAGGGAATATCACATGTGAAGGGAACAGAAGTTAAGTAAATGTCACTGGAAGCACAAGATTTAGGGACAGGAAAAAAACTCATCTCAAAAACTGAGCCTGTAAAGGAAGGCAGAGGCCAGATTATAAAGGTCCTTGCAAGCACTGGCAAATGTCAGAAGGAGGCAACATCCAAAACAGAACTGGGGAAAGGTCACCTGACTGGGTATTTATCATTATGGTAATTTTGTTTAGCGGAAACAATGGCAGTAAGGTGTTTTGTTGGTTTGTTTTAAAGAGAAGCTTTATCTTAAAGAGGCAGACTGAAATATGTACGGATGAGATGAAGAGATATCTGGGATTGCTTCAAAAAAATCCTGGGCGGGGGATGATGAAAAAGATTTCCTGTGACAGTTGTTGTGGCCGATAAGGTTCGCTACACTGTTCTCTCCACTTTCAGTAGAACATGTTTGAAAGGTTCTGTTGTCAGTTTGTTTTTAAAGTCAAAATAAGCGATGGATTTGGGCCATGGAGAGCCATTTAAGGGCTTGAAAGAAGCCAGGAAAGTAGGAAATGGACCGGGAACCAAACCAGAGAGGGACGGAGGAAGGGAGGGCTGCCCCAAATAGCCAGTATGGTCAGTCCTCCCCCTACAGATACAGTGGCCCTTCACTTTCTCCTTGGGCGGGATTGTTCATGACTTTCTATCTTCTTAGCGAGCTGCTCTCGCGCTCTTTTCGCTTCGTGCTCTCATAGCACAAAACGCTAGTGGTGCTTGATACTCCTAGAACTATATCGGCTTTCTTTTTATTTAAAAAATGATTTTTTATGTATCTTTTTTGGTGGATGGATTTAATCCATTTAAAATTTGTTGTGGCTATGGATATCCTGCCCTCTGTAAGGAAGGATGTTTGGGACCTGAACTAAGCTGGAGAGAGCAGAGTTAAGTAGATCGATGGAGGATTAAAATGCATAGGACCTGGAGTGATTGTCAGTGAGCAGAGGAGGGAGTTGGAAGCTGAGATGATAGCTGAGATTTTATTTATCCGGCAAACCCCCCAGATGAATTCACTCTTCCTTCAAATGTTCCTCATCAACCTGTAATCCTTTTTGACATTCTTAAAATGTGCCTCTGAAGTATAGATACATATTAACCAGAATGTAATTTTTGGTCTTGTTCAGTATAAGCTTTGGAAGTGGGCTCCTAGTCGCCTAATATTGCTTCAGATTATGCTACAGGAGATGTTAGAAGCAAAAACAAAAAAAAAACAAAAAACAGCCCAAAGTGGGGGGGGGGACCACTTTTCTAGCCTGTTACTTTGTTTCAATTTTTTTTAAAAAAAGGTTTTTGATAGCATAAGTATATTTTTTAAAAAAAGAATTTCAGGTAATTATAGTCAAATACTTTTATTTATGTAGGGTCATCACTGAAAATTAGATTCAGTGGAAATAAGATTAAGTATGGAATTACATCTTTCAGCTTCCCGATGCTAGATGCTAATTGAACGTTGAGTTTTTAGTGTTTCCTGGCTACCTCGTGGCATCATGTTCAGGTTTAGAGACAGTGCTTTTGATCATCCTGTGTTTTTCTAAATCTGCTTCACTCTCTAGAAAATAATTCTGACCATAGTTTACTTCCAATGATAGACCAGTGCTAAACTGAATAGGATAACTACTTCACTGATTTTCTATTCACTACTGATTTGTAGAGCTTGGCATTTTTATTTTTTTTTTATTTTTATTTATTTTTATTTTTATTTTTTTTAAAAGATTTTATTTATTTATTTGAGAGAGAGAGAATGAGAGAGAGCACATGAGAGGGGGGAGGGTCAGAGGGAGAAGCAGACTCCCTGCCGAGCAGGGAGCCCGATGCGGGACTCGATGCGGGACTCGATCCAGGGACTCCAGGATCATGACCTGAGCCAAAGGCAGTCGCTTAACCAACTGAGCCACCCAGGCGCCCCGGCATTTTTATTTTAGAAATATTTAAATTCCAGTTAGTTAACATACAGTGTAATATTAGTTTCAGGTGTACAATATAATGATTCAACACTTCCATACAACACCCAGTAGAGCTTGGCATTTTTAAAGGCTATTAAAAAATTTTTTTTTTTTACTTTTTGAAAACTTTCTCAGTTTTTATCTATTTATCTAGACTTTTAAAATTCCTGTTACATTATATTTTAATATTCGTCTATATCTATCTCTCCAGTCTTTCCCTCCTCCCCCATTTTATGTTCATTATTTGAAATTTCTTTTCATTTTTACTTGTCTGCTGTATGGTTTTACAAAACTTCAAATGTTATTTCAGGCTCTAATCTAATTTATAAAAGTTGTTTTTATTGCTCTTTGGTCTTTTTTAAGTCACTTCTGGTTGGAAAGATTGGGGGGAGTTACTTAACCAAAAAATCCCGTGAGAATAGGAGCCAGCCTTCTCTTCTACCTTCCTTTGCATTTCGAGCCAAATTCTGCACAGAACGGAAAGCCAGAAATAATTCTGTCTTCTGTGTTAGCCATCCATGTGTTTGCCTTACCTTCCAGGCTTTCAACAGTGAGTGTAACAGTTACTACATATTTAACCCTTGAGGATTGCTTATCTTGAGTTTGGTCACTCTGTGTCATTAACCTTGGGGTACAGTTTTTGAAATTTTCTACATCCGTAGTTTCTATCCTACCTATTAGGATTCAATGATAAAATTTCTGCACCGCAAGTCTAATTGAATTCTAAATCTTCATTAGGTATTTGCTACCTTCAACCTTTCTGTTCCCACATAATGCCTTTGTTTTTATTCTTCCTGTGATTATAAAATTGCATCTTTAACCTTTCCTTCAAAGTCTCATGTGGGTTAAACATTTCTTAGAAGACAGCACTGGGGTGAGCAGTTAAAAGTCCATTATGCTGATGAATATAATTAGAATATTAAACACGTATTATTTTGGTCTGTTAAAAATGGAAAAGAATTCAAAGGCAAAAATCCATAATTGAGTAATTATTGGAGCATTTCCAGTGGAATCCCTTTTTAAAAGTTTTAAAAATTTATATTTGTATAGGTTTATAGAAGCTATTTACATGAATTGGGTCTCAGCAGGTTGGAACATAGATACACTTCTTTTTAAAAGATTTTATTTATTTATTTGACAGAGAAAGACACAGCGAGAGAGGGAACACAAGCAGGGGGAGTGGGACAGGGAGAAGCAGGCTTCCTGCGGAGCAGGGAGCCCGATGCGGGGCTCAATCCCAGGACCCTGGGATCATGACCTGAGCTGAAGGCAGACGCCCAACGACTGAGCCACCCAGGCGCCCCGGAACATAGATATTCTTGATATACCTTTGACGGGATGATATACTGTTTTGTTTTGTTTTTAAAGATTTTATTTATTTATTTGACACAGAGAGAGAGATAGCAAGAGAGAGACAGAGAGAGAGAGTGTACAAGCAGGGGGAGCAGAGAGGGAGAGGGAGAAGTAGGCTTCCTGCATGAGCAGGGAGCCCAACGCAGGGCTCGATTCCAGGACTCTGGAATCATGACCTGAGCTGAAGGCAGCGGTTTAACCAACTGAGCCACCCAGGCACCTCTTGTTTTTTGTTTTTTTTTTTCTGATGAAGAGTATTCATGTAAAATGTTTAAATGGACTGTTACCTCATTAGCCCAAAGATCCAGTTTGAATATCCCTCCTGTTACTCTCTTTCCCCATCCTGTTTTATTTTTTTCACAATAATTTAAATCTGTTGTTGTTGTTGTACATAGTTAGCAGAATGGAAGCTCTGAGAGGGAAGTGACTTTTTTAAAACTGCGGTACCCCTACAGTATTTCCTAGAATAGATGCTGACTACCCTTGAGTGAGTAATTATCTTTGTCTTTTTAGGCAGTAAAATCAAAACATGCTGCTTATTTATTTTGTCAGTGCAAAAAGGTAAAGTGTTCCATGTAATATCACCTTTCCAGTAACCAGGTTATTTATGTACATGTAATTTATTTATGTATGCAGCACAGTTTTTCCCCCACAATAAAGAATCATGCTGTATATGTACACCATTTTGCAACTTACTTTCTTCACCTAACATGGTATGATGGTATGATAGTATTTTATTGTACAAATAAAACATATTTACAATGTAACTAGTCCCATCTTTTTTTTTTTCAAAGATTTTATTTATTTATTTGACAGAGAGAGAGAGAGACACAGCAAGAGAGGGAACACAAGCAGGGGGAGTGGGAGAGGGAGAAGCAGGCTTCCCACCAAGCAGGGAGCCCGATGAGGGGCTTGATCCCCAGGATCCTGGGACCATGACCTGAGCCGAAGGCAGACGCCCAATGACTGAGCCACCCAGGCACCCCAAACTAGTCCCATCTTGATGGACAGTGTGGTTTCAGTCTTACAGGTCCAGAATCACTTATCTATTAAATTTCCAAAAACTAAAGGTCCTCCCCTCTTGTCTGTTCCTCCTCCCCTCCTCCCCCTCTCCTATTTCCTCTACCTCCCCTCCTTCCCTCAGTAACCCTTGGGGTCTGAACACTTCTTGAACTCGCCAAAAGCTCTTCATAGTCTTTATTTACCCAATTTGGTGTGAATATTTTCATATGTCTCATTCGTATGTATCAGTGTTTGAGTATCTGGTGTTTCCCAGGTCCAGCAAGGGGGTAGTGGTAAGCTGTGAGACCTAATATATACTTAACTACATACGGTTTTTCTGAAAGTCAAAGCTCTGAATTTTAAAATGCATCTGTTGCCCAAAAATTCTGATGAGTAGATTTGGAAAACCGTTCTTCTCATTTATCTTTAGACAAATTCCTAGAAGTGATTCCAAAGTGTGTAATATATGGCTTTTGGAATTAGGGGAGAAAGCACTAATATAATTAAAAAAAAAAGATATGAAATTAGAATTTTGTAGTACTTGGGATTGTTAGTAATATTTATGGATTTTTACAAACTGGTTTAAGTGACTATTCCCAATCATTCTTTTAATTTTTATTTTTAAAAATTTTTTTAAAGATTTATCTATTTATTTTAGTGGGGTTGGGGAGGGTCCGAGGGAGAGGGAGAGAGAAACCCAAGCAGACTCTGCACTGAGCATGGAGCCTGTCACGGGTCTCAGTCTCACGACCCTGAGATCAGATCTGAGCCAAAATCAACTTCACCGACTGCGCCACCCAGGCGCCCCCAATCATTCTTTCAATTTTTAAAAATAACTTTTTTATATGGAATAGAGACTGCTTTGAAAACCACAATTTATTTAACTGATCATCAGGCAATTTCAGGTTATTTCTGAAGTTTTATTGCCACATAGAACAGAGGACAAAAGCTATGAATTGATAATGAGTACAATAAAGCAAAAATCCACCAAATATCAGGAAAAAAGGTTTTTAAAATGCTTAAGTACACAAGCTTATAAAGCATCCGCAGTGCACGAAAACTACCAATATTTGAAAAGAGGGCTTGGGGATTTGCATTTTTGACTGAATTGTCTCCTATCAAATCTGGTTTGACTTGATTCTCCGCTATTTGGCCCCTGGTTTTATTCACGGGAAACAATACAGAATTAGTGACTGGTTTTGCTTTGTGAAATATTGAGTGACATCCATTATATGGAAATGTATAAGGCAGTCCTCACCCCTTTATTGCAAATAAACCCTGCAGAAGATACCACACTGTGGTACAGTTAAGTCTCTTTTTGAAAGCTGATGCCAAGACTAATTTAATTGTATATGTATGTCACGTTGGGGCTGTAACACTTCAAACAGCTGTTAGTTTAGGGGCTCGCCCCAGCAGCAGCAACAATGCCGATGCTTCTAAAAATGCAACATTGTGGACTTGTATTTTTTATTGCACTTAATTGAGGCTGAGGGAAGCCAGGAAATAGAGATTTCCGTTGATAAGTACCTCCCTGAAAGCAACAGCTATGCATGGTTTGAGATACTTTTAGCTATAGAATAATACATTTATAATGAAAACATTTTTAAATGTGGACTGTACACAAATGTAGGAAAGAAAAAAAATCTCATACTCCTACCACTTGCAACCATTAATATTTTAGCGTTTGTGCTGACTCTTCTATACATGCATTTTTTGCATACTTGAAATTGTACAACACAAAATACCTTTTTAAAAACTAGCACATTCTCCCTTTTAACTCTGTCAGTACTATTGTAGTTAAAAATAGCCATCAGCATTTCCTTGATTATAATAAGAATGATTAATGTGGAAAATTAGAAAATATAACGTGGAGTAAGGACAAAATTAAAATCATCTTAAATTCATCAAGCAGTATTAATATTTGGTCTATTTTCTTCAGATTTTTTTCTATATCTATGTAATATACATCTTTACATTGCTGAAATCATACTGCATTTCCTCATCATTAAAATCATAAGCATAATCTTCAGAGAACTCTTTGAAAATAGTTTTTCAAATATGTGGGTGAATACTTTTATCACAGAAAATTTGGAGAAAATAAGAAAGTACAGAAGAAAATAAAAATAATTGGTAAATCTCACCACCAGCATTTACAGCTGACATTCTTTTGGTGTATTTATTATCTTGGTTTTTAAAAATTCATACATTTACATTTTTATGAAAATAATATGGTGCTTTTTTAAAAATTTATTTAGGAAGAGAGAGAAAGAGTGCAAGGGGAGGGGCAGAGGGAGAGAATCTCAAGCAGACTCCCTGTTGAGTACAGAGATTGACCTGGGGCTCCATCTCATGACCCCAAGATCATGACCTGAGCCAAAACAAGAGTCGGAGGCTTAACTGAGCCACCCAGGTGCCCCAGGTGCTGTTTTTTAAACAATAAATTGAATCTATTTCGTGGATGCTTCAAAATGTTTACTACAGATATTTAGATGTATTTAATGTATTATATATGTTTTAATGTACTTCACAGATGCTTCTAAATGTCTCCTGTAGACATTTAGATTGTTGTTTCACTGAATATATTTTTGGATACTGTTTTTTCTGAATTCTTTAAGACATGTTCTAAAATAAATTCTCCGTAGTAGAGTTACTATGTCAAAAGGTATAAGCATTTCTAGAGTTCTGTCATGTTTAAAAAGAGACAGAATTTCAAAAGAATTATACCAATTTCTGATCCTACCAGCAATTCATTGCAGGTTCTTTGTTTTTGTTTTGTTTTTAGAGAGAGAGCATGTGAGAGGCAGGGTGGGGGGATCGGGGTGGAGAGAATCCAAGTAGGCTCCTTGCTCAGTGTGGGACCCTACACAGGGCTCAATCCCACGACCCTGAGATCATGACCCGAGGCCAAAATCAAGAGTTGGACGCCTGACTGAGCCACCCAGGCGCCCCCCCCCCATTGCAGTTTTTATGCTCCTTTTCAATTATAGCTTAAATTATAATTTACTGGACTTTGTTTCAAGGTCACTTTCTAGTGTTCTTATCCAGCCATGACAATAGGGTAGAAGTTGGTGTGTTAATCTGTCAATGAGACATTCTGTAGGAAGTTTTTGTTATTAGTAATTGGGAGATACTTGGTCACAGGAACTCTTTTGCCTAGGATATGTCAGAGGAGGTGTGGGGGAAATCAGCTCCAAATAGGAAGTAAGGAAATGAGTTCTGGCTATGAGACAGGCCCTAGCAATTTTATCCCTTCCTTGTGTTTCCTTTCCGGCCCATTTTCCACTTGCCCTGTGGATAGCCCAGCCAAAGTGATTCTCTGTTCCCAAACTGTCTCTTTCCATGCTCTCCCTGTTGCATTTAAGGGTGGACTTTCCTGGTGGGGTTCCTGAAATCACCTGGCTTTAACGTAAAGAATGTGAGAATGAAAAGCTGACTTCATGCACAAAGAAAGTGGAGAGCCAAGGCCCCATGTGGAAGCCTGGATTAAAGAATTATAATTATATTTTCTATATTCTTTATATAGAATTTGTGTATATTTATGTGATAATTATATATTTGTTTACATATAATAGTTTGAGCTAAATGAATATCTGACCTTTTTCACATGCTAAGTTTTCGTTGTGATTATGTTTCTATTGTTATGGTAGAAATGTTCCAGCCTAGGTAGTCCCCAGACTTCCAGCACTGGGTTGCTGGGTCACCACGCCTACCCCCAGTGCCTACAGTTTGGTTCCCCATCCAAATACTCAGGGCTGTCCTGCTTTTGATAACAAGGATCAGTGCTCCCCTCCAATGCCTCTTTGCACTCCCCAAGCTATAAACTGCCCTTACACAGATCAAAATTTACTTTGGGTCCCTAAGAGCCATTTAAGTGCAGCCCTGATGTCTATGCTTTTCCATATTTTTTCTCTTTTAAGGCTTCATTGTAAAAACTCTTACTCTTTTTCTTTTTTTTTTTTTTTTTAAAGATTTTATTTATTTGTCAGAGAGAAAGAACAAGCAGGGGAAGCAGTAGGCAGAGGGAGAATCAGGCTCCCCGCTGAGCAGGGAGTCCTATGCGGGGTTCGATCCCAAGACCCTGGGATCATGACCTGAGCCGAACGAAGGCAGATGCTTAACAGACTGAGCCACCCAGGCATCCCTCTTACTCTTTTTCTGATATCACTTTTTTCCACCCCCCCAAACTCTTCCCTCTTTTTCTAATTATCTCCTGGAGGGACAGCTTAGGTATGTTGGAACTAAATGTCTCATGTTATGGTATACGTAAAAGAAATACAAAATAAGAGCTGTGTATCCTGTTCTAGATTTTTGCTGAAGGGAAACAGGCAATTGGCTAAGGATCACTACGTAATCAGTGGTGTATATACATCCACTCCACGATCCTTACTATACCAGCAACCCCTAGGCTTTGTGGTGGAGTGCTCAAGCTCCATACAGGGGGTCTTTAGCAGAGTAGACAGAAGTCTTGAGTGAGCTGTGTCCTGTTTTGAGAGAGAAGTGTGTCCATCTGTGTAAGGGCAGTTTATAGCTTGGGGAGTGCAAAGAGGCACTGGAGGGGAGCACTAAACCTTGTCATCACAACGTTTTGATGCAGCTGAAGATTCCTTGATCATTTGCTCTTGCTGAACACGTTGGATTTAGTTCTAAAGAACCTCCTTTTCCCTAGCAGACCATGTCCGGTGGCAGTCATTTTGAGTATTCAGATACTTAGCCACTAGTATTTACTAAGACAATATTTAAATCTAATGGTGTATAAACCAGATTTCTTTATTTCCTCCCAATGAAAAAATTTTTAATATGCCAGCTTTCTGGTAATAATTATGGAAACGTACACTTTGTGACAGTTTCTTTTTCATTCATTAGGATAAATGAAAATTCAATAGGTAGATATTTTATAGATATATTTCAGGCACCAATATAACACTGAAATTGTTGCATTCCTTGAAATTGTTAAAATGGCATTGTTAGACTCGGGTTTTTAATCTTTTAAGTTACTTTTTTTGCTGCCTTTCCCCCAAAGTGTGCTAATCCTTGTGTTGGATTGGCTTTGGAAATCTGGGTCCCTCTTCAAGGACCCAAAATTGGGAAACATGAATCATCATTATTAGGTTTTTTGCAGGAACAAAATCCTAGATTAGGAGCATTGGTCAAGTAAGTGCTTTTGAGAAACAAATAATGTATTTAAATACAACATGGCAGCTTAAATTCTGACAGAAACTAGAGCCAAATATAGTGACCTTAATGGCTTTGGAGAAAGTATTGCTTTTTATAGCCTTAGACCAGAAAGCAGGGGCTTGTTCGGCCAGTCATGCAAAAGAACATTGTTGTGGTTGGCATAAGAAAATGAGAAATGGGGGCGCCTGGGTGGCTCAGTCGTTAAGCGTCTGCCTTCAGCTCAGGTCGTGATCCCAGGGTCCTGGGATTGAGCCCCGCATCGGGCTCCCTGCTCCGCGGGGAACCTGTTTCTCCCTCTCCCACTCCCCCTGCTTGTGTTCCCTCTCTTGCTGTGTGTCTCTCTCTGTCAAATAAATAAATAAAAATCTTAAAAAAAAAAAAAAGAAAATGAGAAATATAGGCTTTATACAGACCTTTCTGGGTCTTCCCTGGTCTCTTTCCTTTCCTATTTTTTCCTTGCCTTATAGTGAAAACCTTGCTCTGCCTTGAGGAACCCAGGTGGGCTGAAGCACAGGACTTTAAAACACAAAGACATGCCTTGCCTTCATGCTCCCCACGCACCTTTGCCCTCTACCGAGGCCTATATACCTCCACACCTAAATCGCAAGAAGCAGATGGGGCAAACCTGCTGGAGGTGCAGATTCTAGAAGCTTCCTTCTCTTTAATTTTTCAGCGGTTAATTCTTGCTACAAGGAAGTGCCTGTACCCCTAAATCTCTCAGATTGTACATAGTAAGCTGTTTCTTGAACTCGTTTGTTGGCACAGCACTAACCAGAAATACAATAACCATTGTACTTTAAATACATATCAAAACTAGACTTTAGACCTCTTCAAGGAAATTGTATTGGAGTGTGTCTGGGTGTCATTTCTACAACAGCACTGGGCATTGAGTAAGCCTCCCGTTCTTCGGCATCTGCCCTCTGCTGTAACCACAGTATGTCCTAACTGCAAGTTCCTGGTTAAATGCTTCTCCTAAAGCTTCACCTTTGCCTCCACTCCATAGCAAGATCAGTTAACTCCCTTCTGGCGTTCTTGCTTGCAGGTGATTTCACTCAAGTCTCAAAGCAGTAATATTCTAGTAAACAGTGAGCTAGTAAACAGCAAGCGACGTTTCAAGATGTTGTTTTTAAATACCCATTTAAATAGGCTATGAAATTGTATAAAATATCCCCACAGTTTGGTCACCATGTGGTAGAGGGAGAAATCAATAGGTGTATTTCTTTTTCTTTTCTTTTTTTTTTAAGATTTTACTTATTTATTTGAGAGAGAGCGAAAGCAAGAGAGCTCACAGAGGGAGAGGGAGAAGCAGACTTGCCACTGAGCAGAGAGCCTGACTCGGGACTCGATCCCAGGACCCTGATATCATGACCTGAGCTGAAGGCAGATGCTTAACTATATGAGCCACACAGAAACCTCGATAGGTGTATTTCTAAATTATCTGAAGGACATGGACTAAAGGAGCTTTATTAGAGAATTATAAAATTATTTTTAAGGAACTGTTCTTTTTTTCCTTCTCATTTTTTATCATGGTTTTCCAGTAATCAGATATGCTTCCAAATCTAAAAACATTTTTGTTTTTGTGATGAGGAAATATACTGTTGACTGTGATCTATTTACTTAATTAGAAGTAGGTCTTCTAATACCACTAGAATATGTTGTGTGTTTTGGAGAGTATGTGAAACTGTTCAGCCAAGCTTCTGCTTTTCTTTTAGACCTGCCACCGGTTCTTAGGAGAAAATATAAGATCCAATATCAGACTTAAATATATTTTTAAAATATTAAATGGAGTTTTTGCGGCTTCCAGAAAAGTCTTCATTTCAATAGGTCATCTGTGCTCCTAGTCCAGAGTAATAAGTACTAAAACCCAAGGGCATCAGTTTCTAAGTCTATTAATCTTTGGGGTATATAAGGAAGAATAGGAATGTAGAAGCAGATCATTATCACTGTTGTTTCATTAGGCTGTAGATTTAACCTTTCTGATAAAGCCCCCAGGGTGTTGATACTAACCAAGTTCTGGCTGTTTTTGTTTGACCATTAAACAGGGAACAGGTACTGCCAGTTGGAGGGGGGCAGGGGCAGCGGGAATGATGCTAGTGACCAAACATCTATTCTAATTATGGCATAATTACAGTTCAGATTATCAAGAGCATACATGGCTGTTTAAACAAGAGGGGCCTTCTTTTGCTCACGCGCTAAAGTAGATAAGCATTTTTGACACAAAGGCAAGACTTCAACCCAGGTTATTCTCCGAGACCTTGGGTATATCATACTTCACTGGCAGTGAGTTCAGAAAAGACGAGTGGGAAGTAGAAAATTCTAGCCTAGTGTACAGAATACCGAAAACGACAGATAAAGGAAGAAGACAAGACCAAGGGAGTCCCTCTGTCCCCACCCTCGAGAAACTCTAAGCTTTCCTAGATGTATCTAGAATGGAGGTGAGGAAAGGGGCTTAGGGCAAGCACAAGCCAGCCTTTGGGCAAAGTGCTTGATGTGTCCCCTACTCTACCCCTTAACTCTAGAATGTCTGATTTAGAGTATATCTAAAGGAAGTTAAAGAGGTATTTTAAATATTCCCTGGTCTGTGACCTCGTTTTATAGTCCTTTTCTATCTGCAGGTTCCCAGTCAATCTGTCTGTGTACCTATGTATCTAGTGTGTCTGTCTAACCTGTCTACACCCTCATTCACTTATTCATTTATTTGCCTCACCACATGTTCCACATTGTACCATGGGTGGTCACCTTGTCTTTCCCTGTGACTCCAGCTGAGTCCCCTCCTCCTTTTGGAGAACCTCAGTCCCCAATCCCAGGGTGGCGGTTTTGTCTTTCCAAAAGACACTGGAATCAGATCTGATCATCAGAATTCTGCAGCCGTTGCAATAAAAAGAATAGCAGCATGGGGGCACGTAGGTGGCTCAGTTAAGCGTCCCACTCTTGGCTTCAGCTCAGGTCATGATCTCAAGGACATGAGATTGAGCCCCACATCAGGCTCTGAACTCAGTGCCAAGTATGTTGAGATTCTCTCTGCCCCTCTCCCAGTGCTTGCTTGCACTCTCTCCCTCTCTCTCAAATAAATAAATAAATAAATCTTAAAAAAAAAAAAAAAAAAAGAATAGCAGTTAGAAAATAGAAGCCAGGGGCGCCTGGGTGGCTCAGTTGGTTAAGCGACTGCCTTCGGCTCAGGTCATGATCCTGGAGTCCTGGGATCGAGTCCCGCATCGGGCTCCCTGCTTGGCAGGGAGTCTGCTTCTCCCTCTGACCCTCTTCCCTCTCATGCTCTCTGTCTCTCATTCTCTCTCTCTCAAATAAATAAATAAAATCTTTAAAAAAAAAAAAAAAAAGAAAATAGAAGCCAGATTTTTAAAACATGCTATGGAACATTTTGCAAGTCAGATCTTAGGTACTTTATTGTATCAAACTTAAGTCAGAAACAATACAGGCTGAGTACTACCCCCCTCTCATGCTGCATTATGGCCTGGAGATTATCCCTTCTTGTGAAATACTCCCAGTCCCACGATTTATTGTTTTCCAATTTACACAGCTAATATTTGCTCTGTGTAAATAAGTATTCCTCTCAACAAGTATTAAATTGTCTACCTCACCACTTAAAGTGACCTTTTGTGTGTGTGTGTGAGAAAGAAACGGACCATCTGGTGTTTCTTTGAATACAACTCAGTAAATTTTGATTATGTTAGAGAAAATCCATCTTTTTTGGTCACTTCATATTATTTAGTTACAAGGGGTTTTTTTGAGCATAGTTTACACAAATTTTCTTAAGCGGTTTGATTTTCATTGGTTGGTTCTTGATGTTGTCTGTAGAGAAATGTGTATTGCAGAATCACTGCTAAAGAAGTGCTCAGCTGATGAGTACTGTACTTGACAGGGATACATGAGCATGGAATATAATAACAGAGTGTGGACTAGCCCTTGGTTTTCTGGTTCCTTAGAAACAACTTACCTCGAGGCTGTATTTTTTTTTTTAAGAAGCTTAATGGGGTTATTACTCACATAGTATAAAATTCATTTAAAGGCACAATTAAATGATTTTTAGTAAATTTACAGAATTGTGAACCGTCATCCCTGTCTAATTTAGGACCTTTCCATCCGCCCAAAAGAAACTTCCAGCCCATTGGCAGTCACTCTGCATTCCCAGGCAACCACTGCTGTAGGCTGGAGCTTTCTCTTACAACAATTGGATACGGGACTAATGTCCAACCTTCCCTAATAAGGGATAGTAAATCAGTACCAGAAATCAAAACATCTGTCCTCTACCCAAGCATCTCTCTCCCAAGATTCAGAAGTTCGGTTTTATCTTTTAAATTAAAAAAATTCTTTTTCCAATCCATTCCCAGAGTGTTGTCACCCTACAAAGCCTGCCCATTTCCCTAGTTTGAAGTCTGTCATCATACCTATACAGATGTGAGATCTAGTGGCGGAATAAAAACTTATTAGAAAGGTCTGACAAGCACTCATGTTACTTTTGTTGGGAAAGTCTTTCACAAAAATACATGATAATTTGTTAGTAAGCTATAGACTTTTTTCAGTTTTCAAGAACTCATTAGTAAAAATATTTAGCAAATTGTGTGAGTGCTTGAAATAGAACCCCATGACTGATAATGATGCCCTTGTTATCTGCAAGCATATTATTACTTACTCATTTTAGGTGAGGAGTTTTATAAGAAAGCTGAGCTCTAAGATTGTTAATTAAGAAGATTATTAATTAGATAAGTATTTTTTTCTGAGAACTATGCATGGCTGTTTTATTCTACAACTTTTTAATGGCTTTGTGGTGTCATCTGAGTTTTTTTTAAGTTTGAGAAAGCTTTTATGTCTGTTAAGAAACTTATCAGGTGTTTGTTTCCATTGCTTTTCAATTCAATAAACTTGTTTCAAGACCTAGTTTTTCCTAAGCCTTTAAGCTCCATGTATAAATTTCTTTTATTCATAATTCCAACTTGTAAATGTTAAACACATTTTCTTTCGTTGATGTCTAACTTCTTTCTTCAAAAGATACCTCTTTATAAACATTAAAATCCATATTTAAACTTAGATAAATTTCCTTAATTTTTAAACTATATTTACATATTTAATATGTCTTCTGAACCACTCCAGTGCACGACGAGGCTGGCATTCAGCAAGCAGAGCATTTCTGAGCCCTCCAACAGGAGCTCGTGTCTACCCTCAGTCTCCGTCCAGGATGCTGTCAGTGAGCTTGCCCAGGAGATGCGTGCGTCATAAGTTTCACACTTGTACCTTTTCTGATAGCCTTGACTATCTGTCATGTGGCCCCTTTCCCATTTTTTAAAAACCATAACCTCTGACGTGAATTACTGAGATTCCTCATCTATTCAGATCTAAGTTTGTATTTAATTGGATAACGCATCCTTCTTATGTAGGATTTATATACTTGTCTCATACTTTTATAGTTACTATATCAAAACACAGTATTTTATAATGTTACGATAACCATGATTCATTTAACTAACTCCCTGTTGTTGGATATTAGATCATTTTCACTTTTCTCTTATAAATGACTGTTGAAAATATACTTGTAGAAATATTTTGTGTACATTCGTATTTCCTTTGGATGAACTCAGAATAACTGGGTGCTATTACCCCATTATTACTTAATGTAACATAGCCTAATACCTACCAGTGTGAACCTTGGAATCATTTTGTCAAATTACAGGTAAAATCCTATTGAGATTATTAAGGGGAAATGACTAATGTGTGTATGAACATGGTAATATCAAACCCTTTACGAAATAGAGGTGATGGAAATAAAACAGCAGCTAATAGTGTGTTTTCTTGTATTTTGACAAAAAAGATTCTAAAGTTCATTTAGGGATAGAAAGAAAGAGGAGTAACAGTGGAAGACTTTTTCCACTAGATATTGGCACACATATGACGTGCGACTGGTATTGAAGAATGTGGCTCTATTTAGGTACTTCTGTTCCCTTTATTGAATACTTTCTCCCCCCAAAACCAAGTGGATATTGATCTGTATCAAATTCCTTTTTAACCTCACTCAAGATGATCATCTTTTCTATTTACATATGTTTGTGTTTTATTACAGCCCTTTGCTAATTGGAAACCTTCCTTGCATTTCTGGAATACATCATCCTTTGCCCCCCCCCCAAAAAAACCTAACAATATCAGTGTATTAACAGTTTCAGAGTTTTTACACTTGCCTTCAAAGGAAGATTAGACTATAGAGGTCTTTAACTTTTAAAATATTCTCGGGGCGCCTGGGTGGCTCAGTCGGTTAAGTGACTGCCTTCGGCTCGGGTCATGATCCTGGAGTCCCGGGATCGAGTCCCCCATCGGGCTCCCTGCTCAGTGGGGAGTCTGCTTCTCCCTCTGATCCTCTTCCCTCTCGTGCTCTCTCTCTCTCATTCTCTCTCTCAAATAAATAAATAAAATCTAAAAAAAAAAAAATCTTCTCTAGGTTAGCTTCTGATATTTTGCAATGTAAGAGGACTTGGAAAGCTTTTCATCTGCCTTGTGCTCTGGCATTAGTACCCTAAACAAATGAACTAATGGGATTGCCATCCAACGAGAGAAACTATTGTGGCTGTTGTCACTTTCCCAGATACTTACTGGTAGGAAAGGATCACCACAGGAATGAATATGTTGTAATCGTCATCTTGATGACAAGCGTTGTATCCCAAGATTGGTGGACACAGGATAGTGTGCTTTGTATATTCAGTCTTCTTAATGAAATCCCAAGGAAAATATCAATCTTGCTACTAATGACGATAAATGGGCACTCATAAAGTGCTCTTACTCCCAGGAGCACAAAGCTCTTCATGATTAATTATTTCAGTCATCCTCACAGTTGTCCCATGAGGTGGGTAGCTGAGTGCTTCCTCTTAGGGAAAAAGAAACAAACAAACAACAACCAAACAGGGAACTAATTGGATTTTCTTCTGTTCTACATTCCATGTTCTAGAACTGGATAGCTACCTTACAAAAACTGTCAGTATGTCCCCCAGTGGACCTGGGCTTCAAAAATCTCAAGCTTCTTTCACATACAGACACCAGGCTAGGAGCAGATGTGGAATAGTAAAGTTGGAGGGAATTTTGATGCGTTTGGTAAGATGCTATGTGTGGATTAGCCTAGACTTGGGGAAGAGAGGCAATGGCCGAGTTAGTGTTTTGGCATCTCTGTTAGAAGTGGTAATCCATGGTGTCAAAGGTTTGTTTTTGCAAATATCTTACTGACGCACCTCTTCTCTATACTTACTCTTGCCACAACATTGTGCGAGGGTCCTACAAAGAGTATCTGTCAATCCTGGTTTCCCGAGAGGGGCACTGGTCCTTTCTCATCCTGCTGTAGTGTATTCGTGTCTGTGGCTTTTCACAGGGACCAGAGAAAGGTGCAATGTCTGCTTCTCAGGGATACCTCTTAGCCCGTCTCCATCCTCCAGTGACCCTCCATTTCTCTCCAGGCCAACTTTCCTCGTGCTTTCTCTTCCCCAGAAAAGGACAGTACCTCTCTGTAGACACATCTTGTCAGGGGAACAGGGATACAACTAAAAGTACACTTGTTTTGTTTTGTTTCACTAAAAGATTTATTTGAGAGAGAGAGGGAAAAAATGAGCAGGAGGGGCAGAGGGAGGGAGAGAGAATCGTAAGCAGATTCCACACTGAGTGCAGAACCTGACTCGGGGCTCGATCTCAGCATCCTGAGAGCACAACCTGAAGCGAAATCAAGAGTCAAATGCTTAACCGACTGCACCTCCCCCCCCCCCAGGTGCCCCTAAAACTACATTTTTATCTAGTGATCATTCCCCAGTAGATTTTTGTCACTTGAGTTCTGTCTCTTCAGTTAGACTGCAAGCTCTTTGGATGAATGCTCAGGTCAGCCGTGTTTTTTAAGTTCCCTTTAATTGCCTCCCCATTGCTCCCTCAGCGCTGGGGTGTTCAGGTGCACAAGAAACACTTGTGGTCGCTCTATTTGCCATACATACTCTCAACAAATATTGCCTGTACTTACTGACTATGCCATTTTAACTTTTCCCCCTTTTCTTTCGTTAAATAAAGGCTTCCTTTCCCCCTTTTTCTTTCATTAAATAAAAGCTTGCTTTGAATTCCCCCCCCCCCATTTTTTCTTGAAGTTCCCCTGAAAGGGAGGCCTTTAAAATGTGAAGAATTATGCTTTAAGTTGTGCAGTGTACTCAGGGCGGGGACTAATTATGAGGTTTGAAAACTCCTTCAGGTGGCTGGGTTCTGCAGCACGACTAAAATACTGCTTTCCTAAATTGAGAACAGCTGGGGCCGTGTTGCTAACCAGTATAAAAGAGTTGGTGCTTGGTGCTCTGTGTTGCGAAGAAGTCTTGGCTCTCCGGAGCTTTGTGGAGCTTAAGCCAAAGGCACCCTTTTCCTCATCCGTGTCGTGGTGGTGAGTGCCGGGAGCTGGTCCTCTGGGTGTCAGTTTCTACTGCCTGGTAGATCTTGCAGTGCTTGTCTCAAAATGTTGTTCCGTACTGGGGCGCCTGGGTGGCTCAGATGGTTAAGCGTCTGCCTTCGGCTCAGGTCATGATCCCAGGGTCCTGGGATCGAGCCCCACATCGGGCTCCTGGCTCAGCGGGGAGCCTGCTTCTCCCTCTCCCTCTGCCTCTCTCCCTGCTCATGCTCTCTCTCTCTCTATCTCTGTGTCTCAAATGAATAAATAAAATTTAAAAAAAAAGGAAAAGAAAAGAAAATGTTGTTCCGTACTAATTTACCATGCCCATTGTAGGATTTTACCTTTCGAGTAACAAGTAGAATGCGTTCCCTCAACGCGACGTAGCTAAGGCTTTGTGTGTCTTTTCACCATATTATTTTGAAGACTGTCAGCTTTCTTGGTGTAGGGTGTGCATCTCTACATATCGAAGGATAAACTGAGGCAGTGCCGATTTTAAGTATCTTGAATGTGTGGTTCTTGAATCTGTCCTGGAAAGTGGTCACTTAAAAAGACTCCAGTTTTTTAAGGAGGAAATAAAAAATGGACTCATCGACAAATGGAGAGAGTAACAGTTACTCAGTGCATATGAGCAACTCATCCCAGTTGTGTGTTCTTGCAGGTTCATAGAAAAGCTGCAGCCCTAGGAAAGAGTGATGTGAGCTCTGGAGAGGTTCTAAGTTATTATGACTTCATGGTTAGCAACAAGTAATAGTGTCTGATGAAGGGTTTGCAAAGTTGGGTCCTGACTTTTATTTAAAGAAATTTTAAAGGAATTGATTATTAAAATGGTCCTATTTATACTAACATCGGCTCAAAAAGAGACAAGAATCCCAAGATAAAACAACTCCATATTTTGCAAATAAACTCCATCCCAACAGCATTAACCATGTTCTGACGATATATTTCTAAAGCAAACGGCTTTGGTATTTGCTTCCTTATTTTGATAATGTTTTTGTTTTGGATGGTTGACAATTGGACAAGCACAGCGTCTGAACATAGTTTTTGTTTCCTTTTTGCAGGTGGGATAGTAACACCTCTGGGAGAAAGAAAATTGGCTCCCTCTCTTGAAAGTGGCGAGTGTACCGCAGGCGCCTACATGGGGGGAACAGTAATCAGATGGCTACCGTCTACGTGTTGTGCTAGAAAACAAAATCAGTCATAGGCATCCATGTTGATCTTGGAAATAGAAGGATTTAAAAAAGTTAAGTTTGCACAAAAAACACGAACTTTGCCATCTCCCTTTTGATCTGAAGACTGGGGACAATGGATATTATAGAGACAGCAAAACTTGAAGAACATATGGAAAATCAAACCAATGATCCCGCAAATACTTACACGAGACCTGCCGAGCCTGTCGAAGAAGATAACAAAAATGGCAACAGTAAACCTAAGAGCTTATCCAATGGGTTGCGAAAGGGCACCAAAAAGTACCCGGACTATATCCAGATTGCTATGCCCACTGAATCCAGGAACAAATTTCCCCTGGAGTGGTGGAAAACAGGCATTGCCTTCGTGTACGCCCTTTTCAACCTCGTCCTAACCACCGTCATGATCACAGTTGTACATGAAAGGGTGCCTCCCAAGGAGCTCAGCCCCCCACTACCAGACAAGTTTTTTGATTACATTGATCGGGTAAAATGGGCATTTTCTGTATCAGAAATAAATGGGATTATATTGGTTGGATTATGGATCACCCAGTGGCTGTTTCTGAGATACAAGTAAGTAGGTCTCCTCATGGTGGGGGTGTGGGGGGGGCGGTGGGCTTGCCCTAAGTTTGTGTTTAAGGGGGTTGATGTGTAATTGAAACGGTCTTCCTCGGTTTTGTCTGATGAATTTAGTCCGATCCAGGCATTTGATGACAGGAAGCAACAGAAGGATCGACCGTGTTGAATAAACATTTATTGAGCAACTGTGTATGAGAGGTAACCGTGAGGACTCTACAGATGTACTGTGGTTGGTGATTCAGAGTTGATGAATTTAAGGTGCAGTTCCCCATTTCAAGCAGCTTGATGCTATGGTATCTGCATGATAAATCAAGAGGCTTAGAATGGAATAATATTCACCTCATCATGCTTTTGTTGTTTTAGGCTTTTAACAGGTGGGGAATGGCGTCGCCGGGGAACTTTCTTCTGTTGCTCATAGCGTGATGACTGTATTGGTCTAGAGTCCATAGCATTCTTTGAGGTTTGCTTCTATTCAGGAGTTTGCAAATTTTACATTTCTTTTTCTGTTGCCTGTTGGCAATGGAGTCACAGGAGTTTAAGAAACGGCATTCAGGCGTGGGTCCATGCAGTTTGGGTTTTGGGTTTCTCAGGTAACCGTGCTGTCCGGTTTCCCCGTGGCACCACAAGGGAGCCCTTAGTTCATTCAGTCTCCCTGTTCTGGAATGGGGGCAGTCAGGAAGTAGTAAAGCCACGTACTTTTGCCTTAAAGACACTTAAAAATAGGACATAGCTCTGAAGTGGTTATTTTTGCTTCCCTGTGAAATCTGACTGCTAGTCCATAAAAACAGGGCCCCGGCAACTCCCTTTTCATCTCATGTCTCCTTCAGATGTTTTGTTCTCTACTAAGATTCTAGCAATTAAATCACTAAAATAGAAGTTGGATCAAAACCTTGCCCATAAACGGAGGCTTTTGAAAATGTAATGTGTACTAACTTAGTCGATACTGTTCAAAAATTCACAAATGGGATTTCTGCATTAATGCCACAAGATCATGTTTAGAGGAGAGAATTTACGCTATACTGTTCTTTCATTTGCTTGTTGCTTTGAGAGGAGAATCCAAACTCTCTTTGCTCAAGAGTTCCCCCAAATTCCAAGTTTGCAGTTTTGAAAGCTTGTTCCACAAACTGAAGTCATTCCTAAACATTTTCCTTGGTATGTGTAAGTAAAGGGCAGCTAGCAACGGTCTTTTACTAGAACTGTTTGCTGCCCAAGCTGTTAAATTATGGTATGCTTTATGCCGAAAGCAAACAATAGGTTTGTTGAACTTTAGCATTGCTCTTTTGGGTGTCTGCAAGTGACACTGAAAATAAAAGAGCCTGCTTAGGCCAAAGGTGTTTGCTTTCTCCCTTAATTTAGACCAACGTTTTATTCATATATACGTGAAAAGAGACATTTTCCAGGGTCTGGTAAATAGCTGGCATCTACCGTGCTGCTTAAGCACAGTCTCAATTTATTTGCATCTTTATCTAGAGAGTTGTTATGAACTGTCACTCCATGAGCACCTTAGGCTTTACCATGTCAAAACTCCTGGGGATGCCGGGTGGCTCAGTCAGTTAAGCGGCCAGCTCTTGATTTCAGCTCAGGTCATGATTCCAGGGTCATGAGATCGAGCCCAAGTCGGGCTCTGCACCAGGCATGGAGCCTGCTTGAGATTCTCTCCCTCTGCCCCTCCCCCCCCAACAAACAAACAAACTTGTGGGCACATAGCTGGCCACACATTTTAATGATAATCTACTGTTTTGATCACAACTCATCATCAGAAACTTGTTGGGGAAATCATACTTTTTTTTTTTTTTTTACTTTTGAGGTAGAATTGTATCATTTTAATAACTAGTAGAATAATTTTTACAACCTGTTTTGAACATCCTAGCTGAATGAGAAATCCTACTTGCTCTCTCTTGTAAAAGCACCTTCAAAGCTGTGGGGAAAAAATCATTAGCAGTAGTTATTTTTCTAAATAAGGTTGCAGAGTGCACATTTTACCTTCTAAGTTAATTTTCAGTTCTGAGTACAGCTGAACTCAGAATGCTGGAATGAATATAATTGACTCATAATAATTCCTGCTTATTACTTCACCTTGTCGAATAGCATGGAGCACCCAGTTCAACACACTTTTTGGGTCTGAGGTTGAAGCAAAGGGTGAATTGTTTTTCACTTAACCAAATGGAGAGACTCAGCACTGATTATCACCCTTTCCTTTTCAGTACTAGAAAAGGCAGAGTTAATATAGCAGACCTTTGAAAGAAATGGCCTTGCACTAAATTACTTTCATCTAATTGTCTATTTTTTTTTTTTTAAGATTTTATTGAGAGAGAGCGAGCGCACGCAAGAGCAGGGGGGAGCAGCAGGGGGAGAGGGAGAAGCAGACTCCCCACTGAGCAGGGAGATCAACATGGGGCTCGACCCCAGGACCCTGGGATCATGACCTGAGCTGAAGGCAGACACTTAACTGAGCCACCCAGGCACCCCTCATTTAATAGTCTAGGTAGTTTTCTACTCTATATTTTGACCCCAGAAGCTCTGGAATATTCTTAAAATAGTTACTGGAAACGGGCAACTAAAATTATGTTCGTACATAATTCTGTAAATTAGAAGTCCCAGCAGTTACCTGAATTAGACTTTGATCCACGTCAGACCACAGTCTTGGAGAAAACTAAAAATATGCCACATGCCTGAAACTGCCTAGTTTTCCAGAAGTCTTTGATCGGTATTAGTTTTGAAAGTTTGAGAGCTCTGAAAATGAGAGACCTGTAGGAATATAGTTTATGTGTGAGGGAGGTTACAACTAGTAATTCCAGGGGCTTTATGGGCCCCACCCCCTCTGACTCCCCAGAACCCAGAGTTTATAGACCCAGCCCTAATTACACAGCAGAAAACAAGTTGTCATTTTTGCTGGACATCAGGACGCTCAGAACCCTCGAAGCCCATTCAGATAACCCATGAGGCAGCGGCGCAAACAGGCAGAGCCTTTCCCATTGGAGGACAGCGTGCACAAAGTCAAACCTCTGGGAACCACTGCGCTGGAGTGAGGACTCGGGGGTACAGGACAGGTCTCCACCAAGAAATATGAAGTATAAAAGTACTTGTGGGATTTTTTTTTTGCCTTTTATTTTTTGATCAAGGTTGAATAAAATAAGGGTAAACTAATCAGTTTAGAGCTTCACCCTTAAATGTCCGTAAGGGCACAAGGGTACTTTGAACATTTTCAAAATCTAGTTCTCTGAAAATCTGTATAGTCATAGATAGAATAGTTCATGCCCAAGTTGTGAAAACACTGTTGGATGGTCTCCAAATAAGCCTTGCTTATATAACTCCAGTTAAATCAGTTGCCCCATTTCCTTCTTTGCCCAATTATGTAATATCACCTTAGCTCATTAGTTAATTCCTCTGCGACCGTGGCTCGTTTATACCTTTGATATGTTCTCAAGGGAAGGTTTTATTAATGTAGTGTGTTGACTAGAAACATAGAGCAGTTCATTGAATTCTCTGGCAAAGAGCGCCCTTTTTTTTTTAGGAGAGGTTGTTGTCTAGAGCCCTTAGTCTGCCGTAACTTCTCCACTCCCCACAGACATTCCTTTTGGGTCCTAACCCTCCTAGATTTATTACAAAAGGTGAACCTTCATTTCTGGAATGTAGGGGTGGGCCGTTCACACGTAAGCCTGTGTGTGAGCCGTGAAACTGGTCTGTTAATGCCACTCTGTCTTAATCATTCTTTATTCTGTTAAACGTTGGTCTGTATTGCACTGGGAGCAGAAACAACGAGTCAACCAGTTTCTCCCTACCCCCGTTTTTCCTCTAGGTCAATAGTAGGACGCAGATTCTTTTTCATCATTGGAACTTTATACCTGTATCGCTGTATTACGATGTACGTCACCACTCTCCCTGTGCCTGGCATGCATTTCCAGTGCGCCCCGAAGGTAAGCGCCTCTGAGTTCGCAGGTAGAGGAGATGAAAAAAGCACTTTGGGAACACCTGCTCGCTGTACGGCAGGTTCTTCAGACACTCTCAGAGCTGTTAACTGCAGTCTACTGTATTTTTTGTTTCTCTGGATTTGGAGAGAAGACGTTCCAATAGGTTTTCATAAAACGTGTATCTTTGCGCATCAGAAATTGATTTTCTGCTACCCAGAAGTTACAGCGGGGTGTTCAACTCTTCTTTTTGGCCTTCTCTTTTACTCGTCCATGCATTCATTCATCCTACAAGTGTTAAAGCTGCTGTTAGGTACCAGGCCGGGCACTATGGCAACAGCAATGACCAAAGCAAAGTTGTTGTTCTTCAAGAATTTGCGTTCTATTGAGGGCTGACAGCTGAAAACTAAATGCATCACTTGTAACATGATAAGTCAGGTCACTATCAGATGAAGAACAGAAAAGCTGAGTAAGGGTAATGGGGACACTGAGGGTAGGTACGACTTCAGAGAGAGAGCAGAGAGGCTTCTGTGGTAGGAAAGCATTGGGGCAAGATAGAGCATGAGGACGTGAGCCGTGTGGATGGGCCACGGAAGTAGCTTAGTCACAGTGGGTTCAAGGGATGGCAGGAGGCCCATGTGGCTGAGTAGAGATGGCAAAGGTCATGGGTGCCCTGGGCCCTTCGTGGCCCTCACTGGAGTGAGGAGAAGTCATTTGGTTCAGGAGGCGTTCTGAAGGTAAGGCCAACAGGATGTGCTCGTAGGAGAAAGAAGCCAAGGATGACCCCAGAGTTTCTAGCAAATGGAAAGCCAGACTGGCCTTTTGTTGGGATACATTGTGGGCATGAACTCGGAAACGGTCTTAAGCAGGATTTACAGTCTCTCCAGGTAGAGTCATTTCTTGAGAGAGCTGTTAATCATCTTAGACCCCAGTATGCCCTGGTTTATAAAAAAAAAAAAAAAGGAGACTTACAAATCACGTGCTTTCTGGACGAGGGAATGAAGTCTAACATCATGTTTTACTGAACACTAAGCAGATGTCCAAGGTGGAAGGAAAAATAGAGTTGTTCTGAGGAAGTCCACAGTCTCCCTCACCAAATATAGGTGTGGTTTGGAGAAGCCTTAATTTTCCAAAGCCATCAAAGCAGAAAGTATCTGTAATTAAAACAGTGTACATATTGAATTTAAACATTGGCCGATATTTAGTGAAACTAATTTAAGGCATGGGAGAAGTTCAGAAAAGTAATAAACGCTTCTAAGGGGGTTATTGCTATGTGTTAAATGAAGAAGTGGGCACAGAAAAGCAGGCAAGCCCATCCCAGTAATGGATGAGGTTTGCAGAGATGAATTGCTATGACTATAGAAAGGCAGTAAATTAAAGATCCTCCTCCCTGGAAGAGTTGCAATTTTCAGAAGCCACATCAGTAAACGTACCACTGGCTAACCAAGCTACAAATCTTCACAATGGAGGCTCTGGCGGCCTCCTCACTAATCCGCCCCCATGTTCAGCTGTCAGGACCTATTCCTGCCGCATAAGCAGGCTGGCTGTGGGTGCCTGAGTAAGGGTTCAGTAAGATAAACACACAGATCACTTTAACTGGAGGTGATGTGGTGCTTTAGATCAGGAGTCAGAACTGAGTTCTCAGTGGGGTCCAGCCACGGGCTTTGAGTTCTCCTTAGATTGTTTGTGGTTACGAGGCCGTTAGGTAATCTACCAGCCTCCTCTGTTGTTGGTTCGGTGGAATACCCTCTGAGGCTGTGAACAATGACGGGACCGTGTAATCCTGAAGTCACTCACAGTGGGGGGGGATGTCCAACACAGCCCTCGCTGCCTAACGCAGCTTGCTCCTCAGTGGATACCGTCCCCACACGTGATTTCACAAGAGTGGGGAAACCCTTGGCCTTTGGTTTCCCAGCTGCCTTCTCCCTTGTCTGTTCCTGGAGCTCACTTTGAGTCTTTTGCTTACAGTTTGCATCAGCTCACCCATCTGAGTTTTGGTTTGCAGTCACAAAATCTTGTGTTCGGAGAAGTGTGTTTAAATACATTTTGGCCCGGTTATTAGGACTTGGATGAAATGATTTAGCTTTTCAAACCCATTTGGCCATGTGCAAGAATGTTGGGCGGGGATAGCTCTAGTCCCTTCCCTGAGAAAGCTTTCCTGGCCATGAGTGCCCAAAGGACCCTTCTTCTGAACTGAAGGGACAGTGTGCAGGGTGAGTTTTTTGTTCTGCCATCAGCCGTGTTGGGCTGTCTTGTACTTTCTTGGTGTGGATGTGGCATGTGGTGGTAACAGCTCCAGGAACCCTTAGAACACGGAGCACCCGTCTGGTGTGGCGCTTGTGATCGTTGCCTCTCCTCTTAGTCGTCCACGTCTTCTGTTCCGTACCGAGTCATGGTGTGGAACGGTGTCTGAAAAAATGAGGAAATTAATAGGAACTAGAGTCTTAAGTGGTGAGTGATGGAGGGTCCCAGTGAACCAAAACAGAATTAGGGAAAAAACCCCATTAATCCCAACTCTCACTTAACCTCCCCTCCCCTCCCCCCTTTTCTTTCTACCCCCTTCCCCCCCCCCCCGCCTTTCTTGAGGTGCTCTTTAGCATTTATACTGAGCATGAATTGACATCTAAGATAGCAATGACAGGATCGAGGAATTAAGAACTGTGGAAAGACAGAGCAAGAAGAGAGCATGCTTCCGCTGTTCTGTAAAGGCATAATGAATCCAGGGCTATCAGAAATCTCCATTCGCCCTCGCTGCTGAAAGGAAGAGGGGAGAAGACAATGTGTGGCAATAGTTCAGCTCCTGGTCTGCTTAGACCTTTGGGTCCATCTAATCCTGGGTCAAGGGACTGATGACTTTAAGGGTTTATGCCGTTAGGAAATTAGAGTACTGAGTTGGGATAGGTGAACAGATAAAAAAAAAATACGTTAGGGTTTTGAAATGAAAATAACGTGTCCTTTTAAACTGGAAACACAGTGGTTGGGCAGCATATGTACTTTTTAATTTGATCTCAGTGTTAACAGTTGTTTGTGCCAGCCATGTGATAAGAAGTTCCTGAAGGACTGTGATTGATCTGATAAAGCACACGGCTAGAGTCTATCTTCCACATCAAGGGCGTATCACATTATTTCATGTAGTTTGCAATACACCGTTCCTGAGGTGCGCCTGAAATGAGTCCTGCAACTCTGTCAACAGTACTTAACCTTCCCCAGGTATGGATCCTTTGCTGCCTTCTAGATCCTGTCTTTTCAAGGCAAGGTCACCTGTTACTTGGCATGTTGGTTTAAGGACTATCGAGTCTTTTTTTTTTTTTTTTTTGAAGGTTTTATTTATTCATTTGAGAGAGAGAGTGAGCCAGAGCAGACGGGAGCAGCAGAGGGAGAGGGAGAAGCAGACTCCCCACTGATCAGGGAGCAGGATACGGGACTCGATCCCAGGACCCTGAGATCACAACCTGAGCTGAAGGCAAACGCTTAACCGTTTGAACCACCCAGGTGCCCCAAGGACTACCAAGTCTTGATAAAATATTTGTGTTCTGGTTTTGCCACCTGGGCTTACCCTAAGCAAACTTCTGAAGAAAGTTACTTCTCACCTTGCCCTCTAATCCCGGTTTACGGCATTTTCTCTTGTAGAGCCTTATTCTCAACTATCAACCAATCATGGTGTGTTTGCCTTTTTACATGGGTCATCTGAATACCAGAAAACTTTCTAGATCCTTATGAATTCTTTTTTTAGTCAGGAAGGTTCTAAGGTCCCCAGTAGTGATGTTTTAGGCCAGGAATCCTGCCCGGATTCCTATTGTACTGGATAGGATGGTTTTCCACTTGCTTTAGAGGCTAGCTGAATTTCTCTACTCCCAGACCGTCCTCCCATCTGCCTGTACGCATCCTACCCTCCTTTTCCCCCTTGCATCCACTTGGGCAGGATACTGCCTGTCTTCATCACCTATTTAACCATCATCAAGGCTAGACTGGCCATGCTTCAGGGCCTAGTTGCCCGAAAGGATCATCATTGAGTACAAAAGGCAGCATGTCCTAGACCTGGCCCCCTAGGTCCCAAATGACTAGACATTAGTGGTCTTTCTGTATTTCTCTTCTCATGTGTACTATTACCTGAATATATTTCTGAGGATCATTCTTTGATTTTTCTAAGCCTGTTCACCTGATACTAGATTGTTCTGAAACTCTTTATCTGGCTCCTGAGCATTTCAGTATTCCAATTTTCCATGCCTACCATTTTGACCCACTCAGTCTACTACTCCTGCCTATTTGCTTCAGTTTTAATGGGATACAAACTTTTGACTATTGGGTCAAACTCCTGTCCTAGCCCATCATTGTTTCCTGTGTCATCATGGTGGCTTCTAGGGACTTCTACACCATTGTCCAAGGGAGCATTCTTGCCCTCTGCAATAGCACACAGATTATTTCCTTGGAGGATGTTTTTCCTGATCAGAGCTACTCATTTTTAAAAGCTGTCAATACATCTCTAATCCATCATTTGCAAACCTATTTAAATTCTGTAATGTGTTGCAGCTCCCTTCTTAACTGTAAATGTCTTGATCAGCTATTAACACAGCTCTATGCACACTTTAGGCTGCCCACTTAACACAAAGTCCCCGAATACACTTTAGAATATTAGTAATGTGGTATTCAGCTGAATCAAATATTAACCATCCAAAACCCTGACTTCCCCCTACAAAGAGGAAAGAAAGTAGCTTTGATCTTTTTAGTGCATAGCTGTGGTGAAGTCATTGGTTATTAATATTTTTTAAAAGCTTTGCCCAAGGACACACCACCACCAAAACATATTATTAGTAACATACTGAATAATTTAAAACGTGTCACTAAAACTCGCCAGTTCAACAAATAAAACCTAATTGGAGGAGCTTCCCCCCTTGGCTTCTTTTTGGCTTTTTAAGTTAAAAGGAAAAAAGCACAACCTGGTAAGCTTTCTAAGTATCACACAAATTAGGCTGAAGTGTGATTTTTATCGGCTTGTAAATTTTCTTCCTGATCTTGTGTCTTTCAGCTCAACGGAGACTCTCAGGCAAAAATACAACGGATTCTGCGATTGATTTCCGGTGGTGGATTGTCCATAACTGGATCCCATATCTTGTGTGGAGACTTCCTCTTCAGCGGTCACACCGTTGTGCTGACACTTACTTATTTGTTCATCAAAGAATGTGAGTATAACTCCTTCCCACTCTGTTGACTACTGTGGTGGGAGGGGGATCCCTAAGGCCAGAAATTGATGGGAACCCTTATTCCATTGGGACTGGTAGCTATGAAAGAGACAGAGAGGTGTGTGTGTGTGTGTGTGTGTGTGTGTGTGTTTAAATCATTTCAACTAGTCCTATGTGATTTGGACACTGGAGGCTTAAAACTTGACCCTGGATTCTCTAACATTTAGCATGCCTCCACAATGTCTGTCTCCCTCCTCTTCTCTAGGTATGAAAAGCTATTTTAGTGTTGCAACTAAGAAGCACACAGTGTTAAGTTTATTACAAACAGAATCAGTGCACTGGAAAGCCAAATGTAAATGACTTATGAATGAAACTTCCATTGTTTCATCCCAAATAATTTAATGTTTTCCCCTTTTTTAGATGTTTTCTTGTCCCATTCCAATTTCACCATTTTCCAGCCGACTTCTATGATTCAATAGGCATCTTCAAGGAACATTTTGCCAGTATTGATCATTTCTCTGTACAAAACAATATGGAGGCAAGAATGTGAAGTATCTTTCCATATTTATACACTTAATTCCCATTATACAAAATCCTTGTGTATCCTATCAGCTTTCATGGCTGGTATAATGTCTCCTTCATTGTGGGATCTGTATTTTAGTTGCCTGGCAGATCCCCTTCTTGTAGATTTCTGAGGTTTGATTTAATTAGGCATATCATCTCAACATCCTTTCAAAGCCGAGTGATACTTTCTCCTTCATTGTTGCAACGCTGGTCAGGTTAACCTTCCCCTTTAGTTCCAGAACACTCCACAGTGTTTCTTAGAGCCTTATCTCAACTTTCTTCACTTACTCGGCATTGTAAAGAGGTCTTTTAGCAAAGACCAGCAGAAGGACGCCTCCCCCTCTGATGTCCTGCTTCTTCCACCCTCTCTTGGCCTGTCGTTAATCCAAACAGGTTTAGCCTCGCCAAATGGCAGTGTGGACGTCAGAGTTTATCTGTCAGGGGTGCATAAGTGAGTTCTTGTCCCTTGGGTTTCCTGGGGTTTTAGGTTTAAGTTCTGCTTTGAGAGTATTATGACAAAGAGTTGAGGTTCTTTACAGTAGATGAACTGAAGTCTTTTTTTTGTTAAGAATTGTGTAGCTTCTGAATTGTTTCCTTTGTAAATGCCACACACACACACACACACACTTGGTACAGAGAGTAGCGTGTTAAGTGCACAGACTTCATCATACCTGACTTTTACGGCAGAGGGCGTTCTGGACCTTTCCCCTTATTTCTGCCCTCAGCCTCACACTGTGGGAGGTGGCAATGGGAAGAAACCTGAGTCTGTTTCTGCACCAATATCAGGGGGTTATCTCTTCCTTAAATGTCAGTCACTACATTTCCAATACCTAGTTATTGGTTCTGATGAGCCCACAGAGTGATCTGTGCTGTTTATGATTCTAACTCTAACTTTTGTTGGAAAAAGTTCCACCTGTGTGTAAGATCCATTGTTTTCCAGTCCAGAGGTGTACTTGAGTTGTAGGAGCTTCTCTCTAATCTGAAAATCATAAGAAATTTATAGAAAAACATGAGGAGGAGGGTGGGGAGGCGTTGCATGTTGGAGCAAAGCCATTGTGGATTCAAAGTAATGAAGAGAATCACCCCAGGAAACTGAAGGTCAATTTTACAAAATAACCCAAGACCAAGGGTTGTTAGCAGCAGTAGCAAAAAGTCATAATACTCTGTGCCAGGCACTGTTCTAAGCCGTTGATGCAAAATAGCTCATTTAATCCTGCAGCCACCCCAAGAGAGAAGCACTGTTTTCCCCATTTTTCAGAGAGGAAACTTAGAATGACTTCCCACGGTCCCCAGTTGGTAATTGGAGGACGGGGTATTCACACTCAAGCAGGCTGACTCCAGAGGTTATGCTATTAATTTCTTGGCTCTGTTTAGAATATTTGGGAACCCAAGTTGTCTGATCTTCTAAAATTGCTAAGGAACAGTCTGGTCTATTGCTCATTATTGTTCTTTCTTTTACTTCAGAGCAATAGCAAGGCAACTTGTGATTATTTTTATGCTTTAATGAAGGCTCTGCAGTATGTAGAGAGATTTGCTTCCCACGGCATGATTTTGGCTTGAAGTTTTTAAAACTGTATTAAGTTTACATACAGCAGGGAAAGAATTATATTCTGCTTTCTCTAATTTTTGGTGAGAAATGAAATGGCAAATCTGTAATGCTTAATACAGATCCTGCTCTAGAGTCAGTTCTGTACATAATAAATCAGAGCATTCCATGTTTGTGCTCGTTTCCTGTGCAATTAAGAAAAACCATCACCTTCTAAATGATACCATGTGTTATTGTTCTGAGTAAGCAGTGCTTCCAATGGCTTCTTTGAGCAGTTTGCTCCTAGAATTAGATGCATTTTTCCGATATTTTTTGTTTTCCTGCCTTTTGATCTGTTTGGTCTCTTTCCTTGTTTGCTTGGTTGTCATGAGTAGATTTGAATGTTGTCAAGAGAACAGATGAAAACATGGGACCAGGACCGTTTTTGTGGGCTTTCCACTGCTGTGCAAATTTTATCACTGGGGCCTAGGTTCCTTATAAAATTAGCCCGAGGAGGTCAGCCTAGCAGTTAGAACCAAATGTCTTGCTAGGAGAGGGGGAAATTTTTCTTTCTTTCTTTTCTTTTCTTTCTTTTTTTAACCTTGTTACCACAGAAAGTCCACTGTATGATTATTCAATGGCAACTAGGGCTAGGAGCCCACACGGACAAGTGGAGTGGATTAATATTTGTATCGTTATCTTTTAGCTCAATGTTCTCCCTGTGGTAGGATGGGAAAGCAGGAAGGGGTTGCCATTTTCCCATTCTATTTCAAAATAATTTCTATTAAATCTTTGCTTTGGGTCAGCCACTGTGCTCAGTTAGTGTGCAGGTCCCAATGTGGTAGCATACCTGGGAATACATTTTTGTGGAAGAGCAGTGTTAGAATTTCCAGCCATTCCTAAAACTTCATTTTCAGTTCCACAAGTAGTAAAATGACCATTCGGCCCGCCTCTTTACTCCTTGTCTGCTTCAGCTTTGCTTCTTGTGGATAAACAAATACAAAATGGTTCTGGTTTGCCCAAACAATTTTAACTTATCTAAGGTGATAAATATCAGGAGACCTATCAGCAGAGGTAGCTGGGTTGGTGTGAGACTTCGGGGAAGGGTGGAGTCTGTGGTTCTGCAGAATGCATATTTAGTGAACTCTCCAGATTTCTAAATGTTGGCTCAATTTTGAGTATTCTCCGCCTAACAGAATAGTTGTGGGGCCTGGATCTGGCCACCCAACCTGTAAAGGGTAAGGCCTCTTCCAGCTTTAAAATTCTAGGAGTCCGTCACTTATCTGCTAGAACTTAGTGGCAGGGTGAGCCAACTGAGAAGGAACAAGGAGCACATTCAAAATGGAAAAGTCAGACTTCCAAATGCAAATGCAGGCTTAGTATCTTACTGTTCCACTTGGGACCAAAAGAGCAACAGCTATTTCACCAAAAACTCTTTTTCATTTGAGTGATACCTGATTTGGTGTTTCCTCTAAACTTCTGGAAATGGATCCTTTTGCTCTTTTTTTTTTTTTTTTTAAGATTTTATTTACTTATTTGCGAGAGAGAATGGGAGACAGAGCACGAGAGGGAGGAGGGTCAGAGGGAGAAGCAGACTCCCCGCTGAGCAGGGAGCCCGATACGGGACTCGATCCCGGGTCTCCAGGACCATGACCTGAGCTGAAGGCAGTCGCCCAACCAACTGAGCCACCCAGGCGCCCTCCTTTTGCTCTTCTACCATGGTTCTGCACTTAGAAATAAATATCACTATGAAGATAAACACAGACAAATAGGAAATAAATCGGTTTGTGAGAGTATTAACTTTGTGAGCTAATAAGTCTTTAAAATAGAAAAAAAGGAAACTGCTATTAAAGAAAAAGAAAAGAGAAAGCTGTTGGCGATGAACCAGAGGGTGCATCTGTACCTCTGTCCTCAGCACTTGGGTGGGCAAGCTGTGGGGCGCACGGTCCTGCTTCACCTGATGAGCGCTGTCGTTCTCTCTTACAGCCGATCAATATGATGACCTTCTTAGAGGACTCACTAGGAAGGCTAAAATCCACAAGTGAATGAGCCAGAATCCTAAGCTTTATATAGGGAGCATTTATAGTTGCCATTAGCAACAACAGTATGAAACTGCTGAGAAGCAAAATATTGCTAGCCGCAAGGCTGTTTTTCTCCTCCTGGAGAAACCAGAGTAAGTTTATGTAAGACCTGAAATGACTCTTGCTTTTTCATTTCCCCCCACATTTTCCTTGACAACTACCCTTGCTTTTGACCCCTACCGCTTTTCTTTCCGATGGGATCCCTTCTGTGAGCTAATATGAGCCAATTCCAACCAACCTAATAAACAATTCTGTTCACTTCCTTACTGAATGGCCTAGCAGTGGGCAAGGTCTAGGATGTCTAGAGAATGACTGTTCCCCAGGGAATGACTATTAGACCTGCTATCAGTGGTCCTCTTCCTGCTCCCTTCCTATGGAGCAAATCCTAGGCGACTGACGGTGACTCATTGGGGGTTAATCTGTTTTCTTCTTCCAGTGACTTCCTGATCTTAGATTATTCTACTTAAGGTCGTTAGTGTAGACTGTAATCACTGAATTCATCCCTGGGAATCTTATTAACTCTATACTTTTTCTGCTGTCTAGATTCGCCTCGTCACTTCTGGTGGTATCATTTAATCTGCTGGCTGCTGAGTGCCGCCGGGATCATCTGCATTCTTGTAGCGCACGAACACTATACTGTCGATGTGATCATTGCTTATTATATTACAACACGGCTGTTTTGGTGGTACCATTCAATGGCCAATGAAAAGGTGAGAACAGTGAAGCCATCCCTGGATAATTTCTTTTCTTTCAATGCAGTGGCCCTTTTTTCATACAGTGGGGTTTCAGATAGCTTTAGTAGGAATGCCCACTGTCTGCACTCACGTGTGGGGTCTGGGTCAGTTCACTGAAACATATCCCCACGACTGCCTCTTCAACTAAATAGTGTCACAAATATAAATGACATTTAAGGATAAAAGGGCGGTGTCATCATAGAGCGTGGTGTTTTCCTAATTTGACTAATCGACACCAGAGTTGAAAAAGTATAAATGCTAACTTAAAATAAGGGAACCTTCTCTATAGAAGCATTGTGGCGCAGCTCGGTAAGACCTGCTCCCTGCCCTCAGGGAACCTAATTTTGAGGAGAAGACGGCAATTATTGTTAAACTTCAGGCAAAATAAGTAGTCCGTGGATTCCTGGATTTGGTACATCTTTTTGTGATACTGTGCTCTCTGGCTTCCCTTCTTATATTTCCTTGTTTGTTACTGCTGCCTTCTGTCCCCAGACGACCTTTTCTTTGCTTCTGCTGCTCATGTGGAAAGAGCTAACTCAAAGGCCACATCTTCTGGGAAGCCTTCCTAGCTCCTGCTATCTTCCTGTCATCCCAAGATGGGATGATTCCTCCCCGTCTCTGTAGCGCCTTTTCCTAGTCTAGGTGTGTGTGCCTGGTGTCAGAGTGAGTCCGTGTAGCAGGATTTCTCTTTGGGTGGTCCTGCCATATTGTCCGATGCATATAATGTGTGAGCAAGTGTCATTCCCAAAGGGTCTGAACCCAACTCTCGTTTAGTGCTCCCCACTGATAGATGCCTTTTCTACGGGTTATTTTGTGTCTGTAGCTCTCCTTCCCATTTTGTAGCCTCCCATTGCCACCTTCCTTCCTTCTTACACTTCCATCTGGGTATCTCTTGACACCATCAACCCCAAACCTTCACCTTTCACCTTAAATCTGTTCCGCCCTGTGAGTTCACCTTCCACTCTTCCATCTTCCTGGGCCTAGATCCATCTGCTCATGCATCCTGAGAACTGTCCCTCCTGGCCAACTCACACATCCACTCCTGAGTCTCTTACTGGGATTGCAGGCAGAAGAATTTGCATGAGATGGAAAGGGGGAAGGAGCCTGGGACCAGAAATATGTCAGGATCAGGGAAAAGGCACAAAGACAATTACTGCCTGGGTGGCTCAGTCGGTTAAGCGTCTGCCTTCAGCTCAGGTCATGATCCCAGGGTCCTGGGATCGAGCCCCACGTCGGGCTCCCTGCTCAGCGGGGAGTCTGCTTCCCCCTCTGCCTGCCGCTCCCCCTGCTTATGCGCTCTCTCTGACAAATAAAATCTTTAAAAAAACAAAGACAATTACTGCCTTGTGATCCTGATTCTGCTGCTTTCTCTGTTATGGTACAATGAATGATAATTAAGAAAAAAAATAGGATGCAAATCATGAAAAATAGGTCTCATTTTCCTTTTTATTTTTCTACTTTTTACAGAACTTGAAGGTCTCTTCACAGACGAATTTCTTGTCTCGAGCATGGTGGTTCCCCATCTTTTATTTTTTCGAGAAAAACGTACAAGGCTCAATTCCTTGCTGCTTCTCTTGGCCACTCTCCTGGCCCCCTGGCTGCTTTAAATCTTCATGCAAAAAGTATTCACGGGTTCAGAAGATCGGTGAAGATAATGAGAAATCTACCTGAGGAGCAAAACAAAGGCATCAGCTCTTATACCAAAAGAGTTAACGCTGTAACCAAAGGTATAGTTTTGGGTCTTTATTTTAGAAGAACTGACTGGTAAATGAAGAAGTGGACCAAATTTCGTGTAAATGATTAGAAAGATGAAGTATTACCCTTTGACTGTTTTTTAATTCATCCTGAGAAAGGTATATTCTCCTGCAGCTCTTCATTCATGGGTGACAAGCCCCCAAACTGGGATTTTACTAATGAGCTTGTTAAAGAGGTGCCAAAGAACATACTATTCCTTCTCCTTATTCTTTATCCACTAAAGCCCTCTACAGAATTTTTTCAGGATTTTTTTTTTTCCCTCCAACGTCAGAAGAATTTGTTAATGTTTTAAATAAAATATCTGGATATATACAGCTACTGTGTAAATAGAATAACCTAATGTTGAGAATGGTTTTAGCATTAGGCTTATTAATGAGGGGGAGATCTATCGGTTGTAAGTAAACTTGAGGTGAACTTTGTTTCCACCTTGTCACGGGGAAGGTCAGGGTCAGGTCTGGGAACGTGCACCTGCTGCTACCACTCACTGCACTATGTATCACTTTTACTTTTTTGTTTTTAAACCGATAATTTTCTTAAAAAAAAAAAAAAAGAAAGAAAGAAAGATGATCCAGTATGGAACTATTTGACACATCTCACAGATTTTATGCGTGTGTAAATATTTCACTTTAAAATCTCTAGGACAGATACACAGGAAACATGGAGCTATTTCTGTTAAACAAGTGGTCCTGTGTACACATTTATCTGCTCTCTGCCCGGTAAATTTGCATCTGTGCCGCCCCCCCCTCCGCCCCCGCCCCCCTAGGGCAGGTAGCTGTTCCAGCACAGGCTGAAAACACGCATGTATGTGAACGGATGCTCGCGCCACTTGGGGGACAAGCCTGCGTTTCTCTCCCGTCCTACCCTGTGTGAGATCGGTTTTAGAGCGGCTAAGCGGAACTCAGAAATGCAGCTGGTCATGTTTCACTGGAAACTCTTTCTTCCTAGTTACATTGTACTTTATGGGAAAACCGAGATGGAGTCTGAAAGTGTAATGTATCCTTGCCTTTTAGCAAGAGACTCAGCTTCTTATAAATGGGTCCTAAGGACATATGCCACAACTGAGTAATTTTACTTTGATCCTGAAATTACACCACGGTGCTGCATTATCCCCTCCTGTTGGAATCAGTCTGTTAGACAGTGACAGCGACCCAGTAAAGGGGGGAGCATTGTTTCTAAAGTTCTTTGAGGTGATGCAAAAAGAAGATGGATTTTTAAAAATCAGATCAGATTAATGCTGTCAGGGTTGGTTAATTTCTTGAGCCTTCTAGTAATTCTAAAACGAGATTTATGGTTCCAGAATCATCAACCCTAGGTCGGAAGACAGGCCCATGAGGTGGAAGGGGGCAGTTACATTTACATGGAAGGGGAAAAAGTTGAAAATTTCCCTCCACTTAAGAATGAAAAATACCCCTAAATTTGTCATTATAAACTAGCTTGCCTTGATTTGGTACACAAAACTGACCTTCAGATTGCTTGAGAGAAGCACAATACAAATCTTTTCAGAAGGGTCATTATTTTTGGTGCTAAAATTCTGTGTCTGTATTCAGAATGGCTCTTTCTCTGAGTAACAGAAGAATCACTAAAGGAAAGGTAGTTGAATTCAAAGGCAGGAAAAGACATTCTTCATCCAGTTATTTAAAATGAGAATGGAAATCCTGAATATCCTTAGCAGACTTTGAAACGCAAGTAGTTTTCTGGTATTTGTTATTAAATAAACCAGTAAGAAATAGATCTATAGTTTACCGGATGTGCTTAAGCCAGAATTTTGTCTTTCATTTGCTAAATATTGACACTTGTGGTATTTAAGGTGTCCTGCTTGAAAACACTTGAGTTTCAATTCCTGCTGTCCGATTATGAGGAAAAGCATCTGACATGGAAGCCTGGGTTTTGTGCTCCTGACGTTGGTATATTCCTTGAGCATCTAATTCATAACCTGATAGACCTGAGAGCCTTATTCAGCAGTGTCTTGGATAACCTAATTTTCTTCAACTTAAGTAAGGAAAAGTATTTAAGATTTAAAAATCATGGTGTGTTGATTGTTGGAGACCCTTGAAACAGTAAACCTTGCATTTTAGTCAAGTGATGCAGTTTTTTAAAAAATACCATCACCTTTTAAAGAACTTTAAAAACCTCTCTGACCTCACGTGTGGAGACACTATTACTGCTCACGTGTTCCTTACATGTATGTGTCACAGGTGTCTGATAGACACACAGGAAGCACGTGATTTGAAAAGAAGGAGGGAAAACACCAAAGTTTCAAGATGGGAAAATGAAAGAAATAGAGAAACTCATTTACATTTAGCAAAGCAAACTTGAGGCTTAACCTAACATGCCCCTTTGGGATAGAAAACTTAAACAATTTTGATCTTGCCTTTGAAACAGTGAATTTTGGGAGCTCCTTTTCCTTGCTAATTACAATACAAGATCTTCTCCATTATTCTTTTTTTTTGTAAACCAGTGCTCCCGTTCTAAGCTTTTCTTGGAATTGAGTCCTGTGCAATATCTATAACAGGATTCCCATAAATTAGGCATATTTTTTCTAAATTCTTTCAAATGGAAATGGGTTCCTCTCAGATTCTATTTTTTGAGCTCCTCCACAGCTCTGAAAATAAAGCATTGCTCCTGATTCCACCCAGAGTGATTTTAAATTTGTTATTTAATTTACTGGCATCTTGGGAAACAAGTTGTGCTGAGGAAGGAAGGCTGTTTTGAGCGAGCCCGGCCCCCGGTCCGGGGCAATGAGGACCTTGCCTAAGGTTCTTTGCTGTATAGCAGTGCCTCCTAGTGGAATTATGTTATATGACTTGGAACGCAAATTTGCCACTTTTTAAAGTATATTTTCAAGTTTTTAAAAGGCATTGGTTTGGTGGTGGTTGTTTTGTTTTGTTTTTGCCAATAATCTGAAAGCATCATGCAAAAGGGATTATTTTAAAGGTCTTTTAAACCTTTCCCAAAGGGAAAATGTGCTTAGATCCAAGGGAGTTACAATTCTAATCTTTTGTCCATTTGATCAAAGAAAATTTGCAGACCATTTTACCTCTCATTATCACAATCATTAATGTCTCCCTTTATAACTACCTATACTTTGTTTACTTTGAAACACCAGTTTGGCAGTCTTTCTTATTTTGTATTTGTATTTTTTTTTTTACATGCTAAAGCTCATGCAGCTTTTTTAATTAAAAGTTCACATCTTGTTTCTTCAATATTTTAAGCATTTCCTTTTTATTTGTCGTTTTTGTTTTGCACTGTAAAACTTTTTAAAACTTTAAGCCGGTTTTAACATACTCACTTCTGTACTGCAAGGAAGTGTGAGAAGGAATTTCTTGATAAATGAGTTTACAAGTTTTAAATCGAGCATATTTTAAGTAATATGCCATGTGTTGAAGGCTTTTCTATTTGTATGTATAAAGGTTCCTGGTATTTTTTTTAATGTCCTTGTGTTGCAATAATTTAACTCCTTTGACTTACTTGCTAAAAATATTTCTTCTATTAAGAAGTGCTCTTGACTTCAATACCTAAACACTGAAAATCATGTCAGAGGTACCCAAAGATAAGTTTTTATACAGATACACACCTTTTAAGTTCTGATTTATTATTCATTAATCTAACTATGCTGTGTTCTAAATGAATCATGAATGAGAATAGTTCTTTATTATGGAATTATTTAAAACTGTCCTTTAAAAGAAAAAAAAAAGAAGAAACTGTAAACATAAGCTAATCTAGTTGCCAAGTTGGAATTCATTATTTAATTTACCTCCTATGCAATGATTAATGCTGCAAAATGTATGGTTATGTTACAGTATATTCATAAAAGAAATATCATTACAAGGTGTGAGAGGTAGCCTGTTGCATTCTTTCAGAAATTTACTGTACTGTTTCAATGTGTTAAGTGCCTTGTTGTAAAGTAAAATTTTAAGTCTAGAATTCATTATTTTCCTGACATATTTTTCATTATAATATATACTGTATGCTATTGTAATAGTTTTATTAAATGCTTATATTTTAATCAAACATGTAAATTTCAGAAGCTCTTTTCTCCTTCCCCTAATACCTTAGTCATTGGTCTCTCATATGGGATTTGTGTTCAGGTTTGTTGTTGTTTTTTAAAGAGGGAATTATCTTTGTTTAGAAATGTTTTCCGTGCTTGTGCTTTTGTGTTCGTAAAAACATTTCAGGAGGTATTTAGGAGTGGAACTGTAGTTTATACTTCTAAAAATGCCATTTTACATTTACATTTTAAGTGCCTAATTGTTAAAAACTAATTTATGTTTCTACTCTAAAGAGCATATGTGTACTTGGTTTCTAATCTCCTTGGCTTTGCTTTAAAAAAAAAATATAGCAAAAAAAACCCAAAAAAACAAAGAGCCTATACTTTGTATTTACCAATAAACCACAGTGACATCAACAGTCTTTTCAAAATTAGTAATACTGTTTCTATTTTTAAAAATGTGTTTTCTTTAAAGGTTTTACATTTTTGTTTGGTTTTAAGTACTTCTTAAAACCACAAGAGGATTATTTTCTCCAAGCACTATTTTAAAAATAAGGTGATATAACCTTCAATTGATAGAACCGTAAGTAAACTGGAATGTGTTATATTTCCTACCCTCAGACTTAAGGTGAAAAATAATTCAGAGCAGTGTAAGGTCATTCGTGGAGAAGTAAAAAAATCAGCTACATGCTCCATGATTCTGATTTCCACTGTTTGCAAAAGGACAAAATCATTAATTCTTCAAGGCAGGCAGAGTCCTTTCTGTTCCTCAGTTCTCCCGACCCTCCTGAAAGAAATGTCCTCCTCATGCCTTCCCTAATGGGGCACTGGGGTGATGTCTTCTCCTAGACTTGTAACCATTATCCCTCCCTAGATGGCAGCAAGTTGCTTTTGGAGCCTTGAGGGAAGATGAAGGCTGGACCCACCGAGGGCAGATTTAGTTAAAGCAGTTCAGTGGGGCAAGGGGAGTAAGATCATACGGTTCAAAGGTTAAGGTGTGGGATAGAATTCAGGTTTTTTCTTTGGATGATCTGGCCACGATAGAGTACAGATTGGAATAGTCTTTCTGCCACCTGCACCCGAGCCTTGGATGGAAAGCTCATTTCACTGATGATCCCATTCTCCTGCGTGAAACATTGGCCTGTGGGTTTCGTTGGCCATAGGCTTGAAGACTGTCCTCATCTAGAAGGCATTACATAAGGAACTGAGGCCATACTCTGTAAACCTTGACATCTAACATTTCCTTTTCTTCTAATAGATGAGACTACCAGAAGCAGAATAATGGATTACTCACTAATGTTAGTTAGAATAGGAATGGATTATGGAGTACTATGTGTTATACAGTTATTTTATGCTTGACATACATTTTTTTTTTTTTAAAGATTTTATTTATTTATTTGAGAGAGAGAATGAGATAGAGCATGAGAAGGGGGAGGGTCAGAGGGAGAAGCAGACTCCCTGCCGAGCAGGGAGCCCGATGCGGGACTTGATCCCGGGACTCCAGGATCATGACCCGAGCCGAAGGCAGTGGCTTAACCAACTGAGCCACCCAGGCGCCCCTGCTTGACATACATTCTTTAATCTTCACAAAACCCTGTGAAGTAGGTAAGGAAAGGAGCGGTGACCCCATTTTGTGAGATGAAAGAGTTCTTAAGCGAGCTGGAACTTGAGTTTTGTTGTCTCTCTCTTGTTGCCTTCCTGTCCTAATTACTCTGGCCCCCATTATCATTCGTTAGAGGTGTGTGTGTGTGTGTGTGTGTGTGTGTGTTTTGAGGGGGAGTTTAGTCCCTTATCAGCCAGTTAGTTTATTAAGAGGGAAACTGGTCCTTGAAACAGTTTTTTTGTCAAATGCTACTACTTTATCTTATACTTGCAATTTACTGTATATCAGAGGGGAGAAAAGTCAGCACTAAATGCCCTGAATGCAAAAGAGTCCCCAAGTGTTTGAGCTCACACATTTGCTGGACAAAAGCAAACTCACTGCGAGAATCACTTACAGGATAGCACATTATCATGCACTTTTGTCTTAAACAGGTTAACGCAGGGCGCCTGGGTGGCTCAGTTGGTTAAGCGACTGCCTTCGGCTCGGGTCATGATCCTGGAGTCCCGGGAGCGAGTCCCGCATCGGGCTCCCTGCTCGGCAGGGAGTCTGCTTCTCCCTCTGACCCTCCCCCTTCTCATGCTCTCTCTATCTCATTCTTTCTCTCAAATAAATAAAATCTTAAAAAAAAACAAACAGGTTAACGCAGGGGACAAGGGCTTTATCTCTAACTGCGACTCTCTCGGGATTATTCCTGAAGGAAGGTCAAAAGGAAAGATAGGATGACCCATGTTCAGAGGACAACCACAGTCTGAGGAAATGGAACGGGGGTCTTGGGAGTCATTGTAGTCCACGTTGATTCTAGACTCACCGAGGACCAAAGTGAATCCATAGGAATTTTTGGTCCTGACGTGAACTAGTGAGTTCTCGGTTCTAAAAATCGGCCCAAGGCACCATGCATGCTGCTTCCGGACAGGTTTCTGGGTGCAGGACTTCAGTGCTTAAATGCAAGCACTTATCTTTTTCTTTCCAAGTTCCCTAAATGTTGTATTTCTTTGGGTAAAGAGAAGAGAAGCTCGTTTTGAGTTAGCCACCGTGTGTCAGGCGCCGCTCAGTTGCTTTACTGGTATTTAGCGCTCACAGCACGCCTGCCGCCCTGGGGGGGTCTGCTCACACGCCCTCTCTACCTGAGGGAACTCCGGGGTAAACGGGGGGGGGGGGGGCAAGGAGCATGGCGATACCAAGCCCAGGAAGGCCAAACAAAACCCGTAACTTTCCTGTTGCTCCAAAGTAACAGTCACGCGTGAGGAATTCCGGAAAAGAAGAAAAGCCTCTTCCAGCAACCTTTTGACAACCAGGTTTTGTGATGTTGGACCAGAGTTGAGGCGTGCTCGAGAGTGAGCCGCGTAAGCATCTTTGACCCACATTTTGACCATTGATGTGGTGAATGGGGCAAAACCTTGTTGCCCCCATCCCCCTCATTCCATCGCACACCTGCTCGAGGCCAACGGCAGAGGGGCTCTGGGCCTGTAAGGAGAACCCCCCAGAGCACACACAAGACCCCCAGGCATGCAGCTCTTTGCTGGGAGGAGACGGCACTTTTGAATGTATTTTGTATTACATCTGGTTTCCCAGCCCGTGTTTGAAGGGAATGTTTGACATTGGACACTGGGAAAAAGACATTTTCCCTGGTATCTTAGTCCGTTTGGGCCGCTCTAACAGAATACCATAAACCAGGTGCCTTCAGCAACTGACATCTGTTTCTCACGGTTCTGGAGGTTGGGAAGCATAAGATCAGGGTGCCGGCGTGGTCGGGTTATGGTGAGGACTTTCTTCTGGTTTCCTCACATGTTTGGGGTGGGAGGTGGGTGAGGAGAGAAAGCTTTCTGCTACCTCTTCTTTCAACAACACTAATCCCATCGTGGGGCCCCTCCCCTCCTGACTTCGTCTAAACCAAATGACTTCCCAGAGATCTCACCTTCTAGTACCATCCTATTGGGGTTAGGGTTTCAACATATAGATTTTATTGTAAATATGAGGGTTCTTTAAATTGTAAGAACTTAAAAATGAAATATTTTCTTCATACAAGATACAAATCCTTGTCATGTTATGCAAGCTTTTGGGTTTCAGTTGAGAACATGCCAGTGTTTAAGCTTATTTCCAAAGGGCTCTGCCTGCCTTCCCCACATTTTGTACACTAATCAGACACATGAATTGTTTCTATCTCTCCAGAAAAAATGAGTGGTGAATTGCTAGTGTGGAATTATTTTTTATGAGAAAAAAATAATTATTTTTCTTATTTTCTAATAAAAAGAATTCATTCAGTAAAATAATCCATGGCTCACGCTGGCTCTACTGCCCCGACCGTGAAATTAAGAGTGATCATTTTATCTCAGTCACGTGAAGCTACAGCTCGTTCATCATAGTGAGATCAACATTGTGCTGCCAACAAAGTTCCTAGATTCCACCAGTAACTAATCTAGTGAGCTGACTTCTACATGACCTTTGTATGTATTGGGGGGAACACCAGAATCCAGGCAATTCCCAAACAGCCTTGGGATTAAGTTATATTAAAGACAGTTAAACTCAAAAGCAGAAAAAGTCATTAAAGGCTGTTTTGCAATCAACAACCTTCCCAGGAGATATAAGAAATCCACTGCTGGAGCTGTTTAACATGACATTGCTCAAACATAAAAATGCACAACATGGAAACCAACCAAGACATTCTTAACCAATGGGTCAAAGAAGAAATCACAAGGGAAATTTGAAAATACCTTGAAACAAATGACAATGAAAACACAGCATACCAAAATTTACAGGATACAGTGAAAGTGGGAAATTTATAGCTGTAAATGCATGCATTATAAAAGAAAGATCTTAAATCAATAACCTAACTGTAGACCTTAAAGAACTAGAAGAAGAAGAGCAAACTCAACTCAAAGCTAGCAGGTGGAAGGAAATAAAGAGTGGAGCAGAGACAGGAATAGAAAAACAACAGAGAACTCAATGGAACCAAAAGTTGGTTCGTTGAAAAGAGCAATAGAATTGATAAACGTTTCACTGGAATGACTGAAAAAGAGTGAGAAGGCTTAAATTACTAAGAATGAAAGTGGGGACATTGCTAGTGATTTTACAGAAATAAAGTTTTTAACAGTACTATGAGTAATTGCAAATTGGTAACCTATATGAAACAAATAAATTTCTAGAAACATAAAACCAACCAGTGCTGAATCATGAAGACAAAGTATCTGAATAGACCTATAATAAGGAGACTGAATCAGTAATCAAAAACCTCCCAACAAAGAAAAGCCCTGGACCAGATGGCTTCCCTGGTGAATTCTGCCAGTAATTTAAAGAATTAACACGAGGAGTGCCTGGGTGGTTCAGTCGGTTAAGCATCTGACTCTTGATTTCGGTTCAGGTCATGATCTCAGGGTTGTGAGATTGAGCCCCACATTGGGGCTGGTATTCTCTCTCTCTCTCTCTCTCCCTTTGCCCCTTCCCCCTTTCTCCCTGTCTTAAAAAAAAAAAAAAATTAACACCAATCTTTCTCAAGCTCTTCCAGCAAATTGAAGAGAACACTTCCTAATTTATTCTATGAGGCCAGAATGACTGTGACACCAAATCCAGGCAAAAACACTACAGGAAAAGAAAACTTCAGACCAACATCCCTTATGAATACTGACACAAAAATCCCCAACAAAATAGTAGCAAACTGAATTTAGCAGCATATTAGAAGGATTATATACCATAACCAAGAGGGACTTAGTCCTGGAATGCAAGAGTGATTTAACATGAAAATCAACATACTATATTAACAGAATGAAGGAGGGGGGAAAAATTATTTCGATTGAGGCAGAAAAAGCATTTGACAAAATTCAACACCCTTTCATGATAAAAACACTCAACAAACTAGGAATGAAAGGAAACTACCTTGACATAATGAAGTCTATATATGAAAACCCCACAGCTAACACCATATGCGGTGTTTTTCCTCTAAGATCAGAAGAGATGCCCAGTCTTGCCACTTCTACTCAATAACAGTGTTGAAAATTCTAGCCAGAACAGTTAGGCAAGAAAAAGAAAAAGCATCCAAATTGGAAAGGAAGAAGTAAAATTAATTCTGTTTACAAGTAATATGGCCTTACATGTAGAAAACTAAAGATTACACACACACACAACACACACAAAGACTATTAGTTCAACAAATGGTATTGGGAAAACTGGACAGCAACATGAAAAAGAAGCTAGACCACTTATACCATACACAGAAATAAATTCAAAATGGATTAAAGACCTAAATGTGAGACCTGAAACCATAAAAATCTTAGAACACAGGCAGTAACCTTTTTGACATTGGCTGTAGCAACTTTTTTCTAGATATGTCTCCTGAGGCAAGGGAAACAAAAGCAAAAATAAACTATTGGGACTTCATCAAAATAGAAAGCTTCTGGGTGCCTGGGTGGCTCAGTCATTAAGCGGCTGCCTTTGGCTCAGGTCATGATCCTAGAGTCCTGGGATCGAGTCCCGCGTCGGGCTCCCTGCTCAGCGGGAAGCCTGCTTCTCCCTCTCCCACTCCCCCTGCTTGTGTTCCTGCTCTTGCTGTCTCTGTCTCTGTCAAATAAATAAATAAAATCTTAAAAAAAAAAGATTAAAAAAAATAAAGCTTCTGCGCAGCAAAGGGAACAATCAACAAAACTAAAAGTCAACCTGCAGAATGGGAGAAGATATTTGCAAATGACATACCCTATAAAGAGTGTGTATGTGTGTGTGTGTGTGTGTGTAAAATACATAAATATTAAAGAATTTAATTCCATACCAAAACCCAAATAATCCAATTTAAAAAATGAGCAAAAGACATGAACAGACATTTCTCCAAAGAAGACATCCAGATGGCCAACAGACACATGAAAAAATGTTCATCACTTACCATCGGGGAAATGCAAATCAAAACTACAAGGAAATATCTCACACCTGTCTGAATGGCTAAAATCAACAACACAAGAAACAACAGGTGTTGGCAAGTATGTGGAGAAAAAGGAAGCCTAGTGCACTGTTGGTGGGAATGCAAACTGGTGCAGCCACTGTAGAAAACAGTATGGAGATTCCTCAAAAATTTAAAAATAGAACTACCCTATGATCCAGCAATTGCTCTACTGGATATTTACCCAGAGAATACAAGAACACTAATTCAAAAGGGATACATACACCCATATATTTATAGTAGCATTATTTACAATAGCCAAATTATGGAAGCAGCCCAAGTGTCCATCAATTGATGAATGTGTTCTAAAGAAGATGTGATACACACACACACAAAATGGGATAAAAAAGAATGAAATCTTGCGATTTGCAATGACATAAATGGACCTAGAGAGTATAATGCTAAGCCAAATAAGTCAGAGAAAAACAAATACCATATGATTTCACTCATGTGGAATTTAAGAAACAAAACAAGCAAAAGGAAAAGAGACAAACCAAGAAAAAGACTCTTATTTATAGAAGTCAAACTCACGATTCCCAGAGGGGGTGGGGTGGGGGATGGGTTAATTAAGTGATGGGGATTAAGGAATGCACTTGTGACGAGCACTGGGTGACGTATGAAATTGTTGAATCACTATATTGCACACCTGAAACTAATATAACACTGTTTGTTAACTAACTGGAATTAAAAAATTAACAAGTCTGTGAATTTTTAAAAAATGCAATCATCAACCAAAAGAGGGATTTGTCCTTTACATATTTAATTCTGAGCTTGGACTAGGAATGATTATTTTCCTTCATCTCCGTTATCCTGGAACTGTAAGACCCATACACAGCTCCAGTGGGGAGAAAACTGGATGGAACCATTTGACTGAAAGCCCATGTCCAAGGTAAGAGGAAAAAGCCAGGACACTGCAGAAGGGTCAGGCATAAATAGAAGGTGAAGACAGAAGGACACCAGAGAGAAGGGACTCATTATAGACTTGATAGAGACTCAAGAAGGAAAATGAATTTTGCAACAACTTCTAGACTTCGTGCATAGACCTGTCTAAAAAGATATATAAATTATATATATTACTAGGCATTTACCTATTTAGGAGAGACCAATTCATACAAATGTCAATACTTAGAAGACATACAGGAGTGGAATAAATAGCTATTTAGGAACAAAGATTCTGGGGCACCTGTGTGGCTCAGTTGCTTAAGCGTCCAATTCTTGATTTCAGCTCAGGTCATGATCTCAGGGTTATGAGACTGAGCCCCACATTGGGTTCCATGCTGGGCATGGGGCCTGCTTACGATTCTCTCTCTCCCTCTCCCTCTGCCCGTAAGCCCCCTCTCAAAAGAAAGATTCTGTTGCATTTTATATTGTCTTACATATATTATAGAGCTTGGAGAGGAGAAAATAGCCTTCTCTTAGAAACTTTCTTTTCAGGATGCAGGGATTGCCTAGAAATGGACCTCAGCTCCTTACTGAGCCCCCTTGTTTGAAATGCTAAACAAGCCGTTCCCATGTTACTAGAACCAGCCATCTAGTTTAGCTTATTATTGTCTCCTGTCTTGAATTGACTTTTAAAATAAACATTTTTTGAAAAGACTATCAGATCTAATAAATGACTTCAAAGTTGCAGGATACAAAATAAACACAAAAATCAGTCACATTTCTGTATTTTAAAAACAATCTGAAAAGGAAATTAAAATAATTTCATTTACAGTAGCATCAAAAAGAATAAAATAGGAATAAATTTAGCCAGGGGGATGAAAGACTTCTATACTAAAAGTACTGAATAAATGGGAAGACATCCCATGTTCATGGATCGGAAGACTTATTTTGTTGAGAATACTACCCAAAGCAATCTACAAATCCAATGCAATCTTTATAAAATCTCCATGGTGCTTTTTATAGAAATAGAAAAACTCATCCAAAAGTCCATATGGAATTTCAAGGGATAAGAGCAAATTTCAAGGGATAAGAGCAAAATTGCCACTGTAGCCAAATTTGCCAAAATAGCCAAAATAATCTTGAAAAAGGAAATAGTTGGAGATCTCACACTTCTTGATTTCAAAACTTAACTATAAAGGTACAGTAGAAGGGCGTCTGGATGGCTGAGTTGGTTAAATGTCTGCCTTCAGCTCAGGTCATGATCCCAGGGTCCTGGGATTGAGTCCTGCATTGGGCTCTCTGCTCAGTGAGAAGTCTGCTTCTCCCTCTACCCCTCCCCCCTGCTCGTGATCTCTCTCTCTCTCTCTCAAATAAATAAAATCTTAAAAAAAAAAGTTATAGTAGTCTAAATAGTATGGTACGGGGGTGCCTGGGTGGGTCAGTTGGTTAAGCATCCGACTCTTGGTTTCAGTTCAGCTCATGATCTCAGGGTCATGGGATTGAGCCTCACATCAGGCTCTGCACTCAGCTTGGGATTCTCTCCCTCTACCTCTGCCCCTCCCCCTGCTCCCTCTCTCTCCCTCTCTAAAATAAACAAATATTTTTATTTTATTTTATTTTATATTATTTTATTTTATTTTATTTTATTTATTTGAGAGAGAGAGAGCATGAGCAGGGAGGAGGGGTAGAGGGAGAGGGAGATGTAGGCTCCCCGCTGAGCTGGGAGCCTGATACAGGACTTGATCCCAGGACCCTGGGATCATGACCTGAGCCAAGGCAGCCGCTTAACCGACTGAACCACCCAGGAACCCAATAAATAAGTCTTTAAAAACAAAACAAAACAAAAAAACAGTATGGTACTGGCATAAGGTTGGACATATAGGCCAACTGATAGAATAGAATAAAGAACCCAGAAATAAAACCTTACATAATGGTCAATTGATTTTCAACAAAGGTGCCAATACCATTCAGTGGGGAAAGGACAGTGTTTTCAACAAATAGTGGTGGGAAAGTTGGATATTCACATGCAAAAGAATGAAGTTGATACTTTACATAAAAAAATTAATCTAAATTTAAGAGCTAAAACTAAAACACTCTCAGAGGAAAATGTGTAAATCTTCATGACCCTGGATTAGGCAATTTTTTTTTTTAAGATTTTATTTATTTATTTGAGAGAGCACAAGCAGGGGGAGCAGCAGAGGGAGAGGGAGAAGCAGACTCCCCACTGAGCAGGGAGCTTGACATGGGACTCGATCCCAGGACCCTGAGATTATGACCCGAGCTGAAGGCAGACATTTAATGGACTGAGCCACCCAGGCACCTCTAGGCAATCATTTCTTAAGCATGACACCAAAAGCACAGGAAAGAAAAAAATAGATAAACTGGACTTAATCAAATTAAAAACCTTGCACAAAGGACAATCACAAAATGGGAGAGGGGCGCCTGGGTGGCTCAGTCAGTTAAGCGTCTGCCTTCCGCTCAGGTCATGATCCTGGGGTCCTGGGATCGAGTCCCACATTGGGCTCCCTGCTGAGCAGGGAGCCTGCTTCTCCCTCTGCCTCCCACCTCTCCCCAACTTGTGTTCTCTCTCTGTCAAATAAATAAATAAAATCTTTAAAAAAAACCCTAAAATGTGAGAAAATATTTGCAAATCATATACCTGATAAGAGATTAATATCCAGAATATATAAAGAACAACAACTCAACAATAAACAGCCTGATTCACAAATAGGCAAAGGACTTGAATAGATATTTCTCTACAGAATATATACAAATGGCCCATAAGAACACAAAAGAGGCTCAGCATTATCAGTCATTAGAAAAATGTAAATCAAAAGCACAAGGTACCACTTTATACACATTAGAGTGGCTACTATGGAAAAAAGATGGCTATTAAGAAAAGAAAAAGAACAACAGAAAATAAAAATTATTGGTGAGGATATAGAGAAATTGGAACCCTTGTCACTGGTATCGTAGGGATGTAAAACGGTGCAGCCACTGTGAAAAACAGTTTGATGATTCCTCAAAAAGTTCAACATAAACTTGCTATATGATTCAGCGATTCCACCCCTAGATATATACCCAAAATAACTGAAAGCAGGTTCTCAACAGATATTTGTACACCCATGTTCATAGCAGCATTATTGCCAATAGTGCAAAGTGGAAACAATCCAAATGTCCATCGATGGATGAACAGATAAAGAAAATGTAGTATATACATACAATGGAATATTATTCAGCCCTAAAAAGGATTGGCATTTTGACATATAACATGGATGAACCCTGAAAACATTATGAAAATTTATAGTGAGATAAGCCAGGCACAAAAGGACAAATATTGTATGATTCTACTCATATAAGTTACCTAGAACAGGCGATTCAGAAGGACAGAAAGTAGAGAAGTTACCAGGGGCTAGGGGAGATGAGGAGTTATTATTTAATGGTACAGGGTTTCCATTTGGAATGATGAAGTTCTGGAAATAGATAGCAGTGGTAGTTACAGAACTGTGACTGTTATTGTGAGTGTACTTACTGCCACTTGAAAATCATTAAAATGGTAAATTTTATGTAAATTTTACCACAATAAATAAAAAACTCTAATGTTTATTCCAGCACTGTTTTTAATAAAAAGATCCTGGAAATAACCTAGATGTTTATTAACAAAGGATTTGGCCAATAAAGTGTGTGACATGCCAGATTGATTTCCTAATGGTCTTGGTTTCGCCTCTGGCCCTTTACAGAGCAGCCAAAGGGACTTTATTAAAACAAGCCAGGCACGTGGCTCAGTGAGTTGTGTCCAACTCTTGATTTTGGCTCAGGTCGTGATCTCAGTGTTGTGGGACGGAGCCCCACGTCAGGCTCTGCACTCAGCACAGAGTTGCTTATCCCTCTCCTTCTTCTCCCCCGCCCCCCCCCTCTCAAATAAATAAGTATAATCTTAAGAACAACAACAAAAAATACCCTAAGCCAGATGATGGTATTCCTTCTCAAAAGCACTTCACTGGTTGACCATCTTACTCAGAATAAAAGCCAAAGTCTCTACAATGCCCTACAAGTCTACCTCTTTGATGTCATCTCTTTACCCTCCCCCTTACCTCCTTCACTCCAGCCATATGGCCTCCTTGTTCCTGGAAACTCCCAGCATACTTTACCTTCAGGGCCTTTGCACTTGCTGCTTCCTCTGTCTGGCATGCTCTTTCCCCAAGTACCTACAAACCATTCATCAGGTGACCAGTTGTCCATGCAAAAGAGATTTCCCTGAATCCCTCATATGAGATAACAACCCTCTCCCCATGCACACACACACAAAGATAGCAATCCCAATGTGCTTTATCTCCTCCATGGTATTTGTCACCAACAGACACTATACATTTGTTCATCTTTCATCTGTCTTCTTCCACTAGAAAGTAAGCTCCTTGCAGGGCAAGCACTTTGTTTTGTTCACACAGTATTCTCAGTACTGAGGACAATGTATGACACTCATGAGAGAACAAATCCATTTAATAACATACCAAACAGCTGTTTAAAACAATGAGATAAATCAATACTCGCTGACATGGCAAGATCCTCAAAATACACTGTCATGTGAAAAGGGCAGGTTAGTGAACCCAAAGCACAGTGTGATGACACTGATGGGGGAGGGGGAGTCTAAGCAGGTAAAAAGTCTGAAAGGATATATTTTACACTTAACAGGTTATCTCTGAGAGTAGAAAGGCAAAGTGTATGCATCAGCAATTCAGTAATGTGGCAGGATACAAAATCAATGCACAGAAATTAGTTGCTTTCCAGGCGCCTGGGTGGCTCAGTTGGTTGAGCGACTGCCTTCAGCTCAGGTCATGATCCTGGAGTCCCGGGATCGAGTCCCGCATCAGGCTCCCTGCTCAGCAGGGAGTCTGCTTCTCCCTCTGACCCTCCCCCCTCTCATGTGCTCTCTCTCTCTCTCTCATTCTCTCTCTCAAATAAATAAATAAAATCTTATTAATAATGTAACTGTAGAAAGAGAAATTAAAGAAATGATTCCATTTACAATAACACCAAAAACCACAAGATACCTTGGAATAAACCTAACCAAAGAGTTGAAGGATCTATACTCTAGAAATTACAGAACGCTTATGAAAGAAATTGAAGAAGACACAAAAAGATGGAAAAACTTTCCATGCTCATGGATCGGAAGAATAAACATTGTTAAAATATCTATGCTGCCCAGAGCAATCTATACTTTCAACACCATCCTGATCAAAATACCAATGGCATTTTTCAAAGTGCTAGAACAAACAATCCTAAAATTTGTATGGAACCAGAAAAGACCCCGAATCGCCAAGGAAATGTTGAAAAAGAAAAACAAAGTTGGGGGCATCATGTTGCCTGATTTCAAGCTATATTACAAAGTTGTGATCACCAAGACAGCATGGTACTGGCACAAAAACAGACACATAGATCAATGGAAGAGAATAGAGAGGCCAGATATGGACCCTCAACTCTATGGTCAACTAATCTTCGACAAAGCAGGAAAAAATATCCAGTGGAAAAAAAGACAGTCTCTTCAATAAATGGTGCTGGGAAAATTGGACAGCTATATACAGAAGAATGAAACTCGACCAGTCTCTTACACCATACACAAAGTGGATGAAAGTCCTCAGTGTGAGACAGGAATCCATCAAAATCCTAGAGGAGAGGGCGCCTGGGTGGCTCAGTTGGTTAAGCAACTGCCTTCGGCTCAGGTCATGATCCTGGAGTCCCAGGATCGAGTCCCACATCAGGCTCCCTGCTCAGCAAGGAGCCTGCTTCTCCCTCTGACCCTCCCCCCTCTCATGTACTCTCTCTCATTCTTGCTCTCTCAAATAAATAAATAAATCTTAAAAAAAAAAATTTTAAATCCTAGAGGAGAACATAGGCAGTAACCTCTTCGACATCGGCCGCAGCAACTTCTTTCAAGATACGTCTCCAAAGGCAAGGGAAACAAAAGTGAAAATGAACTTTTGGGACTTCATCAAGATAAAAGCTTCTGCACAGCAAAGGAAACAGTCAACAAAACAAAGAGGCATCCCACGGAATGGGAGAAGATATTTGCAAATGACACTACAGACAAAGGGCTGATATCCAACATCTATAAAGAACTTCTCAAACTCAACACCAAAAAACAAATAGTCAAGTCAAAAAATGGGCAGAAGACATGAACAGACACTTCTCAAATGAAGACATACAAATGGCTAACAGACACATGAAAAAACGTTCACCATCATTAGCCATCGGGGAAATTCAAATCAAAACCACATTGAGATACCACCTTACACCAGTTAGAATGGCAAAAATTGACAAGGCAAAAAACAACAAATGTTGGAGAGGTTGTGGAGAAAGGGGAACCTTCTTACACTGTTGGTGGGAATGCAAGTTGTTACAGCCACTTTGGAAAACAGTGTGGAGGTTCCTCAAAAAATTAAAAATAGAGCTACCTATGATCCAGCAATTGCACTACTGGGCATTTATTCCAAAGATACATATGTAGTGAAAAGAAGGGCCATATGCACCCCAATGTTCATAGCAGCAATGTCCACAATAGCCAAACTATGGAAAGAGCCGAGATGCCCTTCAACAGACAAATGGATAAAGAAGATGTGGTCCATATATACAATGGAATATTACTCAGCCATCAGAAAGGATGAATACCCATTTGCATCAACATGGATGGGACTGGAGGAGATTATGCTAAGTGAAATAAGTCAAGCAGAGAAAGTCAATTATCATATGGTTTCACTTATTTGTGGAACATAAGGAATAGCATGGAGGACATTAGGAGAAGAAAGGGAAAAATGAAGGGGGAGAATCAGAAGGGGAGACGAACCATGAGAGACTATGGACTCCGGGAAACAAACTGAGGGTTTTAGAGGGGAGGGGGGTTGAGGGGATGGGTATTAAGGAGGGCACGTGTTGCAATGAGGACTTGGTGTTATATGTAAACAATGAATCATGGAACACTACATCAAAGATGTACTGTGTGGTGACTAACATAATAAAAACAACAAAGTGCGTGTATGTGTGTGTGTGTATTTTGTTTTCTGTAACAACGGCCTTAGTACACAGTTCTATTTCTCGGTATTTATCCTACTGAAATAAAGATGTATATATCAGTTTTGTTCACAATGGCAAACAAAACAAAACAAACACTGACATAGCTTATGTGTTGACAACAGGGTGTTGGTCAGATAAATTTCAAGATATTCCTGAACGATGGATTTTTTTTTTTAATCTAGAGATCAGCAAATAATGGCCTGCAGGTTAAGTCCAGCTGCTGTGTGTTTTTTTTTAAATAAGTAAAGTGTTATTGAAATATAGCCATGCCCCCCCCTCCACATATTGTCTACAGCTGCTTTCCCACTCCCAGGGCAGAGTTGTGCAGTTGTCACAGAGACCGTGTGGCTTGCAAAACCCCAAATATTTACTATTTGGCCCTTTATAGGAAAATGTTGCTGACCCCCTGGACTAGAATATAGTAATTAAAAATTATTTGTGGGAAAACAACATGGAAATGTTAATGATATATATTTGTTCATATGTGTATTAAATATGTAGATACTACAAATAGAAATATTAATAAAGATTTAAAATATCATAGCTACATGGGGGGGAGGGAAAGACTGGAAATACACACACAGAAATGTTACAAATTACCTAAGTGGAAAAAATTAAAATGTGATTATTTCCTCTTTTATGGTTTCCTGCATTTTCAAATTTTCTAAAAATACTTATGTATTACTCTTTTTAAAATCAGAATAAAAGACTGACTTTCAAATATCTGGTTTGCTGTATGTTCTTGACTAAAGGAAGGAATAGGTAACTTTTTTTTTTAAGCCTGTTTAAGTAACCTCTGCACCCAACGTGGAGCTCAAACTCATGACCCCAAGATCAAGAGTTGCACGCTCTTCTGACTGAGCCAGGCAGGCACCCTGGAAGGAGTAGATAACTTTCAGTGTCCTTCCTAAAACGTGATTCTTCAAGAGCCTTAGAAATGAGGCTTCATTATCAGGCAAAGGGCCAAGCACGCCACCTACAGCAGGAAGTCATAATCCTTCGTTTTGTTAGGCAGCCAGCTTATACTTTACCATAAATACACTTTATTTTTTCAGATTTTATTGACTTACCATGTCATTATTAACCAGGGCCAAGTTCAAGGTTCTGACAATCTGATTGAAAGTCACATTTCAACTACTTTAAAATCATTTGTGAACTTAAGTAGGTTGTATGGGAAGATGTTAGCGGCTACTATTTTAGAGAGCAAGAGTACAAAGAGAATCAGGACATGTTGAAGATCATATCTACAAGCAAGTAGTTTAATTTTTAGTAATTCTCTAAATTCAAAAAAAATCAGAAAACTAACAATGGGTAATTATAGAGCATATGAGGTGTGTTTTTTGTTGCTGTTGTTAAATTTAAAATAACTTATGAAGAGCATGACAAAAATAGTATTCGAACAGAGTGCACTTGAAATTTAGCATATTTTGCTGACATCCCTTGCCTATAGAAAAATTAGAATGGATCACAGAATGAATAGAAAGGACTCACTACGCTTTGGTCACATTTTTATAAGTACAGCGTGGTGTTCAAACTTTTAGTGTGGGGGGAATAATTAAAAGGATCTGAAATTGGGAAAAGAACAGATTGTTCGTTATGATCAATTAAACTGAGTCGTAAGAAACTGACCTTTCAGTAGATAAAAAGTTATCTGATATCAACAATTCTAGTGTCAACTTAACATTAAAGAGAAATCAGAGGATTTAACTTATAGGAGAAGGAAGGGAAAGCTCCTAGGAGCCGTTATCACGGAAGATTAAAGGACTTTGTCTTAAACTCATTATACAATTCATACTTAATATCTCCATCTCAGCATTTCGGGTTTGGTCTCATACCAATAATAATATTGTCATCTCTCTTACCCCGATTAATTTTCTTTTTATATTATTAGCTACTTTAATCTTCCAAGTCTATTCTTTTTTATCTATTCCTGGATTAGGCTTGCTGCTTTACCCAGGCTACATGCTGAAATAAACGCTGAGCTTTCACTCTCCGCATACAGTTTTCCTGCCAGTGGCAGGTTCTGAGAGTTTTACTCCCCCACCTCCCCCTGCCCCACCCCCACCCATCCTTCCCGCAGCCTTAAGCCTCCTGCACCTGCAAATTCTGCACTTTGCTCTCCCATCGTCCTCCTGTCTCTGAGTGGAGGAATCGGTCCCTTCTTCCTCTGAATCCCGGTTTATTTTTATTTTATTTTATTTTATTTTAAATTTTGAATCCCGGTTTAGATAAAGCAGCAACCCCGTCTTTTTGCTACCGAGGTGGGCGCGGGGACCCTTTAGGTAGAGGTGCTGCTGTTGAGGCTGAGTCATGTCGGCGGCCTGTTCATCAGGCATAGTTTATACGCTCAAATGACACACGGGTAACACGAGGAAATCCGACAGCCAATCGGAACGCAAGCATCTTTGTATCAGGGGCAGTAACTGCCGTGCCCAACCCGGAGGAGAGGCGCAACTGGACCACCGGGCGAGCGCGTCCCCGTTTCCGCTCGGGCGTAGCTGATTGGAGGCGGGGAGGGGGGTGGAGAGAATGCGGTGGGCGCAGCCAATCCGGGACGCCCTCCGCCGCTCTTCTGCCCGCCCTCCGCCTTGCAGCGCAGTTAGCAGGGGGCGTGCGGGGAGCCGGCCCCGCAGTCAGCTCGCTGTCTCCCAGGGTTCGCCGGAGGAAGCTGAGGCTGCGGACGCCGGCGCGCAGGCCATGGCCTCCCCCGGGCTGCCAGAGCCCCCCGCCGAGGGCTCGCCCTGGCCTCTGCGCCTGCTGCACGCCCCTCCCGGGCTGCTGCGGCTGGACCCCACGGGCGGCGCGCTGTTGCTGCTCAGCCTCGCGGCGCTGCTCGGCTGGAGCTGGCGGTGGCGGCACCGGGCGCGGGGCATCCCCCCTGGGCCCACGCCCTGGCCCGTAGTGGGCAACTTCGGCTTCGGGCTGCTGCCTCGGTTCCTCCGACGGAAGAGTTGGCTGCGCCGCCAGGCGAGGGCCGCAGGAATGGAGCCCTCGGCCCTGAACCCGCAGATGTTCCTGGCCGACCTGGCCCGCGTGTACGGCAACGTCTTCAGCTTCTTCGTTGGCCGCTACCTGGTGGTGGTCCTCAGCGACTTCCACAGCGTGCGCGAGGCGCTGGTGCAGCAGGCCGAGATCTTTAGCGACCGCCCGCGGGTGCCGCTCGTCTCCCTCGTAACCAAGGAGAAGGGTGAGCCGGAGCCTTGGGGATCGCGGGCCGCGTGAACGCGCGATGCGGCGCCTCCTGCGTCCTTTCCAGCCGGCGCACCTAGCCCACCTGCATCCCGCCCCGAAGTGGGAGGGCGGCGGCGACGCGTCCCTTTAACGGGGCCTTTACGATCGCATCGAGCTGCTGGGTGGGTGGCTCGTTAATAGTCCAAGATCACAAGTAGGAAACCCGCAGGAAAGTTGAGGAAGGGTAATGGGGACAGGGGTGGGGGTGGGAGACAATGTGTGAAAGCCAGGCTCGACCTTTCCAGGCATATTCTGTCCTTCCCAGAACAAGGCCTCGTTCTCAAGGCTGTGTCTCCAGGGGGAAACTTCGGCCGTGTTAGAAGGAGGCAGGGATATTTTTTACACCTTCTGGGTTCTGAGTGAGAGTTTAAGAAGATATTTTCTATAAGATAAAAGGTCCAGAAAACACGTTAGGTGCCTATGGGCAAACCTCTTTTACGGGGTTTATAGCCTCTGATTTCTGGTTCTGGAAATCCAAGTTGGGCAGTTTTGAAGGTTGGGGAATATATTATCCACTGCAATAAAAGATCACCTTTACCCTTCCCCTAACTCCACCCCCCCCCCCTTTGTTTATCAGTCTTACTCTATGTCTTACTGGCTGGTATAGATCCTAGACTTTTTTGTCTGAGTCAGATGTTAATTTAATTGCCTTTTCATCAATCAGGTGTTAAATTTAAATGTCTTTACCTCGGGAAGCTTTTTCTTACTTCCTCTCCGACTTAGGCTCCCTTTTGGAACCAATTTCTATGCACAATTGCTTTTCCTTTACTGCACTTAACAAAACTGGGGCTGGATAATTTTGTAACTGGATGTGGGTCTTCATCACTAGACTGACATCTAGGAGAATATGGAATGTGGCATAAAGAGATCCAGGCTTTTTAGAATCTCATTAAGCCAGAATTTTGCATCGGGATTTTAAATGAATAGTAATGATGATCATAATGTTTTAAATGTCCCACAGAAAAACAAATGTCACCGTTCATAATTCACCATTTCCCTGCCTTCACACATCGCTGCTGCTTCTATCTAGAATTTTCTTCCCATCTCATGGCTGCCTGGAGAACTGCTGTTTGCTTTTCTTTTCTCTCCCTTTTTTTTTTTTTTTTTAAGATTTTATTTATTTGACAGAGACACAGGGAGAGAACACAAGCAGGGGGTGTGGGGGAGGGAGAAGCAGGTTCCCCGCGGAGCAGGGAGCCCCATGTGGGGCTGGATCCCAGGACCCTGGGACCATGACCTGAGCCGAAGGCAGACGGCCAGTGACTGAGCCACCCAGGCGCCCCTCTTTTCTCTCCCTTTTCATTAAAAAAAAAAAAAATTGTGGTGAGATACACATTAACAAAAAATTTGCCAACTTAACCATTTTTAAGTTCAGTGACATTAAGTCATTCACATTGTTGTGAAACCATTACAACCATCTGCAGAACACTTTTCATCTTGGAAAACTGAAACGTTGTACCCATTAACCAAACATTAAAAAAAACTCCCTCCTTGGGGCACATGGCTGGCTCAGTTGGTAGAGCATTCAACTCAAAATCTTGGCGTAATGAGTTTAGGCCCCATGTTGGGGGTAGAGATTACTTAAAATTAAACAAAAACAAACAAAATCCCCTCCTTCCTCTTTCTACCCCCTGGCAACCACTGTTCTATTTTCTGCCTCTACAAATGTGACTATTTTAGGTACTTAATATAAGTGGTATACAATATTTGTCCTTTTGTGACTGACATATTTCACTTAGCATCATGTTTTAAGGTTCTTCCATGTTATAGCTTGTGTGAGAATTGCCTTTCTTTTTAAGTCTGAATACTACTCTGTTGAATGTCTATAATACATTGTTTATCCTTTTGTCCCCTGATGGAACTTGGGCACTTCAAACTTCTAGCTATTGTGAAAAATGCTTCTAGGAACATGGCACACATCCATTCAAGTCCCTCCTTTCAGTTCTTTTGGGTAAAAACCCAGAAATGGAATGGCTTGATCATATGGCAATTCTCTATTTAATTTTTTGGGTAACTGCCCTACTGTTTTCCATGGTGGCTGCGCCATTTTACATTCCCTGTGGCAGTGAACAAGGTTCCAATCTGCCCTCACCCTCAGCCACACTTGTTATTTTCTGTTTTTTCATACCTGCTTGAATGTCACCTCTTTAAGAATGTGTTCCCTGACCTACTTCTCTACTCCACCAAAGAGAGGCTACCCTTTCTCCATGATAGCACTGTTTCATTTTTTTTTTTTAAAGATTTTATTTATTTATTTGACAGAGAGAGACACAGTGAGAGCAGGAACACAAGCAGGGGGAGTGGGAGAGGGAGAAGCAGGCTTCCCACTGAGCCGGGAGCCCGATGCGGGGCTCAATCCCAGGGCCCTGGGATCATGACCTGAGCCGAAGGCAGCTGCTTAACGACTGAGCCACCCAGGCGCCCTAGCACTGTTTCATTTTAAACTCCGTTCCACTCCCAACCCCTGCCAATCAGCACATCTCTTCACTTCCTCCTGCAGATCTGCAGTTCTGCATCCATCTACTTTTTTCCATCTCCATTGTCAGCACCCTCAATCAGTACCATCATTTTTCATCTGATACTTGAAGCCTCTTAACTAGCCTGCTTGCTTCCACTCTAGTTTTTTATCCACACAGCAACCGGAGGGATCTCTTTTTTTAAATTTTTTAAGATTTTATTTATTTATTGGATAGAGAGGGGACAAAAGCAGAGGGAGTGGGAGAGGGAGACGCAGGCCTCCTGCTGAGCAGGGAGCCAGATGCGGGGCTCCATCCCAGGACCCTGGGATCATGACCTGAGCCGAAGGCAGACGCTTAACGACTGAGCCACCCAGGTGCCCCAGGGATCTCTTTAAAAACCATGAATCAGGGACGCCTGGGTGGCTCAGTCAGTTAGGCGGCTGCCTTCGGCTCAGGTCATGATCCCAGGGTCCTGGGATCGAGTCCCACATGGGCTCCCTGCTCAGCAGGAAGCCTGCTTCTCCCTCTCCTGCTCCCCCTGCTTGTGTTCCCTCTCTCGCTGTCTCTCTGTCAAATAAATAAATAAATAAATCTTAAAAAAAAAACCAAAAAACAAACAACAAAAAAAACCATGAATCAAACGGTGTTTCAGCTCCCCAGCTGAAATCAGGTTTCTCCAACTCCATCCTTGACCGACTGTGCCCTGAACGACCTGGTTCCTGCCTGTCTTTCTGACTTTAGCTCTTTTCATTCTGCCTTTACTTGTAAATTTCAACCTGCGCTAGACAAATTAAGCAGATTCCTGCCAAACTTGTGACTGTTTCAGTCTGCTGGGTTTGTTGTCCTTGGACGTGGAATAACTTTTCACTTGACTGACTCCTTATCCTCTCTCAGGCCAATTGTCACCTTTGAGTCCTATTTTAGACACTGCACAATATCACAACTTATTTTATCTCATTCATATTTCACTCATTAAACACCTTGAAAATATTTAGGTTACTACCAGCCCCACCTACTAATGGAATATAAACTCTGCGAGGGCTAAGATTTGGTTCATCATGTGAACCACTGTTTCCCTACTTATTGGTACAAGTAGGTATCAAGAAATGAGTGAATATGTGCATAACAAGCATCTGTTGATGTACTTACCACATTATATTGTAAATTTTTTTGCATGTCTTTTCCTTTGGATTCTTTTTTAAGGTATGAGTTAGATTTTCTTCTTTGAGGTCCTTCCTGGTGGGTTTGTGGTTTGCTCAAAAATCTGTGATAAATAGTTTCTAAGTATTAGTTGGGTCACAACTTATTATTAGATCCTTTATGTAGGAAAGGACTGGGAACTGGGGGTAACTTGGTGTTTCAGCATCTCAAAACATTCATTCCCCCAGAAGACAGTTAGGATTTTTTAGGTGATACTGCTCTGGTATTCTAATGGATGTGTGTTGGGTCATGTGCTTTGAATTGAGAAAAATACTGTGGCTGGTGAAGGTGATTGACAAGAGAAGGAGAAGGAAGAACCATAGGCTACAAAGGAAATGCTTGTGGGGTTAACTTAGAGTAGAGAACAGATCATCTGAATAGGAAAATGTAGATAGCCGAGGAATTTTTTTAATGGAAACTTTTCAAGGGTGAAGAATAAAAGGGGAGAATGTGAGTTTATTTCAAGATGTCCCTCAAAGGATGAAGGACCAGACAAATTCTGAGCAGACTTTATAGATCAAGAAATGGATAGCCTGAAGTTATCAGCCTGAAGAAGAGAAGCCATGGGAGCTAAAGGCTGAGCTCAGCAAGATTTGAGGAGTGCCCCAGCTACCTTTGGCCACTGTTTCCAATGGCAGAATTGTAAAACGTGAAATTGCCTAGGAAACAGATGTGTAGAGTATAGGAGAAAGAGAAATGGTATTAGGAATTAGAAGTCAATAATATTATTTATTACAAGATAATTTTGGGGAACGTTGCTGCTGAAGTTGGGGAGACTAGCAGAGAAGTGAATGTTTCATAAACAGTGATGTGCATGGGCAGGCTTGAAATAGTTGACAACACATTGCCAGAAAGTTCTAGAATGTGGGAGTTTGTTTATTTTGTTTATTATATTTGAATTTTTCAAAATCTCATGCTTAGACAAGTTGATGTCCTTCTAAGCCCATAAAAACTATAGTAAGCTGGATATCCCATAAAGATATTTCACATTAGCCATGGCCATCACACTCATTACTCTGATTCTTTTCCTAAGCAGGAATAGAAAATAAAGTTACAAAGTCAGAGCCAAGGCTACCAAAAGAGTGCTTTACTCTTAAGTGTGGTCTATTTCTTCTAAAAGGTTTGTGCACATCACATTTTTATTATAAAATATTTCAAATATGAAGTTTAGAGAGCAATATAAATTCATTTATTTACCACTCAGATTTGCTTCAGATTCATAAACAATACATAGCTTCATTTGGTATGTTTTTTAAAAACTTACATATGTTATTTATTTGTTTGTTTGTTTGCTTGAGAGAGTGCTCTCAAGATCAGGGGGTGGGGGCGTGGGGGGGAGAGAGGGAAGAATCTTTTTTTTTTAATTAATTAATTTATTTTTTTGATGTAGTGTTCCATGATTCATTGTTTGTGTATAACACCCAGTGTTCCATGCAGTACATGCCCTCTTTAATACCCATCACCAGGCTAACCCATCCCCCCACACCCCTCCCCTCTAGAACCCTCAGTTTCTCAGAGTCTATAGTCTCTCATGGTTCGTCTCCCCCTCCGATTTCCCCCCCTTCATTTTTCCCTTCCTGCTATCGTCTTTTTTTTTTTTTTTTTTTTTAACATATAATGCATTATTTGTTTCAGAGGTACAGGTCTGTGATTCATCAGTCTTACACAGTTCACAACGCTCACCATAGGAGAGGGAAGAATCTTAAGAAGGCTCCACACCTGGCATGGAGCCATGTGTGGGGGCTGGATCTCACAACCCTGAGATCATGACCTGAGCTGAAATCAAGAGTCGGATACTTAATTGACTGAGCCACCCAGGTGCTCAAATGTATCTTTCCACTTCCGGTTTTTGTTAATTGATTTATCTATTTCCTTGTTGACAGAAATTAGATCCTTTCTAATTTTAAAAGATTGCTAGAGGCTTTGAACAAGAGTGAAAGCAAGCTGCAGAGCCATAAAAATGGAAAGTAAAATGGAAATTGGAAGAAGTTTAAAAGTAGGGTATAGACCAGTCAGTATTACCTACTTCAAAGGGGAAAAAGATGCAAAATGAAATTAGGAAATAAAGGTAGAAAATGAAAATTCATCTGGGGAATTTAAAAATGAATGAGGAGGGGCACCTGGGTGGCTCAGTCAGTTAAGCGGCTGCCTTCGGCTCAGATCATGATTCAGGGATCCTGGGATGGAGTCGCGCATTGAGCTCCTTGCTCAGCAGGGAGCCTGCTTCTCCCCTGCCTGCCATTCCCCCTGCTTGTGCTTGCTCTCTGTCTCTCTCTCTCTCGCTGTGTCAAATAAATAAATAAAATCTTTAAAAAAAATAAAATAAAAATGAATGAGGAAAGCAGGATAACCAAATTTTGTAGTAATTGCGGTAAAATAGGTATTTGAAATAGTCATGTACTCATATCAAGAAGGCCTGAATTCCCACTAAGAGGAACACTTCTGGGCGCCTGGGTGGCTCAGTTGGTTAAGCGACTGCCTTCGGCTCAAGTCATGATCCTGGAGTCCCGGGATCGAGTCCCGCATCGGGCTCCCTGCTCGGCAGGGAGTCTGCTTCTCCCTCTGACCCTCCTCCTTCTCGAGCTCTCTCTCATTCTCTCTCTCGCAAAAAAAAAAAAAAAAAAAAAAAAGAAGAGGAACACTTCTATGTCCCCGTGGAAAGAAAGGACAAATATAATCAGTAGATGGATAGCACCTTCTCTGCTTCAGGAGGAAGAAAATGTATGTGTGATAACTGTAAATCGCATCAAATTCAATGTATTTTAAGTATTTTTACTTTAGTGTATATTCATTACTGTAAAACATAAAACATGGAAAAGGAAAAAAGAATTCCTTTCCATTTTTTTCAAAAAGAATTGAAAATCATCTGTGATCACTGTCATTTTGAGATAGCCATTACTGACATTTTTATGTATTGCCTTTATCTTAGCCTATTTGAGCTGCTTTAACAGAGTACCATAGGCTGGGTGGCTTATAAACCGCAATTTATTTCTTACAGTTCTGGAGGCTGGGAAATGAAAGATCAAGGCCCCAGCAGACTCCGTGTCTTGTGGGGGCCCACTTCCTAGTTCCCAGATGGCCATGTGTAACCTCACATGGTGGGAGGGGGGCAAGGGAGCTCTCTGGGGCCTCTTTTATAAGGGCACTGATCTCATTCATGAGGGCTCCACCTTCATGACCTAAATCACCTCCCAAAGACCTCACTTCAGATACCATCACATTGGGCATTAGGATTTAACATATGAATTTGGAGGGGACACAAGCATTCAGCCTGTGGCAACCTTCCAGTATTTTTTCTATTTGTACATGTATTTTTTTTTCTCTTTTAAAACTGTAGATTCAATTAGCCAACATATAGTACATCATTAGTTTCAGGTGTAGTGTGCAGTAATTCATCAGTTGCGTATAACACCCAGTGCTCATCACATTGTACATGTATTTTTTAAAAAAAAAAATTTGTTTCTTTAAAATGGAATCATATTCACACTCTTTAAAATTGTTTTTATCACTTAAGTTTTCTGACTATATTTCCATATTATTCAATATTCTCCTGCAAAGCCCATAAGAGCCATACAACATCTGTTTCTGAGAATGTATCACGGTCAATTTAGCCTATCCTGTGTTTGGTTTGAAGTGGATTTTTGTTTCAACTGTCCACCACCCGTTCCTCTGAAAAGCACTCCCCTTTGAGGAACTCCTTGTCTTCACCACCCGTTTGTACCCACTAACTGTGGTTGGAACATGAGATGTCTTATCTTTATATGAACTCCCCTCTCTGGCCACAGTGATTGGTCAAGGGATAGACCGTGATCAGAGATGACCTGATCAGAATATCTTGCCTCTCTGTATCCGTGGCTAGTCTGTAGGCTGGGCACAGAACTCAAGAATATATTCACAGCATAGTCCAGAAACCTCAAGTCACAAAATAAACTTGAGGCGTTCCAAATTGGTATCATCATGGGATACCTGCCTGAAGCATTTGAATCCTCCTCCAGCATTTTCCGCCTTGGATCTGGCCTTTTCTCTCTGGTGGGGAGAACGGGAGATTAGGAATCCCAAGATCAGGAATCCCTGATGCTTGAAAGAGCTGGTTTGCAGTAGGAAAAAATGAAGCCAGGCAGAATAGTGAAAAATAGGTGAGTTGTGTGGCCTTTAGTCTTCTTTGAGCTGATAACACCTGGCTCTTCCTGGGTTTGGTTCCACAGCCTAATGGGCCCTTTTGCCAAACCTACTTAAAGATATATTTGTGTCATTCCGCCCAACAAGAAGAGTCCGGATTTTTGCTCTGGAGCCATTTTTATGTTTTAGTGTTACTAGCCTCCTTGAAATGAAGCCCTTGTATATATCTGTGACTACCATTGCTTTTCAGGGCTAGGAATGGAGAGGTCAACGACTGTCAGATGAGCCTGAACCTCTTTCAGACATTCCTAAGACCTTAAGCCATTCTGGCATTCTCAGGCACGGTCACTTGGTCACTTCTTTTGTCTTGCACTTCATACCTGTCAACTTGTCAGATGTCCCAATCCTCAAATGTTAGCCACTTCTGAGAAGGTCCTCTCCATCTCCTTGCCTCATCTAAACCTGATTTCCCTCTAAAGATAATTTAGCCCTTCTTGAAACATCCTCTTTAACTTTGCTCAAGTTATATTTCTAAAATGTGCCTTCATACACCTTTATTTACAAATGCAGCATCCGCTCACGTGTCCTCTCTTGGTTTTTTTTTTCTTTTTTTTAAAGATTTTATTTATTTATCTGACAGAGAGAGGGAGAGAGCACAAGCAGGGGGAGTGGCAGGCAGAGGGAGAAGCAGGCTTCCCGCTGAGCAGGGAGCCCGACGCGGGGCTCGATCCCAGGACCCTGAGATCATGACCTGAGCTGAATGCAGATGCTTAACCGACTGAGCCACCCAGGCGCCCCACATGTCCTCTCTTCTGAGAAGTGCTTCCTTCCCTCAGCTGACATGGTGCTCCTTCCTTTGTCTGCATTACAGCTTCAATACACCTCTGACATACAGCATTCAATCAATACATCCTAACAGTGCAACATTCAATACAGTCCAACATAAACATTCAATACAACACATCCCAACAATGCCGCATTCAATAAATATATTCCAACTCTGCAACTTCAGGACACTCTAACATACAGCATTCACAACAGTATGTAACTTCAATACAGTCTAACATACAACAGTGAATTTGGATTGTTGGTTGATCTAGTTCCTCAAAAGACTAACATCTTAAAAAATGGGATTGTGTCTTTTTAATCTATATGTCCTTAGTAACTGGCACATAGGGGACTCTAAATAAATATTGGAAAAACTGTTAGAAAAGAGGCATTTTACTAGAGAAAATATTTCTAAAATACAAATGCATAGTTGAAAGATTGTAGATGATACAGACTGAGGATCTAATAAAAGAAAAAGTTTCTTGAGAAATAGGACAAAGCAAAGATGTCATATGTGATACCTTAAATTAGATGGCAGTTAAAAGTAGTGTCGGGGTGGGGTGGGAGGGATGGGGTGACTGGGTGATAGACATTGGGGAGGATGTGTGCTATGGTGAGCAGTGTGAACTGTGCAAGACTGTTGAATCACAGATCTGTACCTCTGAAACAAATAATGCAATATATGTTAAGAAAAAAAAAGAAGAAGATAGCAGGAGGGGAAGAATGAAGGGGGGGAAATCGGAGGGGTAGACGAACCATGAGAGACGATGGACTCTGAAAAACAAACTGAGGGTTCTAGAGGGGAGGTGGGTGGGAGGATGGGTTAGCCTGGTGATGGGTATTGAGGAGGGCACGTTCTGCATGGAGCACTGGGTGTTATGCACAAACAATGAATCATGGAACACTTCATCTAAAACTAATGATGTAATGTATGGGGATTAACATAACAATAAAAAAATTAAAAAAAAAAAAAAGTAGTGTCAGATCCTGAAGTTAGGAAAAAGAAGGCGGCCCAACAACACTTAGCGTCTGAATGCTGAATGCAGCAAGACTTGGCCATGGTTAAATGCAGGAAGAGTGACTAAGCTCTGGTTGCCTAGGAAATAGTTTATGGGCTTTATTGAATAAAGGGAGAGTTCTAGTTTCATTTCCATTTCTTCTCTGTCTTGATAATCACACACCAAACCAGAGGGACTTTTAACAGAAGCACACACACCCTGTCCATGGTGAAATGAATCTACAATCCTATACCACAGTATTTGAAGACAAAAAGTAGACCTAGGACTGGCCAGTGACTTCATAGAGTGGAGGATGACCACTCCTATGTGTCCACATGGGGCCAGGGTGTACGAGTGGAATGTGAGACAGTTTACCCTGTGGAACCCCAGAAAGTCTCAGGAATTGGAGGTACCAGTGATTACAGGAGTCAGGGATGAGCCACTGAGTTTGAAATGCATATAAAATATAGTTAGACCAGTTCCTTATCACCACACCCACTCCCTCAGAAAACAGAAAGTAGATGCTCTGGACACTCTTGGGTTTTAGTGACCTCTTGCACATGGATGTGGAGTGGGTGGAGCGAGGGCAGAGAGATACGACCTTGTATCACGCAAAATGAAAAGCTGCCTCTAGATAAAGAGAGGACTCTTGAAGAGCTTCACTTTGAGTGAAAGATTGAATTTGACAAGGAACACCCAACAAACCTACCAGTAACAAAAGAAAACAAGGAAATTTTTCTGTCTTGGCTTGGACCCTGGCAGAGAAAATGTTCTCTCCTACCTCCAATCCCTGCTGCAACCATCCTGCCATTTTAGCACCAAAGCAGCCACAGACTATATGTAAATGAATTACAGTGGCTTACTAACTGGCTGTGTTCTAGTAACCTTTATTTATAAACCCTAAAATTTGAATTTCATATTTTTTGTATATCATGATGTATTGTTTTGATTTTTTCCAACCATTTAAAAATACAAAAACTAATCTTTGTTGACTGACCATATAAAAAGAGGCAGCAGGCTGGATTTGACCTGTGGACTGAAGTTTGCTGATCGTTAATCTAGACTTTAAGTAAATGTGTTAAAAATTCAGTCTGTTTCTCTAATGCAAAAAAAGGCAAGAAAGGAAAGGGAAAAAAGAATAGATACAGTAGGACAAAGTTCAAAATAATATATTAGAAATAAATTAGTAATTGTATTAAATGTAAATGGAATAAATTGGCTAAAAGATTGCTAGAACGGATTTTTTTTGTTAGAATGGATTTTTAAAAATCCAAATGTATGTTAATTAATTAATTTTTAAAAAGATTATTTATTTGAGAGAGAACACATACAAGCATGCATGCAGGGAGAGGAGCAGAGGGAGAGAATCCTTAAGCAGACTCCCACTGAGCATGGAGCCCGACCCTGCTGATCTCAATGACCCATGAGATCACTACCTGAGCCAAAACTGAGCCGAAACTGACTGAGCCATCCAGGCACCCCCAAAGGTATGTTATTTTAAAAGAGACATACACTTCCCCAAAAAAGAGACATACCCCAAACATAAGGGTACATTAAAATTCAAAATAAAAGAAAGGAAAATGTTATACTAAGACAATAGTTTAAAAAGAAAAGCTGGTGTCTTTTTTTTTTTAAAGATTTTATTTATTTATTTCACAGAGAGATAGAGCAGGAACACAAGCAAGGGGAGTGGGAGAGGGAGAAGCAGGCTTCCCGTGGAGCAGGGAGCCCGATGCAGGGCTGGATCCCAGGACCCTGGGATCATGATCTGAGCCGAAGGCAGACGCTTAACGACTGAGCCACTCAGGCACCCCAAGCTGGTATCTTTTTGACAACGTATACTTTAAGTCAAACTTCATTGTTAAGAAGTAGTGAATTAAATGATGATAAAGGAAGCTTTTTATTAAACTAGGAAGATACAATAATTTTAAACTTGCGTGTACCTAAGTATATATGTACCTAAGAGCAATGATAGATACATAGATATAAATAGCTATATAGCAAAATAATGTAGCAAAACTTGCAGAACTGCAAAGAGAAGTTGATAAATGTACAGTTGTACTAAAATATTTTAACATAAGTATTTGAATAATTGAGAGAGCAGGAAGATAAAAATTTGCTAAGGGTACAAAAGATTTGATTCCAATATTTATCAGGCTTTTTCTATTGGACATATAGAAAACCCTGTATCCAACAACTGATTTAGATAAAAATTCTTCTCAATTTTATTGGAAATTTTATTAAAATTGATCACGTACTAGGCTAAAAAGTAAGCCTCATTCGTGTCAAAAATCAGTATAAGACAAATTAACTTAGGTAGCAAAAAAATCATAAAAAATTTTAAACGATTATAATGAAAATACATGCAAACAGTACTTGTGGACTGTAGCTCATATGGTACTCAGAAGCAAATGTAGAATCTTAAGTTATTTATTAGGATAAAGGTCTGAAAACTAGTGAGTTAGATGACCAACTTTATATATCTGGAAAATAAAAAAGCATAAAAGAAAAAGAACATATCATTATAATTTTAGACAAATTCTTCCAGAGAGAAAGAATATACCCTGGCTTATTTTAAGAGGTCAGTATATTCAGACAAGTATATTATGAAAGTGGAAATTTATTGGCCATTTTCACTTGTGATTATGAATTTAAAAATATATTATGGGGGGGGAACGCCTGGGTGGCTCAGATGGTTAAGCGTCTGCCTTCGGCTCAGGTCATGATCCCAGAGTCCTGGGATCAAGTCCCACGTCGGGCTCCCTGCTCAGTGGAGAGCCTGCTTCTCCCTCTCCCTCTGTCATTCCCTCTGCTTGTGCTCTCTGGCTCTGTCTCTCTGTCAAATAAATAAATAAAATCTTTAAAAAAAAAAAAATATTAGGGGAGGGTGCCTGGGTGGCACAGTCGGTTAAGTGTCTGACTCTTGGTTTCAGCTCAGGTTGTGATCTCAGGGTTGTGAGATCCAGCCCTGCGTTGGGCTCCACACTCAGCTCAGAGTCTGCTTTGGATTCTCTCTCCCTTGCCCTCTGCTCCTACCACTCTTGCTCTCTCTCTCTAAAATAAATAAATAAATCTTTAAAAAATATATTAGGAAACCAAATCCAACAATTAAAACCATAAAAACACTATAACCAAAATTGGATTTATTCTTGCATTGCAAGCAGGTTCAATTATCAGAAAGAAGGTAATTTTCAAATCTATAAATTAAATGCAATTCTAGTGAAAATCCCAAAAGTTTTTTGTTGGTAGAACTTGACAAGCTAAAGTTTTATAAAAGAGTGAGGAACCAAGAGTAATAATAATAATAATAATAAACAATTTTGAAAGAGAAGAAGGAGGGGGGACTCCCTATTAGATGTTAAGACTTACTATGAAGTCTTATTTATATCTTAAAAAGCAACAGTGATGGGGCGCCTGGGTGGCTCAGTCGTTATGCGTCTGCCTTTCACACAGGTCATGATCCCAGGGTCCTGGGATCGAGCCCCGCATCGGGCTCCCTGCTCCACGGGAAGCCTGCTTCTCCCTCTAAGCCTCCTCACTGCTGTGCTCTCTCTCTTTCATGCTCTCTCTCACTCTCAAATAAATAAATAAAATTAAAAAAAAATAACAGTGATTAGGACAATGTGCTTTAAGCACTTCATAGAGTAACTTGGCAAGTCTTCTATACATTGAAGATGTACATTTTTATGACTCATCAATCCACTCTTAGCAATGTTCTCAAAATTCTGAGGAAGTAAAAAATGTAGAATAAATATATTTTCTAAAAATCTTTAGAAATTTGCCTCCCATGCATTTTTGCTTTAGCAAAATCAGGGAAGGAAACTAGAAAGAGGAAGAAGTAAAATCCAGGAAATGGGTTCAACACAGGAGAGTTTAAGAAAATTCTTAATAATGCCACACAGAAGTCACCAAACACCTGAACAGAAGATCTGGAAAGGCAGCCGTTGCAGATCTGAGCAGATGTGTGGCAGAGTCCAAGGAGAAAAGCCAAGCTGATAGATTGTCTGATTCGTTTGACCACATGGATGTGTGTATTGAAGGACACTTTATGGAGGTATTAAAGATTGTGAGAAGATTTAACCACAGAGAAGGGTCTGTATTTACAGCATCTCGGTGCCCGGCACACAGTCGGCATTCAAAAATATTTGTTAAATACGTGAAGCATGTCCTCAAAAGTAGCAGAAATGAAGTCAATTAAAAATGGGAAAGGAGGACCAGCTGGGACAATAAAGGGCACCATGGAAAATAAGAGGGTGAAATAGGTGACGGGAAACAAGGGATATTTGAAAACAATTTGATATAACATCTCAGAACAACTCTGTTGCGTTTTGGTGATGGGGGATGTATAACATAAGTGAGGATCAAATAAGGTAGAGTTGTGGAGACCTTGAGTTCAGATGTTTTTAAATTAGGGTTGTTGCTAGCAACAGACAATTTAGAGTACCTGCCAGTTATTCGGTTCCAAACTGATAGCCAGGGTTATAATCCAGTTGGGCTGTTGATTTATTCAGTTAATATTTAACAAGCTCCTCCTGTATCCCCAGAATGATGCCAGAAGCTGGGATCTTAATGGTCAGCACAATCCGATAATGTCCCTGCCCTCCTTCTATTCAGAATGCTGAGAATATGGGGATATCCAGCCTGAAGCATTAAAAAATGCTTTAAAAAGCCTGGACTTACTCTTACGAAGGCCAAGATTTGGAAATTTACGCTAACTCTAGAAATTGAAATTCATTGCTTTTCATTTCACCAGGGGTTCCTACCTATCATAATAAGCTTTATCGGGTATGATTTTTATTATTAGGAACTTACACTATCATGATAATACAACTTTGCTAATCATTCTTCTTGGCTGGTAATCTCTACCTGTAGCTGAATTTTGCACAAGGGATTTGACAAACACAGAACACACCTCATCATAGGTCCTGCTCAGTAGGGTCAGGCATTGCTCTCTCTCACCTTCTTTTCTCGCGGTCCTTTTGCAGGGATTGTATTCGCACATTACGGTCCTGTCTGGAGACAACAGAGGAAGTTCTCGCATTCAACTCTTCGTCATTTTGGCTTGGGAAAGCTGAGCTTGGAGCCCAAGATTATTGAAGAGTTTAAATATGTGAAGGAGGAAATGCAGAAGCATGGAGAAGACCCCTTCAACCCTTTCCCCATTATCAACAATGCCGTCTCTAACATCATTTGCTCCCTGTGCTTTGGCCAGCGCTTTGACTACACCAATAGTGAGTTTAAGAAAATGCTCAGTCTTATGTCACGAGCCTTAGAAATCTGTCTGAACACCCAGCTCCTCCTGGTCAACATATGCCCCTGGCTTTATTATCTTCCCTTTGGACCATTTAAGGAATTAAGACAAATCGAAAAGGATATTACCACTTTCCTTAAAAAAATCATCAGAGACCATCGAGAGTCTCTGGATGTAGAGAACCCTCAGGACTTCATAGACATGTACCTTCTCCACGTGGAGGAGGAGAAAAAAAATAACAGCAATAGTAGCTTTAATGAAGATTACTTATTTTATATCATTGGTGATCTCTTCATTGCTGGAACTGATACCACAACTAACTCCTTGCTTTGGTGCCTTCTGTATATGTCACTGAACCCCGACATACAAGGTAATTAACAGATGTTTCCTTCATTCAGGCAAAGCCAGATTATTTAAATCAGTATCAGCAACTTGGGCGATCCTGTGGCTCCTAGCACTAAGCAGTGTCTTCAGGCCAGAAAACAAAGTGGAGACACTTGAATCCCACAGGGAGTTGGGAAGGTGTTAACAGCGAAACTGCCAAGTTTCTAGACGGTAGGACTAATGTCATACCTTCTTGCCCCTGCTTTAAATCTCTACAGGTCTGATTCTGTGTGAAATGTATGCTAGAGGAAGACTTTTTAGAAAAGAAGGACAATTTAGAGCTAACAGGAGTTACAATGATTATCTGAACCCAGTCATCTTGTTTTGAAAATGGAGAACAGAGACCTAGAGAAGTTATGTGACTTTCCCGAGATCACAGAGCTACTTCCACCATGTCGATACCGATAGGTGGGGTCTGGCAGTTCACAGTGGAAGACCACAGAAGAGGACAGTGTATTGCTTTTCTATTGCTCCTATAACAGGTCACCACAAACTTAGTGACTTAAATCAACACAAATTTGTTATCCTGAAGGTCCGTGTCTCATTGGGCTAAAATCAAAATGTTGGCAAGGTGGCATTCCTTTCTGGAGGCTCTAGAGGAGGATACATTTCCAGCTCACTTGGCTCCTGGCCCCTTTTCTCCATCTTCAAAGCCAGGGATATTGCAGCTCTTCTCACCATTTTCTTTGACTCCTATCTCCCTCTGACACTAAACTGGGAAAAGTTCTTCAGTTTGAAAACCCATGTAATTCATGCACACCCAGAAAATCCAGGGTCATCTCCCCATCTCACGGCCCTTAATCAAATCACACCTGCAGGGTCTTTTTTTTTTTTTAAGATTTTTATTTTTATTTATTTGACAGATAGAAACTCACCGAGAGAGGGAACACAAGCAGGGGGAGTGGAAGAGGGAGAAGCAGGCCTCCTGCTGATCAGGGAGCCCCATGCGGGGCTCGATCCCAGGACCCTGGGATCATGACCTGAGCCGAAGGCAGATGCTTAACAACTGAGCCACTCAGGCGTCCCACACCTGCAGGGTCTTTTTTTGCCTCATAAAGTAGCATATTCATAGGTTCTGGTGGGTTGTGGTGTGGACATCGCTGAGGGGCCGTTTTCTGTCTGTTATAAATGAGATTATGCTTCCCGCATTAGTTAACTCTTGATGAGTACCAAATTATCCCCAAATTTCACAGCTTAAAACAACCAGCATTTACTGTCTCACAGTTTCTGGGGATCAGGAATCCAAGAGCAGCTTCGCCCAGTTGGTCTGGCTTAGGATTTCTCAGGAAGTTGTCGTCAAGATGTTGGCTGGAGCTTCAGCCATCTGCAGACCTGACTGGGACTGAAGGGTCCACTTCTAAGATGGCTTGTCCCCTTGGCTGTTGGCTGCAGGCCTTACCATTTGGACTTTTCCATAAGGCTGCCTGACTTGGCAGCTGCCTTCCCTCAAGATGAGTGACCCAAGAGAGAGCGAGTACCCAGACAGGAGCCACAGTGTCTCTTATGACCCAAGCTCAGAACTGACGCCATCACTTCTCCTTTATTCTGTTGGTCACACAGACCAACGTGGTACCTGGTGGGAGGGGACCGTACAAGGATGTGAACACCGAGAGGCAGGGATCCCTGGGGGCCACGCTGGCTACCTCACATTGTCTGACTGAGAGAGTCAGTCTCCTGTTCCTATGAGAAAATGATTGAGAGGACTCCCTAATTCCAGAATGCTTTCTCCTTTACCCATCTATCTGTTCTGCTGGCCACTTTCCGAGTCACAAGGTGGTACCGGGTCCCTGGGACCAGCTGCCTCTACTTGGATATGTGACCAGTGCTTCACTTCTCTGAGGCTGAGTCAGGTCTGAACTGCCCGCTTAGCAGTTGTGGGTATGATGTGATGGCAAGTATGCATAGGATGGCAGTCTCAATTCTCCTGCCTTATCTTCTGGCTTACTATTTGTTATTCTTTCTTTTTTTTTTTTTTTGTAATAGAAAAGGTTCAGGAAGAAATTGAAAGGGTCATTGGTGCTGACAGAGTCCCTTCCCTCACTGACAAGGCCCAGATGCCCTACACGGAAGCCACCATCATGGAGGTCCAGAGGCTGACGGCGGTGGTGCCGCTTGCCATTCCTCACATGACCTCGGAGAAAACAGGCAAGTCTGGGATCTCTCTCCTTTGAGTGCCCTTGAGGGAAGCCCTGCCCTTAATCCATAGGAGTTGAAGTGACGGTGTGCTGACCATTCTGAGGGTTTAACACCATGTCGTGGATAATCAAACATCAGGGAACATTTTGGCCCTCAGTTGTCTATTATTGATGTACTGGCATTCCCGCCCGGCTTGTTTTCTAAATAGCTCTCTGGACTTCAGAGCATGCGCACTTACACTGTCAAGCAAATTCTACCATTTAAGATGGCTATATTGGCAGGAAAAATGCCGGAATTAACAAAGGCACCTTTCTGTCTTCTTGGAAGGTCAGAAGAGCTCATCTAAATATGAAATTAAGTATTTTAACGGGGAATTACCCTACTTCACCTTTTACAGTTCTACAACTGAAGCACAAATATGACTTGGAAGAGCCCTTCTGATTCCAAGGGCACCTGTTTCAACTTCCCACCTACACGGAGATGTGTCCATTGTGTCATGTCTTTGACACGTAAGCGGCCAGACTCTATGTAAAATCCCTCATAAGAAGGAACTTACCTCCTCTGGAGATGCCCATGATGTAACAGGCTTAAATATAGGTGTAAGGCAGTTGTAGGAAGCAATAACTTATAAATGACATTGGATCACTTCATGTTTTCTTCTGTCCAAGTTAGATGCACTGTGTGTGCTGTATCTTTTGGGCACTGTTTAAAGTGCATATGAACTTGGCAGCTGCTGAGAGCCTGTGTGGACTTCCCTGTACAGTTGACCCTTGGACAACACAGGGGTGAACATCGTGGGTCCACTTATATGCAGATTTTTCTTAATAAAAACATTGGGGGCGCCTGGGTGGCTCAGTTGGTTGGGCGACTGCCTTCGGCTCAGGTCATGATCCTGGAGTCCCGGGATCGAGTCCCGCATCGGGCTTCCTGCTTGGCAGGGAGTCTGCTTCTCCCTCTGACCCTCCCCCTCTCATGCTCTCTCTCATTCTCTCTGTCTCAAATAAATAAATAAAATCTTTAAAATAAATAAATAAATAAATAAATAAATAAATAAATAAATAAAAACATTGGAAAATTTTGGGGAGATTTGTGACAATTTGAAAAAATTCACAGATAAACTGTGTAGCCTAGAAATACCAAAGAAATTAAGAAAACAGTATACCATGAATGCATAAAATACAGATGTAGATATAATTTATTTTATCAGTTACTACCATACAATACAGTTGACTCTTGAACAACATGAATTTGAACCATGTGGGTCCTCCTATGTGCAAATTTTTTACACTACAGTATTGTAAATATATTTTCTCTTACGATTTTTTTTTAATATCACAAAATTTGTAATTCTTCGGAAAGTTTACCTGGAATGTCCTATGATTTCTGTTTCAGTGTCTTCTCTTAATTGTAATGTTTTTCTGGTTTGATTTAATTCATTAATTCAACATCTGTTAAAGCAAATCCTGTGCCTTACCTCAGGCTGGGTCCTGGGAGCACATGGAGAGCATGCCAGTTGATAAGGTCTGGCCCCCACCCTCCAGCACCTCAATGTTTAGTCTCCACGAATTAAGTAGCTAGGTATGTAACTAGATTTCTTTTTCAGATCGTGATGTTTAGGGAAAACTATCAGTAAGAACATGTTTAATGACACTGGGTTCTTTTGTTTGTTTGTTTTAGTGCTCCAAGGATATAGTATTCCTAAAGGCACAGTGATAGTACCCAACTTGTGGTCAGTACACAGAGACCCAGCCACTTGGGAGAAACCAGATGATTTCTACCCTAATCGATTTCTGGATGATCAAGGACAACTTATTAAAAAAGAAACATTTATTCCTTTTGGGATAGGTCAGTTAAACTTTTATTTTCTTAATGGCATAATTAAAGAGGTAGAGCTAAAAGAATCTTTTATTATTTCATGATACTGTTTTAAAAATATATCTTTCCTGGGGAGCCTGGGTGGCTCAGGCAGTTAAGCATCCGACTCTTGATTTCGGCTCAGGTCATGATCTCAGGGTTGTGAGATAGAGCCCCACATTGGGCTCTGAGCTCAGTGCAGAGTCTGCTTGAGAGTCTCTCTCTCCCTCTCCCCCCGGGCTCATGCTCTCTATCTCTCTAAAATAAATAAATAAATAAAATCTTTAAAAATATTTCTTTCTTAGCAAGCAAATGTAAGAGAAGAGGTAAATAATCAAGATAATACAGCCCCACTATATTCATTTCAGATTTTAAAAACAAAATGAAAGCATTGGTTTTAAATCCTTTAATATGACTAGAAATGTCCCTTTCTGAGCTGCACAAGTGATTATTTGAGTCTCAGGAAACTGTTGGCGTTAAGAGCAACTTGTAATCTTTTGCTGGGCTGGTGGCTGAGAGGCTGGGTTCTCCAACCTCACCAGTCCCTCTTTTAGACACCTGGATGAGCACATGTAGGATTCTTTCTATAAAAAAGGAATGCTCCAGAGATTCTCATTTGACTCATTTTCTCTTTGATCTTCCAGGTAAGAGCAAAGGAAAGAGATAAGAAGGTATGGAGGAGACAAGAGTAGCCTCGATCTGTCTCTAGTTCCAGTCTAGAATGAGGATAGGTTTTCATGAGTAGGAGTTAAAATGTGAATTTAGTACGTAAAAATTCTGATCAGCATATTCTTTGGGAAGCCATGAGGTATATGTGGCCATTTTATTTTAAAATTCTCTAGAGGTGCGTAGGTGGCTCAGTCATTAAGCATCTGCCTTTGGCTCAGGTCATGATCCCAGGGTCCTGGGATCGAGCGCCACATTGGGTTCCCTGCTCAGTGGGGAGCCTGTTTTCCCTTCTGCCTGCCACTCTCCCTGCTTGTGCTCTCTCTCAAATAAATAAAATCTTAAAAAAAAAAAACCCACCTCTCTCTATCTTCATTTAAAACACTTAATTGAGATATTTCATATAAAATTGCTCTGATCTCGAGATAGGAAGAGTGATGGTATTATAATCCCAACTTTCTCTTCTGATCTCATTTTTAGGGAAGCGGGTGTGTATGGGAGAACAACTGGCCAAGATGGAATTATTTCTGATGTTTGTGAGCCTAATGCAGAGTTTCACATTTGCTTTACCCAAGAATTCTAAGAAGCCCATACTGACTGGAAGATATGGTTTAACTCTAGCCCCACACCCATTTAATATAATCATTTCAAAGAGATAACATGTCCAAGAAGAGAATGTAAATACATTTCCTCCTCAGCAGATTCTTCCTTCTGCAGTTGACGGCAGACCCAGCAACGCAGTGGCCCCAGGTTAGGTTCAGATGAGAGGGAGACCAGAATGTGGATGGAGCTTGCATCTTGGAAGATTCCTCAGCAGGACACTTCCGTCACTTTAGCGACGCCCGTCTGTGACTTAGGGGATGGGGACCCGAGTGCCAGCTCGGGAAGCAGGAGATCTGGATTTTATCCCCCGTGGCTTCCACCAGTGAACATTCCTCCTCATCACTCAGTGCCTCAGTCATTCCGTGTGTCAAATGAGTTTAAGAAAACGTGCCTTCTCTCCTCTCTCAGCACTAAGGAAGGTCAAATGCCGCATGTCTTTCCTGACATCACCAAAACACTGTTAAGTCCTGAAGAAGCCGAAGGAGGACCCACAAGCTCAAGACCTATGACAGCACGAAAGTGGGGTTCCGACTTGAACACTTTGCCAGAGAAAGATGTGGGTTTCAGTCATGACGAGTTAGAGCTTTTCTCTGCACAGATCCTATGTTGGTCTTGGGAGGGGGGAGGCTTGTTCTGTAGCTGTTATCTTTTCGTTTGTGATGTAGTTTTTTACATTTTGTAGACACAGACTCAAGTGCCCTTGTCGGGTATGGAGAGGGGAGCCTGTTGTTTGAGTGTGTGTGTCTGTCTTCTGTTTCAGCTGCAGCCACAGTGAGGCTTGGCTGAAGAAGAGGCTTCGTGGCTCCGAGTCCCTCTCTGCTGAGCTGCTTGCAAACATACAGCTCTGCCTTTCCACTTGAGCCCTGAACCGTGAGCTTGGGAATTCTGATACTGGGATTCCTCGGGAAGGATTCAGGCTATGGTTCTCTCTCTCTCTCTTGCACGGGCTCCGTAGGTCTCTCACCTTAGTACCTCGCAGAGACACAGAGGCATTCTTAATCTTGTTAAGAGACCTACATCGTTCCTTAATAAAGACGGCCCCTTCAGAAGAGCAGTTCTCAAAAAAGCACTGACCCCTTTCAGGGGGTATTTGGAAATGTGTAAGTGCATCTTCGGTTGTCACAACGATGATGGAGCTATTGGCCTTTTGCTGCGTGCAGCCAGGATGCTGTGTCTGAGCAGACCTGTACCCAGAGGAATAATCCTGCCTACTCTGCCAGTATTTCCCCCAATGAGGGCAAGCTCCAAAGAATGACCAGCCCTCTCCTGGATTCTCCCGTAGTGCTCCTGATAGAGAAGTAACCACGATAATAAGATGTGCACCCACAGTTTGGAGCCTTCCCTCCTGCAGGCACCATACTTAGTGCTTGCCTTGTATGCCTACATCATTCTTACAGAAACTCTATTAAGAAGACATTATTTGTAGCTGACCGAGCTGAGCGTCAGAGAAGTGAAGGTACCTAGTTAGAAGGTCCCGTTGTTCATTTCAGACCCACCAGTCCTCGTGACTGGAGAGTTCTCTCCTTACCACTGCCCTGTATTGCTGTCACCTGATCCCATGGGAGTCTACTGGGCGTTTTCAGTGCAGATGGATGAGGTACAGGCAGATCTCTAGGTGCCTTGAGGACTTTCGTCAACTAAAAAAAAAAACAAAAACCAAACCAAACCAAATAAACTCACTGCCCAGGAATTGTGAGCAAATGGATTGGTTGTCTAGATTTGTGATGAGATGATGGTGTGTGGTTACACTGTACCTTGAGCAGGACAGTTTGTTCCTCAGCTGGAATTTTATATGTTTTTGCATTGCCCTAATAATTTGGCATTAGCAAGTTTATTACTCCTTAATTTATACATACATTTTCAACATTCCTAACCGAGCAGTTTGTTTGTAGCTTGCTTGAAAAAAACAAACAAACCTGTTCTGTGAGATTCTGTTGAAATCAGATGTTCATTAAACTCTTCAATATAATGCCTCAGACTGTAGCACTTTAAAAACATCTTTATATGGTAAATCACTGAAAGGACTGTTAATGCTGTCCTTGTATATGTTGGCATTTTATGATTTTGTACCTTATGATTTATTTGAAGTGTAAAAATCATAATACTTTGTTTTATATATCTTCCTAATGCCTAATTTTTAATCCTCATCTTTAGCATAATTTTTGGTGCTTTTATTAAACTTTCAGTTTTAACTGAAGTAGTATCGTCTGGTTTTTTGTTTCTTGTTTTAACTGCTGAACAAAAATTTTTTTCAACTACAAGCCGAGTTAGGAAATGGAGGAGGGAGCAGACCTCCAAAGAGAGAGACAGTCACAATGTAACAGAAACATGGCTTTAAACTGGAGGATAATTCTTTTAAAATATCCCCTCAGAGCACAGTTACTCTCAGGACCGTCCCAGCTCAGGTTTCTGATTTCCCACGCCCCAATCCAGCGTTATTTGAGGGAGGGATGAATCTACATGAGCCCATTTTGGCCAAGTATTGAGTACTCTCTTACACTTCTCAGCTCTGGGAGAGGAGTTTGTTAAATACCTCAACCTGTGGATTTTGCCTACAGATGAGCCCCCTGCCAGCTTTTTCCTTGTCCCACTCTTCCTCCTGCTTCCTCATATAGCTCAGAGGTCACCTCCTATCTAAAGTGGCCTTTCTGGAGAACTCCCTGCTATGGACTAAATGTTTGTGTCCCCCCTAAATTCTCATATTCAAACCTAATCCTGATGTGATGGTGTTTGGAGTGGGACCTTGAGATGGTGACTAGGTCTTGATGGTGGAGGCCTCGTGAAGGGATTAGTGTCCTTATGAAAGAGGCTCCTGAGAGCTCCCTTGTCCCTCCCCCATGTGAGGAGCAACATGAAGACAGCCGACTGAGAGCCAGGAAGTAGGCTCTCAGCAGATCCCGAATCTGCCCTCATTTTGGACTTCCAGCCTCCAGAACTGTAAGAAATACATTTCTGTTACTTATAGGACAGCCAGTCTGGTATTTCGGTTCTAGCAACCCTCACAACGCTCCCTAATCTCATCACCCAGTTCCTCCAAGCCCTCCTCACTATTTATGGTTACTCCGTTTATTTAAACCCTCAGCTCCTACAATCTGCTCCACCTCCTGCCAGTTTAAAACACTTGATGCACAAGTTTTTAATTTTCATGAAGTCCAATGTGTCTATTTTTTCTTTTGTTGCCCGTACCTTTCGTGTCCTATCAAGAAATAGTTGTCATATCCAATGTCACAAAACTTTCCCCCTTTTCTTCCAAGAATGTTAGAGTTTCAGCTTTTTTGTTTAGGTCTCCGATCCATTTTGAGCCGATTTTTGTATGTGGTGTAAGGTAAGGTCTAACTTCATTTTTTTTGCATGTGGTTACGGTTTCCCCAGCACTGTTTGTTGAAGAGACTATCTTTTCCCTGTCGAATGATCTTGGTACCCTTGTCGAAAATTATTTGACCATATAGATGAGCTTTTTATTTCTGGGTCAATACTATCTTTAAAATAATGAATTACTAGGGGCACCTGGGTGGCTCAGTTGGTTAAGGGTCTAACTTCAGCTCAGGTCATGATCCCAGGGTCCTGGGATTGAGTCCTGCGTTGGGTTCCCTGCTCAGCGGGGAGCCTGCTTCTCTTTCTGCCTGCTGCTCCCCCTGCTTGTGCTCACTCCCTGCCCCCTCAAATAAATTAATAAATTCTTTTTAAAAAATGAGAACAGCTCAAAGGAGGCTGATAACATAAAAATTAAAAAAAAAAACCACACATTTTCTCTCTTTTCATATACCCAAATCTAAGAGTTAGGTCTAAAAAATAGAAATAATATTGTATGTATGTATATTCTATGTATGTAAGTATCTATCTATGAAACATTTGATATGGGAATGGGAGCTACTTTTCTAAGCATAAAAAATACATTCAATCACAAATATAAAGCAGAGTAGATTTGATGACATAAAAACAGAAAACTCCCGTGTTCTAAAATGACAGTTGGCAAATCATGAAAAATACATCAGTCTTGACAAAAATTTAATATTCCTAATATAGAGAGTGCTTATAATTCAGTGAGTGGAATACCCAGTTTTAAAAATAGGGAGGGACTTCCTGGCTGGGTTGGTGGATAGAGCACGGGACTCTTGATCTCAGGGTTGGGAGTTCAAGCCCCACATTGGGCATGGAGCCTACTAAAAAAATAAATAAAAATAGGTGAAAGACACGCAGAATTTTGAAAATACAAATGGCCAATATATGAAAGAATGTTTAAATTCATTGAAAATGCAACTAAAATAGTAATGAGATACTATTTTTTACCCATCAAATTTTAAAGATACATCTTAAAAGGAAAATACCAAATATTGATAAGAGAGAAGCATTCATATACTGCTGTTGGCAATTAGACTGAAGCTACATTTCTGGAGAAAATTTAATATGCATGAAAGTTTTTAAAGTATTTGTTCCTAAATGCAGAGTAGTATCCTACATTGGATTCTGGAATAGAATACCACATTAACGGATAAACCTGAGAATCCCAGTGAAGTCTGGAGTTTAGTTCATAGCATTGTCTTCAGTGTTAACGTCTTCATTTTTGACAAGTGTACCATGGTTATGCAAGATGGCAAAACTAGGGGAAGCTGGATGAAGGGAATGCATGAACTCTCTGCACTATCTTTGCAACTCTTCTGTAAATCAAAACTCATTCCTCCCAGAAGTTTTCTTAAGTAAGTGTTCATCCCATTTTGCTCAATCAGTTCTACTTCTAAGATATAACTATGGGTAATATTGAGAGAGAAAAACAGTTTTGGATAAGTTATTCGTTATTCACTGCAGTGATATACTTGATAGCAAAAGAGAAAAGGAAAGAAAAGACAAGCAATCCAAATGCTCAACACTATGGGCAATGTAATAGCCATACTCATTCACACATGAAATAATTATGAGACCCCTTCTAGATATTGGGGCATAGAAGCAACCAAAACAAAGATCTCTGACATGAAAGAGCTTAATTTCCAAAAGAGGAAAACATGACAGTGAATAAGATATATAAAATGTATAGCATATTAGTCATAAATGTTAAAGACCAAAATAAAACCAGGGAAGGGAGGCAAAAAACTAGGGGGAGGTTGCATTTTTAGGCACAGAGGACAGAGAAAGCTTCACTGGGAAGCTGATGTATTTTTTTTTTAAAGATTTTTATTTATTTATTTATTTGAGAGAGAGAGAATGAGAAAGAGAGAGCACATGAGAGGGAGGAGGGTTAGAGAGAGAAGCAGACTCCCCGCCGACAGGGCGCCCGATGCGGGACTCGATCCAGGGACTCCAGGATCATGACCTGAGCCGAAGGCAGTAGCTTAACCAACTGAGCCACCCAGGCGCCCCTGGGAAGCTGATATTTGAGTTAAGACCCAGGGGAAGCAAAGAGCAAACATCTAGGCAGACATCTAGGCAGAAGGAACAGGAAGTCCACAGGCCTCATTGCAGGGATGTGTCTGAAATGTTGGAGGAACAGAACATCTGGAGCAGAGTGAACAAGAAAGAATGGTAGTAGGAGAGGAAATCATAAAGTTGGAAGAGAGGACAGATGACAGAGACGATGGCTCAATCTGAGTGAGATGGAAGCCATAGAGGGTTTTGAATAGAGAAGGAACATGATGTGACTTTCAGTTGAATGGATTCTCTCCGGCTACTGTGTTAAGAATAATCAGAATAGGGCAAGGGTGGAATGATGGAGTGTTATCTAACAAATATTATTCTTAATAACCTTTAACGGCATCAGAAGGGTTCACAATATTGCAATATAATTTTAAAAGGAAGATGAAAATCTAAATACACTATGATCCCTTCTTCTAGAATTATAGACTGACAGAACTTTGGATAGTAAAATTACGGTTTTATTTTGCTCTCAACTCTTCTATGTTTCTCAACTTTTCTGTAATGCACGTCTTTTCCTTTAAAAGTAAATGAATGAATAATACCTACCAGATTACGAATTGCTCACGTGTAATCAATTGAGTTATGATTGTGATTTCTTACAGCATTGAGCATGTTTGGTTCAAGATATTTTAATATTCATCTGTAAAATGAAAGCTTTTGTAGCTCTGAAAGCATACTGAGCATTTTTAATTGAAACTTCTTTAGTCTAAAATGATGATAGGCTAGGGTTTTTATACGACAGAACATTAGAGCTAAAAGGAGGCTTAGAGATGATTTAATTTAGTCTCCTAATAGATGAGGAGATGGAAATATCAGTAGTGAAATGACCAGCCCAAGGACTCTTAGATCCAGAATCAGAACCCACATGTTTGGATGCCTGGTCTGATTCTCCCATATGATCAAGGAAAATTGAGAGCAAGATGCCAGATTTTAAGGGCTTACCTAAAACATCAAAGGTAGGGGTTCCTATTTCCTATAGTTTCAAGCACCTAAGTTAAATGGTATTTTTTTTTAATTTTATTTCTTTATTTGACAGAGAGAGAGCATAAGCAGGGGGAGAGGCAGAGGCAGAGGGAGAAGCAGACTCCCCACTGAGCAGCGAGCCCGACATGGGGCTCCATCCCAGGACCCTGGAATCATGACCCAAGCCGAAGGCAGCCGCTTAACCGACTGAGCCACCCAGGCGCCCCTAAATGGTATTTTTTTAAAGATTTTATTTATTTGAGAGAGAGAGCACGAGCAGGGGGAGGGGCAGAGGGAAAGGGAGAAGCAGGCTCCCCGCTCAGCAGGGAGCCCAATGTTGGGCTCCATCCCAGGACCCTGGGATCATGACCTGAGTTAAGCAGACGCTTAACCAACTCAGCCACCCAGGTGCCCCTAAATGGTATTGTTTTTAAATATTCATCTATTTTAAGCTATTCTCTTATTTAAAGATTATCTTTAAATAATATCTTTAATAACCTTTAACGGCAATGGAGTATAGTCAATGGCTAGTATATGCCAATCTCTGGTAAAAACTTTAAGAATAATTTGGTCTAAATGAAATGCTATGCTTGTAATTCCTTGCCTGTGCACTTAAGGAAAAAAATAAGAGCTTAAGGAAGTTTCTTTAAAAATAAAAAGTACTGCCACTATTAGATTTTCAACACGCTATTAACTGTGTATTGAAAAAGCTCTTTGCTGCCCCATTGTGGGGAAATAAAGATCTTCGCATTGAAAATCTTGAAGACAAGAGTTAAACTAAATTAAAGATAATTTCTCTGGGGGCCTGAGATTAGCTTAATACCATTTAGCCACATGAGTGTAAGTTCTTTCTGCTCTGTTAATAAGACATGTAATTGTATCGGAAACAATAAGGCTTTGCTTCTTTCAGGAATCATCCCATGACATATGTAGAGGTAAGTTGTAGACAAAAACTTCTAAGGGACCAGAGCTAAAGCTGGTGGTGAGAGTGAGCGTACCTGGGTAGAAAGCCAAACATAGTGGGAAAGTGAGGACGGGACTAGAGGCATGACACACTTCAGACACCAGTGTCCCTGCCAGGAACTGACCATATGACCTCTCTGGGCCTTAGTTTCCTCATTTGTCAAGGATGTAGAGAGAGGATCTCTCAGGACTCTGCACAGCTTTCTTACCGCACTCTTACAGTGGGATAAGATGCTGAGCATCTTGGCTGTGTCCATGAACTATTAACCTAATATTCCCCCACCCCCCTGCTTTCTGCTGTTCATCTGCTGGGCATATCCAGGAATAACTATAGGTGGTGGAAAGAGGACTGAACTGGAAGATAGCACCTGAGTTGGAGCCTTGATTCTGCAATTACCTTCTCTGTGTAACTGTTGGTAAGCATTTAACTTCTTTGGGTGGGCCTCGATTTTTCCTGCTGTCACAGAAGAAAGTTCAACTAGATCAGTGAGTCTTAACTCTGGCAGTATTTGAGACTCACCTGGGGAGTTTGATAAAAATGCTGATGAATAGGCTCCACCCCAGACCAGTTAAATCAGAATCTTACCAGGGTTAGGCCTGAGCATCCGTACTTGCAAAAGGTGGCAAAAGCTAAAAATAAACAAACAAACAAACAAATAAATAAATAAATAAATATAATAATAATAAATGTATCTGTAAAAGCAAAGGGCCAGAATAGCCAAAACGATCATGATACCAAGATGTCAAATCTCCTCATAAAGCTACAGTAAGCAAGACAGTGTGGGATCAGCACAAAGTCAAACAGACCAGTGAAGCAGCCTCACACACATGAAGGCACCTGAACTGTGACAAAGATGCCACTGTAATACGGTGGGGGAACAGGTGGAATTTTCCATAACTGGTGTTGCATCCGTTGAATATCAACATACGGAAATAAATGAGCCATGACTCCTTGTCGCACACCACATGTAAAAAACAATCTAGAGGGTGGTAGGCCTGGATGTGAAAAGTAATACAAGAAATCTCAAAATAACATAGAAAAAAAGTGTCCTTATGACCTTGAGGTTGTGTGGTCTCCCTTACTGCTTCTTTCTGTAGCTCCCTTCCACATTGAATATGGCTGACTCATGTGACCACTAGGCTACTGGGGTGCAGCTTTTGAAGCTAGGTCATAAAAAGCATTGTGGCTTCTGCTTTGCTCTCTTTCGGATCACTGGTTCCAGGAGAAGCTAGCTGCCACGTTGTCAGGACACACAAGCAAGGAACCGAGGCCTCCTACTAATAGCAAGAATCTGGCCCATCCTGCCAATAGCCATGTAAGTGAGCCATCTTGGAAACAGACATTCCTGCTCCAGTCAGGCCTTTAGATGACTGTAGCCTTGCATGACATCTTGACATAACCTCCTGAAAAATCGTTAGCTAGAGCCACCCAGCTAAACTGCTCCTGACTCTCTGATCCACAAACACCATGAAACCATTTAATTTTAGCCACTAAGTTTTAAGATAATTTATCACATAGCAATAGAGAACAAATACACCCTTCAGACAGCTTCCAGACTAATCTCTTCAAAGTGTAGTTGCACCCAGACCTCGGTCTCCAATATCATTCCCATTGAAAGGAACTGGGGCTCATCACAAAATGACTGTTTCTGGAACTAGGGCAGTGTAGGTACAAGATGAGCCTTGTTATGCCAAAAAGTTAGGAGTTGTTGAGAAAAGAATGGGTGAATGTTTCAAGGAGCCATCTTGAAGAGGTTCCTACTGGCCCAATCTGGAATAATTTGAACCTCAAAATAATTAAATCCAGTAATGAATTATACACCTTTGGAAAGATTAGTAATTTGTGAGTCCAAACTGATAATAAAACCAATGAAAAAGTGGATAAAAGTGGATAAAAGATGTAAACAGACATTTTTAAAAAGAATATACATAAATGGCTAATAAGCACATGAAAAGATGTTTAACATTAGGGAAATCCAAAATAAAACCTTGGAGATACCATTTCACACTAGAATGAGAAATAAGAAAAAATATAGACTATAATAAATGATCATAATAAATCGACAGAAAATAACACATATTGGTGAAGATGTGGAGAAATGAAAGCACTGTATATTGATGGTGGTTATATGAAATGTTACCATCACTTTGGAAACAGTTTTGTGGCTTTTCTTTTGTTTTTCTTTTTAAGATTTTATTTATTTGACACAGAGAGAGACCGTGAGAGAGGGGACACAAACAGGGGGAGTGGGAGAGGGAGAAGCAGGCCTCCCTCTGAGCAGGGGCTCCATCCCAGGACCCTGGGATCATAACCTAAGCCAAAGGCAGACACCCAATGACTGAGCCACCCAGGCGCCCCCAGTTTTGTGGCTTTTCAAAAAATTAAACATAAAACTACCTTACTTCTCAGCAATTCTATCCCCAGGTATCTCTGAAAGAGAAAAGAAAACAAAGAAAGAGAATTTTCCTATCAGCATGATTCATTATAGCCCCAAACTGGAAGCAACCTAAATGTCTATTAACTGGTGAATGAATAGACAAAATATGGTAGATCCATACAGTGAAATACTATTCAATAATGAAAAGGAACAAACCACCGACACATGGTATACCACAGATAAAGCACAGTTAAAAAACATTTTGCTGAAACAATGTATTAAAGGATTCCATTTATATGAAGTGTTTCGTAAAAGGTAAATATATATGAACAGAAGGTAGATGGGTGATTGCCTGGGGCTGGGAGTAGGAATGAGGATTAACTTTAAAAGGGCATTAGGGATCTTACTGGGGGGATGAAAATGTTTTAAAACTGATTTATGATGATGGTTGCTCCATTTGGTAAAAGTCACTGAACTAAACACTTGAACTGTGATATGTGAAATAAATATCCTTTGTAACAACTAGCATGATAACCTGAAATATAATAGGAACGTAACAAATTGACTCAATGGTATTTCATTGAAGAGGAGTCTAAAAACAAGGATGCAAACCATGTTTTTTTAATAATAAATAATCTGTATGATAAAATATTTTTTTAAAGATTTACTTTACACAGAGAGAGACAGCGAGAGAGGGAACACAAGCGGGAGTGGGAGAGGGAGAAGCAGGCTTCCTGCTGAGCAGGGAGCCCGATGCGGGGCTCCATCCCAGGACCCTGGGATCATGACCTGAGCTGAAGGCAGACGCTTAATAACTGAGCCACCCAGGCACCCCACTATGATAAAATATTTTTAACATTTAGGCCAAACATTGTGTTTGAAATAAAGGATAATTGAAATGATTTTATCTAGGAACCAAGATGAAATTTTTAAAACCATGTTTCACAATGCAAGCAAATAAAAGTAGTGACCTACATTGAATACATTTCATTACCATATGCAGTTTCCCTCTTTTTATTTTTGTATTATGGACATTTATTATGGACAATACCTACAGAAGTTAAGCACAAATCTTGTTTCATCTACACCCAACCCACTTTCCATCATCCCCATTCTGCATTGATTTATTGTGAAGCAAGTCTCAGACATATCATGTGAACGTATTCATAATGCAAAATACATCTTGCAAGGATGGTTCAAATCTGGTTGCAGTTTTATTTCAAAGAAAAATTGACAAAGGGTACAAATATATTCACAAAATAGTCTAAGGAATTTCAGAATGTCAAATCAAACAGACTAGAATAATGTGGTTTGTAAATCTCAAATGTTTTTATGATTAAATTACAAATGTAACAACTGTAAGAATGTTATTGAAGGTTGTATATTCTATAGTTTCGTCTTATTCAGTCTTACTACTCAGACTTTACGTACTATGTGTGCTTCATTTAAAACAAAGTTTTCCACAAGGAATGTACCAATTTGGCGTTTCTAATTCTAAAAGATGACACTAAATTCTGTTCTTCTCCCATCATGTTGTCTGGGAGCATTTGTCCTCGTTGTATTTTTTCCAGTCTGAATTTGTTTAGCAACTTTCTTCCCACCTGACATGCAAAGGCTGTGTGGTGAGTTGTCCATTATTATAGTTTTTGAAAGATCTCTCCAAAGGTATTTTAGTCCTTTATATAGTTTTCTTGTACACAAACACAATGTTCATGGCAAAGCCAGTGCCTAAACATAAAAATAAAAACAAATAAACTAAACCCTCAATAAATCTGTTATTTAAAGAGAGAGAGAGATATGAAACTAAATGCCATACCTGACCCTAGATTGGATTCAGTACTAGAAGGAAAAAAAATCTGTGAATGATATTATTGGATCAGTTAACTAAATTGAAATACAGGTGATCAATTAGAAATGTTGTAACAATATTAAATTTACCAATGTTGGGCGCCTGGGTGGCTCAGTTGGTTAAGCGACTGCCTTTGGCTCAGGTCATGATCCTGGAGTCCCTGGATCGAGTCCTGCATCGGGCTCCCTGCTCTGCAGAGAGTCTGCTTCTCCCTCTGACCCTCCTCCCTCTCATGTGCTTGCTCTCTCTCATTCTCTCTCTCAAATAAATAAATAAAATCTTTAAAAAAATAAAATAAAATAAAATAAATTTACCAATGTTAATAACTGTACTATGGTTATGTGAGAGAACCATCCAATTCTTAGGAAATATACACTGAAATACTAGATGAAGAACCATGATATGTGTAACTTACCCACAAATGGCTCAAAATTATATATCTCTACATATTATACATATCTTAAATATTTTGGATAGATATAGATATGTAGAGAGGTAAACATAGAAAATAGATAAGATAAAAAAATGATAAAGCAGGGGCACCTGGGTGGCTCAGTCGGTTGGGTGTGGGACTCTTGATTTTGGCTTGGGTTGTGATCTAGGAGTCGTGGGATTGAGCCCCACTTTGGGCTCTGTGGGGAGCATGGAGCCTGCTTGGGATTCTCTCTCTCTCTCTCCCTCTCCATCTGTCCCTTGCTTTCTCTCTCTCTCTAATAAAAAAAAAAATGATGAAGCAAATGTATAAAATATTAACAATAGGTAAATATAGGTATATGGGTTTCTTTGCATTATTCTTATTCTTGCAATTTTTCTAAGAGTTTGCAATTATTTCTATGAGTTTGCAATTATTTCTAAATAAAAATTGAAAAAAATTAAATGTAATTGTGACCACGACTCTCATAAAAATTTCCACCCTGATCTGGCCCCTGCCACCTTCCAATCTCATCTTTAGGGTTATTCTATATTAATTTTATTTCCAGACCACTTTCTTTTCTGTGTTCCTTCACAATCTACAGATACATTTTTCTCTCTCTGGAATGTCCTTATAACTCTTCTGCTGCTTGCTAACCTCCTACTCATCCTGACTACTCTGCTGTAATATCTCCATCATGATGAAGTAGTTTAGCACACTGGTAAAGGGCAGAAACACGTCGTTAGCGAAGAGTCTAGCAAATTGAGCATTTACTAAGTGTGTTAGCTAGTACCCCGTGACACCCCACAAACACTTTGCTACCTACCCCCAAGCTAACCTCCTCCACAGTCCCTTGCATTCCCCTGGGGAGAGCAGTTACAACCCTGCTGTCATGACTCACTTCCATATTTGTTTCTCCTACTATAATATGAGCCCTTGAAAGACAGAGACCACATTCCAGTCACCTCTTTTCCAGCACCTAGAATCAGATGTTTCTTGATCACATAAAGCACTGAAGAACTTAGTTGTTATTTCTAAAATCAATCATTTTACTTTTAAAGATAAACAAGGAGTCACTGTCAGCCTTGTTAACTCTAACTCTGAAAATGTCTGAGAATTATAGTTAGTAAAAAAGTGTTTTAGCCTTGAACTCATTTATAAATGAACTGGCAATTGGGATCTTTTTGAGAGATAATTTAGAAGCTGGGAAAAGTAACTTTGGTTCTTTATGGCTCAAATTTAGGGTACTTGTGAAGGAATAGATGAATTTAGAATGTTGGGGCTAGGACTTAGAAGTTTGGTCTTTATCCTGTGGATAAAGGTTTTTTTTTTTGGTTTTGTTTTGTTATGTGGATAAAGTTTTTAAAAGGAGGGGAGCACAGTGATCTAGCATCAGGGCACTGTCTAAGACAGATGGAATTATGAAAAGTGTCTTGAGGTCAGAATGGGTTCAAAACTGAGCCTGACCTGTTAATTAGGAGAATTACATTTAATAAACAATTTGACCGTTCAGCATCTTGGCTTCTTCAGCCTTAGAGGAGGACAGCAGTGGTAGTCTTAGGGTTGTTATGAAGAGAGGCAAAACAGCATAGCGGTCAAGAACATGAGTCCTGAAAACAGACTATCATGGGTTTGAATTCTCCCTGTGCCATTTATTAGCTGTGTGACATTGACTAAGTTACTAAACCTCTCTGCACCTCGGTTTCCTTATCTTTAAAGAAAGGGTACCCTTAGTACCTACCAAAAAGGGTTATTGTGAGGATTTAATGAATTTTCCAAGTAGAGGGGAAATGGAGAGAGCAGCTGTGCTGGGATGAATGACTGCTAGCATGGTAAAAGCCAAGACACATATTTGAAGTCTGCCATGATACTTTCTTCCCCCTAAAATCTCAAGAGGGTAAAATTATTATTATTTTTTTAAGATTTTATTTATTTGACAGAGAGAGAGAGAGAGCAGGAACACAAGCAGGGGGAGTGGCAGGCAGAGGGAGAAGCAGGCTCCGCGCTGAGCAGGGAGCCCGATGCGGGGCTCGATCCCAGGACCCTGGGATCATGACCTGAGCCGAAGGCAGACGCTTAACGACTGAGCCACCCAGGTGCCCCAAGAGGGTAAAATTATTTGTAAATTTGTTCAATGTTGCTAGACATTTGTCTTGTGTGTCTTATAAGTCATTCTGAGAGCATCTCTCAGCAGTATATAGAAACAAACTAGCCATGTCTTAATGATGCAAATTGGATGATTATTTCCTTGAAAGCCATGCTGACAAGTGTGGCACTGTGAACCCTCATTAGTTTTGCAGTTGGTAAATCTTCGGTTGAACTTTCCAGGCTTTGTTCTTGTGCCACCCTAAGCAGGCGCAGGTTCTGGTCTTCTACCATATGAAACCTAGAAATTGCTCAACAAAACAGGAGAAGCAGCTGTAATTTTTCACTCTTTCCCCCAGTAAGCCAGAAATCATGAATTTCCCACAATTATAAGGAAAAGTCTAACTTACTCCATGAATCCTGCCCCCATGAATGCTCCTGATTATTAATGCACCCTGTCCTTGGGGCAATGTGTCTATCCTATGACAATGTGAAGTCCAAGTGTCAGCTCAGCTCTCTCTCCACGTACCTACTTTGTAAAGCGGGGCTGCTGGGAAGGCTTTGATATTTTTTGTCCATTGCTGCCTTGTTGGAGGTGAAGGACCTACTCTACTCCCGCTTCTGCCACTCTTCAGGCCCTCCACCATGTATATTTTCAAATAATGCTTCTTTGATATGTATTTTTTAAGAATTACAATGATCCATTTATGAGACAAAAGCAGTCATCACTTACTCCGTTCTCTGTGGCAGTCCTTCCCTTTGCTGTCTCTGAGTTGGTTCAGTCATGCTTCCCAGTACCCCCTCTCTTTCTGTAGAGAGAAATGAAGCAGGACCCCAAGAACAGGGTGAAGGTGCCAGTCAGGGACCACATTACTGGATGCCTGAAAGGCCAAGGCCACATACTTGGGAAAAGACTTGCAGTCTTGGTAAGAGAAGAATGATTCTATTGTAACTGTCATTTGATCAGGACTAGGCTGGAGTGGAGGGGCAGGTGGGGTGTCCCTCCAGCCTCAGAAAAATGTGGGAAAGATGTTAGGGTTCAAAGCTGACGGCCAAGAAAAAATTCTTGAGACATCTTTGGTGCAAAAAGGTGATTTTATTAAAGCACGGGGACAGGACCCGTGGGCAGAAAGGGCTGCAATGGGGTCATGAGGAGTGGCCCATTATATACTTTCAAGTTGGGAGGGGATTAGGGATAGTGTAAGTCTCTAGGGCACTATTGGAAGCAAGGTTTCCAGGACTTTGAGGGGGCTAGCTATTGTTGAGAAAAGGTCATTTTTTACCATCTAATAAAACCTTAGTCATGAGACCCTTCAGATGCATATCGGTGGGCCATAGGCTTGGGAGACGATTGCCAACATGTATCTTGGGGGGTTTAGAGATAAAGGACATTTCTTTTTTTTTTTTTTAAGATTTTATTTATTTATTTGACAGAGAGAGAGAGACAGTGAGAGAGGGAATACAAGCAGGGGGAGTGGGAAAGGGAGAAGCAGGCTTCCCGCTGAGCAGGGAGCCCTATGCGGGGCTCGATCCCAGGACCCTGAGATCATGACCTGAGCCGAAGGCAGTCGCTTAACCAACTGAGCCACCCAGGTGGCCCGAGATAAAGGAAATTTCTAAAAGAATTTTTATATGTTAAAGTAGACTTACAGGACCCTGGGGGTCCGGCTAAATTTGCCTTTTGCCCTGAGCAAAGTATTAACATGGAGGCAGTTGAGTTCCTAGAGGAGTGTCACTCTGCCTCTGTCAAGGATTTGTCCATGTGCTGTAAGCAGTAGGGAAATTTAATAACTTCTCTTCTGCCTTTGTTTCCCACGTCAAGAACTGGGGGTAGAGTCTTAGCATGGAACAGCTGGAAAGGTATCCAGCCATTTCTTTTGACAGACAAGGATGCTGGAGCCCAGGGAGAGGAAGTGTTGCAAGGGTCATATTGCACACAAGCGACAGAGCCAGCACTCCCAATGCCCACTGCTGTGCTCGTTTCTTTACATCCCCCCTTTAGATGATACAGACAGCCTCAGATTTGAGAGTCACTAAAAACATGGCAGTGGTTATTCTTTTCAGAGAAAAAGAGATCACAGATCTGAAAATGTAGTATCCTTGGGCACTGTTTTACATTACACAGATTTTCACTAAAAAGTGTTTATTGGGACAACGCTAATTAGAGTATGTTTGGATGTCTGGCCTTGCATTAGACACTTGTTAAATGAGAACCAAAAGTTAAAATCCACGTCAGGAATCATCCATGCATCCTCCTAATCTACCATCCTACCCTCACTTCTAGCCACACCTAATTCCTCTGTTTTCCCCTGGCAATATTTTCTTCTGTTTCTACGTTAGCATGCGCTGCTTCCTCTGCCTAGAATTCTTTCTTCTTCATTGTTCTACTAGGTTTCTCTGTGTAATCTTTCTTTTCCACTTCTAGTCCCATTGGCTTCTGCATTTGTTACATTCTGGCACTCAGTGGACTTCAGTTACTTGGATGTAACACTGTCTCCTTAACCAGTAGTGATCCTAGTATTGTTCCAATCCTAACAGAGCGCTGGGCAACAGCGCTTCTCCCATAATTTTACAGAATTAGATATAAAAATGAGATCAAAGCAAAGGAATGGTGAACCCAGGATTCGCTATGTGGGTTACTTCTGATAGGAGAGGCTGACTTTTGTTTGGATGGTGTGTTTGTGGGTTCTTATTGTGTATTCAAAAATAATAAAGATTCTATATTACTAAAGCACAGTAACCAGAAATTACTCACATGAATGAGAAGTTTGACCTAATTGGCATCCAAATCTTCCATTATTTGGAAAGACATTCTTGGGGCGCCTGGGTGGCTCAGTCGTTAGGGGTCTGCCTTCAGCTCAGGTCATGATCCCAGGGTCCTGGGATCGAGCCCCGCATCGCGCTCCCTGCTCGGCAGGAAGCCTGCTTCTCTCTCTCCCACTCCCCCTACTTGTGTTCCCTCTCTCGCTATGTCTCTCTCTGTCAAAAAATAAATTAAAAAAAAAATTTAAAAAAAATAAAAAAAAAAAGGAAAGACATTCTTTTCAAATGCTTTCTATGTGTTACTTTACAATGGTTGCTTTTTGACCTTCAACCGTCCACTTTCCCTGCATTGATAGATGTCTGACGCTGAAATGGGCAACTAAAGGTCAACCCCCTTTCCCTCCCGTGGGCCTGTTCTCTGCACTGGAACTCGTGGGTCCTTCGCCATTTGTTTTGGGTGTGAGCAGTTTGCTTCCTTCCGTTTCAGCAGAAACAGTCAATACCCATCGCATTAAAATAATCACCGCGGCCAAAGAGCAGGTATGTATTCAGCGCCGAAATACGCGCAAGCATCAAGGACGAGCATTTAACAAGGCAACAGCGGGTACTTCGTCTCACGAGGGACTGGCGCCCTTTCGGAAGAGAGGCTTAGGCCGCGGAAGGGCCCGGGCCCCACCCCCGACCGCTGTGAGCCCACCTCCCCTCGCCCCCGCGCGCTCCCCCCGCCCCCACGCCGCCGCGACCACGCCCCCTTCCCCGCCTGGAGGCCGTAGGCGCGCCAGCCCACGTGGGCCCGGAAGCCGCGCTCGGCCGTTCGAACGCGGTCCCCCGCCGGCCCGGGCCAATGGGCGGGGCGCACCTCGAGTCTCCACCCCCGCCGTCGAGGACGTCACTGAACGCGAGGGCGGGCGGGGCGGAGGGGCGGAGGGGCGGCCTAGGCCTCCGCCCCCAGAGGTCGGCTCGCTGCTAGTCCTTGCGCCGAGGATAACCTCGTTAGGTCTTATCGCTGTCGCCGCCTTTGTCTCTGCAGCATGGCTTTCGTAACCCGGCAGTTCGTGCGCTCTGTGTCCTCCTCGTCCACTGCCTCGGCCTCGGCGAAGAAAATCATCGTCAAGCACGTGACGGTTATCGGCGGCGGGCTGATGGGCGCCGGCATCGCCCAGGTGAGCCGCGGGGCGGGCAGCCTACCCCGCTCGATTTGCTGCGCACGCTTCCATGCAGGCGCTGGCCAGCCGAGAGCGGCGTGGGTGTCCCGCCGGGAGGCCAGCGTCCGCGGGAAACCGGGGGAAATGCCACCCCGCCCCTCACCCGTGCAGTTGAAAAGCCTCGAGTCTGGGCCTCACTCTCCTCCGCTCAAAAACCAATGTCCTTGGATTGAGCCTGAGGTTCTAAATTCCAGCCTCCCGCAGGGTCCGATGTAGGCTCCGTGGAAAGTGTTTCTGAATGGACTTTGGAATCGGGCCGTGCAGAGACGATAGTATTATATGTGCACAGTATTGAGGAATAACTTGTGCGCTTGCTGCTGGGCTTGGACCGAATTTGCTTCCAGAGACCTGGACTGCGATCAGTTAGTTTTGTTTGTAATCACTTTCTTAATAATTCTACAGTCTTTGTCGGAGCCGTTTTCTGCTCTTCTAGATGATCTCTGTTCCCCGCCCTCGACATGTGTTTCCTTTGTGGGTTACAAAGAATAATAATAGTCATCCTTTTGGTAGCACTTTGTAAGGTTACCTAATCGTAGCTTGTGAGGCCCTGGGACGCCTCCAAATGCAAGCGCGGTGGCTAGGCAACTTTGACCTATTACCCTTTTTTGCAGAAAACAGCGCGGTTTAGGTTCTGGGGAGAGTGGGAGTAGAGTGGCTGAGGGCCCAGGAAGAGTCTCTCATCTCACTGTTCATCTTCAGGACTCTGTCCTGTTCCACCTGAGCTATGGTACGGGCTCAGCTGTGTAACTGATTACCTGGATACTGTGATACTTGTATGTATGTATGTATGTATTTATTTTTAGCGGTTACATTCCAGCTCATATTGGAGAACTGATTTTCTTAGCTGACTTTATTCTTAGCGTTCCAGCCCTTTGCAACTTGTATTGTTGAGGACGGAGGCAGTTAAACCAAGTTTTTCTTAAGGGAGTACTGGAGTGCAGTGGCTACAGTCAAGAAGGTTTAATTTTTTCAGTGTCTATCTGCAACCAAGTACACACCGGCGCCTGGGTGGTTCAGGCGGTTAAGTCAGACTCTTGATTTTGACTCTTGATTTTGTCTCAGGTTATGATCTCAGAATTCTTTCTCCCTCTCCCTTTGCCCCTCCTCCCCCCCTTCTCCCTCTCTAAAAAAAATCCTTTATTATTACTATATATCTTAATTCTCCCTCCCTGCAGATTTTTTTTGCCGCATATTTAATTGCATTTTCTCTTAAAATCAGTATTTTTAAAAATGTTTTTATCCATCTGACTTCTTACAGTCTCATTATTTTTCTTCTGAGATCATGTTTTTGGACATACGTGGCCCTTTTTGTTGTATGGATACCCTGGCTGCTAGGTTATGGTGTTCCTGTAATCTGTTACATGTGAGGAGGAGTAAGTCCCTTTAACCTAAAAGTTCCACACGTTATACTACATGATACTCAGAGCTTAGCTTGAGCGCACTTACATTCTTCCTGCTCCACCAGAATCTCCCAAGGCTGTGAGAGTGAGATTTCTTATGGGCAGGTGTAAAATAATGTATTAGCTTAAAAACACTTAAAGAGCGTCTTGGTGACAAGTTATTAGGGCTTTAGCCTCCAATAACAGTGTAGGAAATGGACAGTACCTTGAAGACCTCAGTGGAAGAGGATTAGAAACTATGTAGAAAGCATCACCTCAACTTTTGTACAAAATGGGATTGCTCAGTTCTTGGGATGCTGCATCCATTATTAGATACCATGAAAAATTTGGGGTGTTATGTTGCATGAAAAGGCACTGAGGTAGCACCTAAAATTGTGGGTATGGTAATGGAGCATTCACTTGAGAAAGGAGTGGGGAGAAATAACTGACATTGGTGGGAACACATACTTGTGGGTCAAATCCCTGAGTAAGTGGAGCAAGGAGCGCCTTTTCAGAGTTTAGGGGGAATATTTACCGCACTAGTTGGAAACATAATGGAATTGTCATTCTGAACGTTGATAAACACCAGAAGTCTAGGGGTGCCTGGCTGGCTTGGTCAGCGGAGCAGGACTCTTGATCTCGGGGTTGTGAGTTCGAGCCCCATGTTCGGTGTGGGGCTCAGAAAAAAAATACCAGAAGTCTAAGTAGTGGACATTCATAAGGAACATAGTTCCATTCTTATATAACAGGGTTTATTTTTTATTTTTTAAAAGATTTTATTTATTTATTTGAGAGAGAGAAACTGAGAGAGCACATGAGAGGGGGGAGGGTCGGGAGGGTCAGAGGGAGAAGCAGACTCCCTGCCGAGCAGGGAGCCCGATGCAGGACTCGATCCAGGGACTCCAGGATCATGACCTGAGCCGAAGGCAGTCGCTTAACCAACTGAGCCACCCAGGCGCCCTATAACAGGGTTTAAAAAGAGCCTCACCCACTTTAGGTGACAACTCTAATCCTGTGGGGGGAAACCATGCTTTCTGCAGAACATCTCTGGGTGCCACTGGTTGGTTTCGCTGATGTTTTGGGTGGTTTAGGTGATCTGTTTTTACATTCTGCCCTGCGGCATGCAGTCCCAGGCAGTGTATCACCTCATTCTTCATGCTCCTTGACCTACGGTTTTTGGCGCTGGGTAAATCCGTTTTGCTGATTGAGTGCCACTGAAGAATTAGTTGATGTGTTTTGAATATAGAATGGGTCCAGTTCAGTATGGGGAGTTGGGTAATTTTTATGCTGGCTTGGCTTCACGTGCTGGCTGTGTTAACATAGGAAACTTACTTAGCCTCTGGCCTCAGTTTACTTATTTCGAAAGTAGGACTAATACTAATAACTAGCCTGGTAGGAGTATGGAGAGGATTGAATGAATTAGCATATGTCAAGCACTTAGCACAGTGTCTGGCACCTAATAAGAGCTCACAAAATGTTAGCTGCCTTTACAGTTATTATCTTCGTTGAAGTAATCCTTGTCCATTTGACCTTTTTTGCTCATATCCACTCCCAACTCTGATTGTTGCTGCAGAGGTAGGACTGTATTATTTAGATGAAGAATATTGGTCATGATTCTGTTCCAACTTGCTTAATCTTGAACACAAATGCCGGTCGATACTGTGGTTGGTTTGTTCATGGACCTCTGAAAAGAGGGAAGGCGCTTTTTACCCTCCCCCCACCTGTGGTAAATCCTCAGTGAAGCCTTAGAAACACAAGCATAAACTGGCGTCTAAGCTATGTGTTTATCTTCACTTCCCTGAACTCTTTCTGAAGTAGTTCTATTTACAATTTTAATTTTTTGTAAAATGTATCATTTTGCCATATGTTCCACTTCATGCTGAGTAGGATAAAAAAAAAATTTTTGAATCGGTTTTGTGGGAGCCTAACGTGTTTCTCAAGCAATTTAGCGGTTTCAGGTAAGTGAAGTTTGTGCTTCATTATATTTGATCAGAGCATAGGCCATTTGTACATGTGTATTTTCCTAGAGCATCTACTTTGCCTGTCATTTTTTTGTTTGTTTTAAATTAAAAAAAAAAAATCCCTTAGGCTGCAGGTTAATATTTAGTAAGGTTAACTTGTGTGTTTGTCCATTACAGACTTCTGACATGGTTCTGATCACCAATTTAGCTTTAGCCGAATACTTAGGCCAGCAAAGAAGCTTATAGCATTAAATGACCCTTGAGTGAGGGGCAGGTTGTTTTTTGTTCTGTAAAGGAGGGGAGAAAAGGAAAAAAGCTCCTAGCTGTGCATTTCTATAATTTATTGAATGAGTCCTTTCTGAACTTCACTTGTTTGTTGCCTTTTTTTCATCTGAGGAACCCAGAGAGCTCATAGGTTTAGTTATGTTACTGGGCAGGGGTGGGGAGCCAGTGGGCTCCCTGGAAATGTCCATTTCAGAAGCTGGATTCCTCAGGGCTCCTGGTACAACCTTCCTTTTAGCACACTATACTTCTTTGAGGAGATGAGAAAGTTTGGAAGGGGCTGGGGGCCTGATTCTTCTCACCCAAAGCTTTTTATTTATTTATTTTTTTCCTTGTTAAAAAACAAAAAGTACACATTTCTTCTGGGGAGGGCTCCTTAGACTATTAAAACAAAGTTGGGGTATGGCAGGGGTGAGCATTCTGAGCTACAGATGAATATTTCCTCGACATACGTGTTACTTTGTCATGCTTGATAAGGACTCAAGTGGACCTGAGAGCTTTTTTCCTCCCCAGCCACTGAATTTGGTCATCCGTTTCCTCTCTGCCCCCAAACTCTGAATTTTCTGCTGCTGAATAGGAGAGTGGTCACAATTGCTCTGTATTGTTTAACTTTATTATTATTATTTTTTCTGCGACAGTGAATACGTCTCAGTTGAACTCTGCTTGAACACAGTGCAGTGGCCTGGGAAAACTTTAAGGATTGCTGGAGACTGGCACAGTTACCTGGCTATAAGCTCTCCTTTTGAGTGTTCTTTATGGAGGGAATGTTTTTATTCCGGTGTTAACTGCCTCCTTAAGGACATGGGGTGCATTTGTCATGAAGCTCTTCCCTCCTTTCTTGCATTGTTGCTCATTTCTTGAGTGGGCTCTTCTCTGATCTTCGTGATATACTAGGGACAGCAAAACCAGCCCCTGTCGGCATATTAGTCATTGGACTTGGGGTGGGGCTGGAGATTGGAGAAGCGGGGGGCTAACAGGCAAAAAAAAGAATGCCAAAGAATATGTTTGGACACTGTAGAGCAGAAATGGCACCTCAGTCGGGTTTTGGGTTTTCTCCGCCGTGTCCTAGATCCAGCCTCACTGTTACCTGCCCGTTGCTTGTGTTTCTAACTTCCTTTCCTCCCACTTCTGTCTTCTCCCCATGTCTGCCTTAGGCACACCCCTCACTGCCAGCTCTCCTGGGCCCACAGGAGGCTATACCGCTGCTCTCTATCCTGTGTCTGCCTGGGGTATACGAACAATGCAATAGTTTCTGGTGAGTGGTGGCCTAACACTTGAAAGTGAGCAGAGTATGGCAGAGCCTGGCACCCAGCCCTACCTGTCCTTGCTGTAGGAACCGTAGGTGAGTCACTTAACCCCTCTCTGCCTCTTCCCTTATCTGCAAACAAGGATCCTGGCCTCACGGTGCCGAGAGGGCTAACCGCTCAAAGAGCTGAAGAGACTTCACTAGCATGTTCAGTGGTCACTGTTCCGTGCGTGTTGCTTTCCGGGAGATTTGTGAGATCAGTCTGGTGATGACTTCTCTAATTCTAAATCCTCTTAATTGTCTTTGAAGATGTTTGACCCCCGAAGCCGAGGGAAGCACAGTTCTGCCTGCACCTCTGGCCTCTGCTGTGTTGTGGAGAGAAGTGTGGCCTCCATGGGCAGGGGAATCTTTTGTGGTATCTGGAATCGACAGATTAACAGCTTGACCTCTCCTTAGCTCTAGACTCAAAGTTAGAATCACTCACTGGTGATCTCTGTTTGGCTGCTCTGATGCCCTCTTTCTGCCAAGAATAGACTCAGACTCCCTTGCCAAGACTTATTCATCATGTTCCTTTCCTTTGTCCCCTCCAGCTTTCCCTGTGACTTTCCTCCCTCTGTCATTACCACTCTTGTTCTTCCAGCCAGATACACTCTGAAGCTGGGGTCGTGGTCAGAGTCTTCTCTGTGCTGCAAAAGGCTCTGAGGCTTTTTTCTGTGAGGCGTGTTCTTTCCCTTGTGCTCCCCATTGTAATTCCTGGACCAGGCATTGATACTTGAATTACTGTGGGAGCCTCTTAATTGGTCCTTTTCAGCAAAACCCCACTCATTCTAGCAGGCATTGCCATACTAATCTTCCTAGAGAGAAGTTTGGATTTGTAACTGTTTCTTCTACTCAGAAAGTATTCATCATGGCAGCATCTTGGAGAGAGAGGTCAATATAACCAAGAGTTTGTTGATGCTAGTGACATGTCCTGTTGCCCCTTCTCCTTCCTGGAATTGGTGGGAAATGGGAGGAGAGAGTCCTTGGAGAGGAGTTACTTTTCTCTACATTACCAAATCCAGATGCTTATTGAATTTTCAAAAAAATATGTACTTCTCATCTGAAAATGGAGGCACATTTCTTTGGCTTTTTAGAAATACTTTTTGAAATATAAAAATCTAAGTAAAAAAAAAAAAAAAAACCAACAAAAACCAAAGCCAGCTAGTGAATTAAACTGTTGTAAGAATAAACCAGCTGGTTATGGTAGCGGGGGTGGTTGAAAGCCTCGACGGAATGCCTTCTTTTTGATTGTCGAAGTTAGTGAAGACAACCCGTGCTGACGGCAGAGTTGAATTGCACAATCGGAGATAATCATAAACCCAGAATTGCCGGCTCTGAGAGATGCATCTGATTTATGCCTTTTTTCCTCCCTGGATCCAGTCACGCACTCAAGGGCAGGCCTTGATGCAGAGGAACAGCAACGTCTGGGGGACAGTCAGCGTCATGAGCGCTCACTCAGTGCACTTATTCTGGGAATTGGAAGGAAGTCAGAATAGTTTTCTGAGGGAACGTAATGCCGATGCCCCGCGGTCCTCCTGTCGCATAGGGGCACACGGACAGCTCTCTGTACAGAGTTCTCACACATTTGCCATTCAGGTTATGCTTCGGAGAAGCCGCTTCAAAGCTGGTGATATGTTTGCAAAAGTATGTAAAACCAGCATGCTTCTGCTTGGCGTGTTTCCTTGGCCCTGTGGCTGGAGTTCTCAGGGGCTTTGACAAGTGTGCTCTTCACCCGGCCTATTTTTACAGTTCTCAAGCACCCGGCTCTAAAAATATTTCTCTCTGGCTAAGCCTGCCTTCCACCAAGGCTAGGGAGGTCATGGAGCTATGAGAACATAGCCTTCAAATAAATTTGTTTCCATTACAGATTGCTTGTCCTCAAGGTCTTACAGTGGGTAGGTACTGTAATATAAAACAAGAGTTCTTTTTTTTTTTTTTTTTAAGATTTTATTTATTTGCGAGAGAGAGAATGAGATAGAGAGAGCATGAGAGGGAGGAGGGTCAGAGGGAGAAGCAGACTCCCTGCCGAGCAGGGAGCCCGATGCGGGACTCAATCCCGGGACTCGATCCCGGGACTCCAGGATCATGACCTGAGCCGAAGGCAGTCGCTTAACCAACTGAGCCACCCAGGCGCCCCTAAAACAAGAGTTCTTAATGGGTTGACTTAAATTATGGTCACTCAAGTTAAAGTGCCAGGAAGAGCCCTTTTTATTATAAAACCAACAGATGTCTATGGGAGGGGGAACAGAAGGCCTTTCTTTTTTGTGTTCCGTTTCTCCACTACCGTCTCCTTCTCAGAAAGTTGGGAATAACTTGGGGGGTATTGTTGCATAATTCAAGAAGAACGAGTAGGGTTTCTTTGCATCTGCGACGCGTGAAATTCTTTTCTAAGTAAGAGCCTTCAGTAATATAATTATTTTCACATTGTGACGGGGGGGCCCTCAGCTACACTGATGAAAAGAACCCAGGACCTTCGGGAGATCTGATCTCATCTTGGCCTTCTTACCAGCTGTATGTGTTCAGTCAGTATTGCCTGGGGGGCCCCGCAGCCAGCTTGGGTCTCGGTGCTCAGTGGCCAGAGATGAATGACATTTTGTCAGGAGCCTGCAGTAGGGAAGTAGGGAAGGCAAGGCTGAAACAGATGGTCATAGCAGTGTGCTGGGCACAGGGCTATTACAGGAGCGCTGGAGGGATACCTAGCCCGGGGCTAAGAAGATCTTGGGGTGTAAGGTCTGGAAGTGATCTTACTTAGTATGTGTGATACTGAGGCTTAGTTAGTGAGGGGGAGTTGGGGAGAAGGCGTGGACAGTGCAGGGGCCAGAAGGTGAGATGGTAGTAGATGTGGATGCTGTGGGCCTCACGGTGGTGGCGTCAGTGAGCAGTGTGTTTGGAGAGGAGGGGAGTCTCCATCCTGGAGGGCTTTGCGTGCCATATGTGGGAACTGAAGGTTTATTCTTTGGTCACTGGGGGCCATTGAAGAGTTTGATGGAGTAAGTACTGTAGACAGAAGTACCTTTTATGCAATCACATTTTACACTACTGCATGTATGTGATCTTAAGTGAGTAGTTTTTCTGCTTTGGTTCCGTTTCTTTCCTCAGTAAAATGAAAGTGCTGTGTTGGATTAGAACAGAGGTTTGGGTTTTTTTTAATTGTGGTAAAATATGCGTAACATAAAATTGATCATTTTAGCCATTTTTTTTTTTTTTAGATTTTATTTATTTATTTGACAGAGAGAGACACAGCGAGAGAGGGAACACAAGCAGGGGGAGTGGGAGAGGGAGAAGCAGGCTTCCCGCCGAGCAGGGAGCCCGATGCGGGGCTCGATCCCAGGACCCTGGGATCATGACCTGAGCCGAAGGCAGACGCTTAACGACTGAGCCACCCAGGTGCCCATTTTAGCCATTTTTAAATGCAGGTGAGCCCCACTTTCCAAGAGCTTGCATTATGCCATTTTGCTTTTATGAAAGATCTACATTAGTCTGTGTTTTTGGCAACTGAAAGAAACCCATGGAGGATTTTTGCTTTTGTGAAAGTAGGTGAAAAGCCAAAATAGCATTCAGCACTTGTTTGGCAGTGAGCCGTTTCGGAGACCACGCACACCCCGAGCGGCTCCTTCCCTGGGAACGACGCTCAGCATCCAGCCACCATGGCTTTGAACTGTGTCTGTGAGTACCTGTGCTTTATCTCAATTTATTTTGTGTATCCATTGGCAAGATGTGTCCTAAGGTGTCAGAAGAGCCTAAGAGAGGTTATTTTTGGGGTCTCAGGAGGCTCAAAACTTTTCCATATAACTTAATGGTAATTGCATCTTTGCTTTACACCGTTTTGGCTTACGAACATTTTCATAGGAATGTTCTACTGCCAGATAGTGGGGGGAACCTGTCTGCAGTGCAGTGGCATTTAAGTGTATACACATTGTTGCCAAACCCTCACCATCATCTATCTCCAGAACTCTGCCTCCTGCAACACTGAAGTTCTGTACGCAGGGAATGATAGCTTCCCCCCATCCCACCCCCGCCCTTAGAAGCCACCGTTCTACTTCCTGTCTCTGAATGGGACTGTTCTAGGTACCTAAGTGGAATCCTACAGTATTCTTCCTTTTTCTGACTAGCTTATTTTCCTTAATATTGTATCTTCAAGGTTCATCCATGTTGCACCATGTGTCCGAGTTTCCTTCCTTTTTAAGGAATAATAGTTCACTGGAATATTTTTAATGGAGTAATGGATATACCACATTCTGTCTATCCATTTATCTGTCTTGGGACACTCAGGTTGCTTCCAGTTTTTGGTTACTGTGAATAATGCTGCTGTGAATATGGGTATACATAGGACCAACAAGGACTATTGAGAGTCCTTGCTTTCAGTTCTTCTGGGTATATACCTAGAAGTAGAATTGCTGGGTAATATGTAATTATTTTTACATTTTTGAGGAATTGCTATAATGTATTCCATAGCAGCGGCAACATTTTACATTTTCATCAGCAGTGTGCACAGGTGCCCATTTATCCATATCTTTGCCAGCACTTATTTTCTGTTTTGTTTGTTTGTTTGTTTGTATCATAGCCATCCTAATGGATGTGACTAGATTAGAGATTTTTACACTAAAGCTCTGACGGACTTTAAGGGCTCTATGAATCCCAAACCTCCCTACCCTGACCTCTGTTTTACATATTGCTCTTCTGTATACAGTCCTATAAAGAAGGATTTTTATGGTTAAAAAAGTTTGAAAGCCACCACACTGAATGATCTGTAGGGTATCTTTCTGTTCTAAAAATCAGTAATGTTGTAGCTAATTATCTGTAGCTAATACACGTAAACAATAAATGCTTTTGCTGATCTCTGACCTTGCAGTAGTTGAGAAGCCAAGGTGCCTTCGTTTCCCCAGTGTGGTAGAGAAGAAACCTGTGTTGGAGGGACTGAGCGTGTGTGTCTGTGGCCATCCTTGACCTGGCTTGCACATGTGCCTCTCACAGATGGTCACAAATACAGGGTTTGCATGCCTCTAGCCTTGCCGGCAGCCCCTTTGATAGAAGGGTACAAGACCTCTTCACATGCTGGAGGAAATAAAGCATAAGTTCATTTTTGAAATCACAGGGTGCTCAGACTGCACAGCACTTGTCCTTCACTTCCCCTTTTGCCTGGCATCTTAACCACCAGTGCCAGAAAACAGTTAATCTGCTTGCCAGCGTAACAGAGACTTTTGTAGCATGCTTTCCCCCTTGGTAATTGACTAAAGGACTGTGCTTATTAGCTCTTTTTGTTGTTGTTGTTACTGTACTTTTCAAAGTAATGTGATTTTTTATAATTCTAAAATAACTTGAAAGTTACGTAAAATTTGTTATAGTTTCAAGTTACAGTCATGACTTCTTCTTTTTTTCAAGTTTTTATTGAATTCCAGTTAACATACAGTATTAACTTTCAGGTGTAGAATTTAGTGATTCATCACCTACATACAACACCCAGTGCTCATCACAAGTGCCCTCTTTAATGCCCATCACCCATCTAGCCCATGCCCCCACCCACCTCCCTCCAGCAACCCTCAGTTTGTTCTCTATAATTAAGAGTCTGTGTCCTAGTTTGCCTCTCTTCCCCCCACCCCATGTTCATGTGTTTTGTTTCTTAAATTCCACATATGAGTGAAATCATATGGTATTTGTCTTTCTCAGATTTATTTTGCTTAGCATAATATCCTCTAGCTCCATCCATGTCATTGCAAATGGCAAGATTTCATTCTTTTTTTATGGCTGAATAATATTCCATTGTAGATATATACCACATCGTTTTCTGTTCATCAGTCGATGGACATTTGGGCTCTTTGCATAGTTTGGCTATTGTTGATAATGCTGCTGTAAACATCGGTGTGCATATATCCCTTCGAATCTATATTTTTGTGTCCTTTGGGTATATACCTAGTAGTGCAATTGCTGGATCGTGAAGTAGTTCTATTTTTAACTTTTTGAGGAACGTCCATACTGTTCTCCAGAGTGGCTGCACCAGTTTGCATTCCCACCAACAGTGTAAGAGGGTTCCCCTTTCTCTGCATCCTTGCCAATATCTCTTGTTTCCTGTGTTGTTAATTTTAGCCATTCTGTATAGTCGTGATTTCTTGAGAACTCTAAAAATAACTTACAAACTAAGGCTTTTTAGAAATCTATTATTCATGTGTTCTTTTCACAAATATTAAGTGTCTTGCATGTGCTGGCTATTGGGGTGGGTAAAAGATAGTATGTGGTTGCTGCTCTTGAGGAGTTCATGGTCCAGAGAAGGAAATACAAGCATGAACAACTAACTAATAAAGGCAGATAGATTGCCTATCTGTCATATCTGGGATGTGACCTGATATAGATGAAAGTTTTGGTGTTTTAAATATCTTAAGGTCAGGGGCACCTGGGTGGCTCAGTTGGTTAAGCGTCTGACTCTTGGGTTTTGCCTCAGGTCATGATCTTGGGGTCCTGGGGTCAGGCTGCACGTTGGGGGGGGTCCCCCGCTCAGCCGGGAGTCTGCTTCTCCCTCTGCCCCTCTCCCCACTCATGCTTGCTCATGCACGAGCTCTCTCTTTCTCTCTCTGAAATAAGTAAATCTTAAAAAAAAAATAAATACCTTAAGGTAAGACTTTTAAATACATAAGATCTGATCTGATATAGGGGCACCTGGGTGGCTCAGTCATTAAGCATCTGCCTTCGGCTCAGGTCATGATCCCAGGGTCCTGAGATTGAGCCCCGCATTGGGCTCCCTGCTTGGCAGGAAGCCTGCTTCTCCCTCTCTCTCTGCTTGTGTTCCCTCTCTCACTGTGTCTCTCTGTGTCAAATAAATACAATCTTAAAAAAAAAAAGATCTGATCTGATCTATATGATATATCTTCTCTGGTAAGGAAAAAAGGACATTTAAAAAGCATATGTAAAAAGGCATATGTATAGGGGCGCCTAGGTGGCTCAGTCAGTTAAGTGTCTGACTCTTGATTTTGGCTAAGGTCATGATCTCACGGTGTTGAGATGGAGCCCTGAGTCGTTCTCTGTGCTGGGCGTGGAGCCTGCTTAAGAGTCTCTCTTCCTCTGCTCCTTCCTGCCCTCCGCTTGCACACACTCTCTCTCCCTTAAAAAAAAGCGTATGCATATATTATACTGCATATATGTATATGAAATTTATATTTCCTGGAAGTTTTTTTCAAAGACTTTATTTATTTAGAGAGCAAGCAGAGGGAGGGGGAGAGAGAGAGAATATCAAGCAGACTCCACACTGAGCATGGAGCCTGACCTGGGGCACGCTCAAGACTCTGAGATCACGACCTGAGCCAAAGTCAAGTCAGGCACTTAACCGACTGAGCCATCCCGGTGCCCCTACTGGAAATTCTGCTTGGACTGCAAAGAGGAGTGTGCCAGATCCACCCTGTATTGGTATTTTTGGTAACAGCAAATTCAGACTCTGAAGTGGATGATGCAGCAGCTCTTTTGAAAAGGTCTCTGGGTGTTATCTTGAGTTCATCATTCCAAGTTGGTGTTGGTCAACTTTCCCGCGTCTAATTTATCTTTTATCTTTAACACCTGGACTTTCTCCTACATACTGATTGGTTAGTGACTATTATTCTGAACTTTGTGAGATTTTTACAGCATATAATAGCCTATGACCAATTTGTTTTTGATGTATCTGTTGTGTTCATATTCTGGTGATTGCACTACCATTACATAACGGAGCAGCCATTGATAGCTGGTGGCTCACAGCAGCGCTATGCTTGTCCTGTCAGTATTTGGAATCCTATATGAAAGATTTTTTGTGTCTGTAAATCTGTAGAGGTGCCAGGAAGTGACCACCTCTGTTAAAGGTTGGGAGAGGTTTCCCTAAAGGAGAAATCGCCTCTGTGTTGAATTCTAAAAGGTGATTGGAGTCCCCCAAGTAGCAGCGAGGGAGAAGGGGCTTCCTGGTAGAGGGAACCACCTGGGCTGGGGCGTGAAGCTGTGAAGTAGTATGGAGGAGGAGGAAGTGGCGTGTGGCTGGAGAAGAGTACAGGCTCAGGTTACTATGCTACAAAGCATTTAGTCTTTAGCAGTTAATTCTGGGGCAGCCACCGTGTGCAAGGCATGTGGTAAGTACTAGACGATAGAAAGATCAAATCAGTTTATGCCATAAGGAATTTAAATCCGGGAGCAGAGATTGCTAGACAAAGATCCAAATGACACAGTTTACTTTGGTATACAGTAGCAGAGTAAGACCAGTAAAAATCTAGCTTTGAGGTTTCAAAACAGAGAAGGGAGCACATTCAGTTGGAAAAAGGCTTCATGGAGAGGGTAGCATTTGAAGTGGGTCTTGGATGGTGGGTAGGATTTTTTTGGACAGTAGTTAAGGGTTGAGATTAAGAAAAAAGTGTTGTGTAGCAAATTGTGACCATCAAAATAGTGGTACCATTAATGGAGTTCAAAGAAAACTGGTTTTAGGGTCAAGATGATGACTGTAGGACATCAAGATGATGACTGAGGACAGAATATGTTAGTTTTGGGCACAGTTGGAATTATGGGAATGATTGAGATTGCAGAAGAAAAAGATACAGAGACAGAATGGTCTTGACTGCCATGCCTTTTGGGTCAGGAATAGCCAGCACATGAGCTCCAGATGCAGACAGCCCTACCTTCAAATCCTAGTCCTCTCCAGACCTTTAGATTGCTTATTGTTACAATGCCTCCCCCAAAGGCTATTATGAAGATTAAATTGGGTAATTTATGAGGAGTAAAAGTTCTCTGAGAGCAGGGGATTTGTTTTGTTCACTGCCTCATCCCGGAGCCTGGAAGAGGCATGAACAACATAGGTGTTGAGTTAGTGGTAGGCAGTAGTTGAAGGGATGAGTGTAGAGATGTGGCCAGCATGATACTCTAAATGGTAGTTCCCCTCCATTCATAGGGGAGCACAGGTGCTGGGGAGGGCATCAAGAATGCTCACTTCTAAGAAGCCAGGCTTTTTGTCTGTGACTTTGATTGTTTTTTGAAAGCATTTTCTAATAATCCCTGCATTTTTTACCCAGACTGTTCTCAAAGGCTTCCCCACTGTCCAGATTGTTTGTGTACCCCAGTACAATTATTTGGCTTCCAAGAACAACACAGCAATCTTGTTCTGCTCTTAGCCTTCAAACCAGAGCGTAACTGAAAGCCATGAATGAAGAACTAACCACTTGAAGGACTCTGGATTTCACTGGGGAGGAGTCACCAGAAAGCCATAACCGTGAACCCCCATCTCTGTCATAGGAGAGAAGTAGGCCTCAGCAGCAGTGAGGTATGATTCTTACAAGAAGGAGTGAAGAAATTAGATGGGAAAGAGATATTAAGGTCGAAAAGAAGCAGCTGAAGGAACTGTGTAGGATGGCCTTAGGAGTTACGAGTTTGACACTTTTAGACCTGGCTGGTGAGTGGAGGAAGGAATGTGAACCCATGGAGACTTCTGACTTGCACTTTAAGAAGATGAAACAACATCTGTTAAGGTTGGAAGAGAGGAGCTTCAAGTGGGGAAACTCAACTGGGAGGCTTTTGCTATTGAGTTATGTGCCCCTACGCTAGTGTGTTACTATGTGGGACTCAGAGGAATGCTGTTGAATTAAGTGTCAACACTGCGTTTCAGTTTAGGTGTGTGGCTTTTTTTTTTTTTTTTTTTTGATACTTGTAACTCCGCATACACACCTTCTTTCTTAACATTTGATCTTATGGTTACCAGAAAGGTTAGATGAGGTCATTGTTTTTAAAACTAAAGTCTTTTTGAAAAGAGGATTCTGAGGCTCTGAGAGTTCTTAAGAAATTTAAAAAATTACGTGTTTTCCTTTCGTTGATCCTGAAATTTTAAGCATCTTCTGGATGATGTGAGTGTTTTTATTGTATCACCGATGAGATGTGAGGCATTCAGTGCCAGTATATACATTTATGTCCATAGTATTTTTTTTTTAAAGATTTTATTTATTTATTTGACAGAGAGAGAGATAGTGAGAGCAGGAACACAAGCAGGGTGAGGGGGAGAGGGAGAAGCAGGCTTCCCGCGGAGCAGGGAGCCCGATGTGGGACTCGATCCCAGGACCCTGGGATCATGACCTGAGCCGAAGGCAGACGCTTAACAACTGAGCCACCCAGACGCCCTATGTCCATAGTATTATTTGTGCCAAGGGAAGACACAGTACCTCCTCCAAGAACCTTTTGCTGCAAATTGAAGAAAAGAAGTGGGAGAATAGAACAGTTACTGGCACTTGGTAAAAAATGTAAGAGCTCTGAATGCTGAAGAACCGACGAGCCTCCCAGTGGTGAGCATAATGCTTATGGTATAGATACTTGTATTCCATGGATCCTGTCTTGGGATCAGGAATTAGCTGTGGGAGTAGTGGTAACTGCACAATGAATTTTCCTGTTGCAGATGTCAAAAATAATCATATTATATGCCCTTTTATTGCAGGTTTTAATCTCATCATTGTCCTCAAGAGAATAAACTACAGAACTGTAAAGTGACACCTCATTAAAATTGGCATTTGATAATACTTGAGAATTGGTTAAATAAAATTAAATGAGATAGGATAGGCCTGATGTCTGGCATATAGGAAGTACTCTAAACTGTAGTTGTTACTAGGGATAGCAAACCTCTGTGGACTCGGGTTTCGGTTTGTTGTGGAGTTTTTCAAGGGATTTCTTTCTAGGGAGCTCAGGATTTTTCCTGGCATTATGGCCTGTGGAGAAGAAAGAAAGGGAGTGGCTAGCTTAAGGCTGTTAGGGGTTAGCCAGGAGCCAGCAGTAAACAGATCAAGGCCAGAAGACCGCCATTTCAAGGGAAGGGACTGGAACATAATTGGGAAACACGTGTGCAGGGCCTGACCTTCAAGAAAGGAATTAAGAAACAGGTTCTCTTTAGGGGAGATGAGCAAGACACTGATGTTCAAGAGGCCTGGGCAGAAGTAGGGGCTTGGTGGGACCTGACTTTTCCTTGAGGAATTTGGGGAGAAGTTAGAGGAGAGGAGTCTTCCAGATAGTACCTTCTGGATAATGTCTAGAACTTCCTCATGGACACAGGGCAGCAGGAAGATATAGAAACCCTACTGATTTTGGGACAGAGATTTGCTGGCCTCTCAGTGGTTTGAGGAGATAATTGGCAACAGAGAAGGGCTGGGGTGGGTGGGGATAGGAATCAGGGCAGACAGGTTCTTTATTTTCGAGTGATTCTTTAGTATTTGGGCTGCACATTAGAACCATCTGGGGGTGTTCCTCTCATGTGCGCACATTCTCTCTCTAAAATAAATTTTTAAAAGGGGGGGTACCTGGGTGGCTCAGTCAAGCATCTGACTCCTGGTTTCAGCTCAGGTCATGATATCGAGCCCCTCGTTGGGCTCTGCACTCAGTGGGGAGTCTGTTTAAGACTCTTTCTCCGCTCTCCTTCTGCTCCTTCCCTCTCTCTCTCTCTCTCTCTTTCAAATAAGTAAATAAATCTAAAAAAAAAATCATCTTGGGTTGTTTTTAAAATGCCAGTGCCTTCAGACTAAATAAATCAGTATCTACAGATGAGGTTTGCACGATTGTTGGTTTAAATGTTTCTCAGCTGATTCTAACCTGCAACCAGATTTGAGCACAGATCGTAGAACATCAGAATCACCAGGAAGGCTTTGTTAAAATTCTGGCCCCAACCCATAGTTTCTGATTTATTGGGTTGGGAGTGGAGTCTGATGATCTGCATTTCTAACAAGTCCCCAGATGAGGGTGATGCTGCTGGTCCGGTCCCCACACTTTGAGAACTGCTGTCCTAGAACCACAGGGTGTTTCAGGTGTCTTTTGAGGCTCACATGGCAGATGTCATTTGTCTGGATAGATGTTCTTGGTTATCAAGTCATATTTGCTGTGAACATGACTGTGATTTGATTGAACTGAAGGCTACTTCTGTGTGTTGTTACGCCACTTGCTAACCCTCACCATGGGACAGTGTACAAGGTATGGAACCTCTTTCAGCCCCAGTTTTCGTCATCTACAAAATGAAATGGTGCTGCCAATTTCATAGGGACTGTGAACGTGTATTAAGACTCCAGTTTGGAGGAGAACTGACGTGTTAAGAGGAATTTTTATAGATGTCACCAAGTCTATAATAGTTACTAAGGAAGGCATGGGGGAAAGAGAATACAAAGAAGTCAATAGCATGACATTTTTGTAAAATAATATTATTTACTGTATCTTGAAAGCTGGTTGTCTCAGCGAATAAGACAGCATTCTTTGTACTCCTCTAACTAGATTACAAGAAAAGTTCTGGAGCCAGGCAGCCTTGGAATTTGAACTCTGGCTTCACAGCTTAGCAGCTGAGTGATACTGGGTGGAGTGACTCAACCTCTTTCATTCCTTTTTTTTGCAAGACAGGGATGATGTTTACTTCAGCAAGGCTGTTGGATTGATCGGAAATAGTCTTGGAAAATGCAAAGTATGTGCCTGGCACATAGTAAATGCTCAGTACATTGCATCTCTTAATTTTGCTGCATTTGGCTTTTTTTTTTTTTTTTTTTTAAGGGCTTGTGTTCTTTCTGATAATTGTGGGTAGAGACTCTTACTTTTGTAAGCTCTCCCAGCTCTCAGGGATCTCCTTGGAGAAACAAGACAAGTGCATTAAAAGCTTAGAAAGAAGCAAGCTGGTGTTGATTAAGTGGCCTGTGGCTGTCTAGCCATGCTTAAGACTGCCTCAGCTTATTGAGCCGATCTGGGATGAGAGTCTGACATGGAATGCATGGGGGCAAGGGACAGACTGCTTGCATCCTGAGTCTGTCTCAGTGCTGGACACTTGAGACACACAACAGTAGGAGCAGATTAATACAGTCAAAAGACACTGGACTCATCCTGTGGAAACTTTATTAAGTATCTAATATTGTGTTTTGTTCATTTATTTAACAAGTAAACATTGGGTGCTGACTGTGGGCCAGGCACTTAGAGTTGCAGAGAGAAATAGGGCTTGAAGTTGCCCTCAAGATAGTGCTGACCTGGGGTCCCCAGGGTATTTCTGCAAGAAATGATTGCAAGGAACTAGAACCCTAGGATGGTTTGCTCTCTGCAGGTGGGTAGGATGAAAATGTTGCTATAACTTGAAATCACCTGAGGTTATGTTGTAATGGTCATTTGTTTCCATGCAAATAAATTGTGACCTGAACTAAAGAGCTTCTTCCTAAAATGGAAAATATTTCAGGGAGAATTTAATTTTCTCTTTCTTGCCTGTATTTTCTTTATTCCGACCTAACCATATCCACTTCGGGTTTAAATAGGAATGTCCTTTCTACCTGTGTCTCTACCATAAGATTTCCTTCATATTTTCCTGAGGTTTTATGAATTAATCAAAGAAAGAAAAGCTGAAGTAGAAAGTATTTACAAAAACAAAACAAGACTGCTGGGGATAACTGTTTAGAGTATACAATTGTTGCCTTCTCACTGGACCAGAAATACCAGTAGAGGCATTTTGGAGCATAAAAAATGCTCTAGTCACTTGAGGAAAAGAGAGAACATTGAGCTTTTTGAGACCAGTGAGGCACGGTGGAGCTAAGGGAAATTTTGCAGAGCAAGAATATGATCAGTAACACACTGGGAAAGATCTGTCTTCTTCCTCTCTGTCAGGTTTGGCTCCTCCTTGTACCTCTTGCATCTTCTGGGTGAGAGGGAAACTAAATGTTACACACTCAGTCACTTTGACATGGTCATTTGACATGCGCACTTTGCTCTCCACGTTGTCTGGAGAGCCTTGTTTTGGTAGCTGTTTCTGGCCAGTGTCTACACACGTGTTGTCTCCAGTGTGCTCAGCCAGAAACTCGGATGAAGCAAGGCAGGGACCGAATTGCCCAGTGTCTTCTTGCAAGGGGGGCAGGGAGTGGCTGGGGGAGTTCATCAGAGGACTTTTGATTAAGAGAAGAAGGTTAGCATGAAGGCTGTAAACGCTTTTCCGGCCATGGTTTTTCCTGGTTGAATTTTAGTGTTTTTGTAATGCATGTGCCTCTGCTTTACTTGACTATTTCGGGGCACTTTCCCTCTAGGTTTGGTTCTGCTTACAGTTTAAAAAAAGCAGTTATAGTTGATCCTTGAACAACATGGGTTTGAACTGTGGGGACCCACTTAGTCATGGATTTTTTTAAGGTTTTTTTTTTTTTTAAAGATTTTATTTATTGAGAGAGAGAGAGAGTAAGCAGGGGCAGAGGGAGAGAGAGAATCTCCAACAGACTCCACGCTGAGCACAGAGCCTGACGTGGGGCTCGACCCCACGACCCTGAGATCATGATCTGAGCTGAAATCAAGAGTCGGACACTTAACTGACTGAGCCAGGTGCCCCTGTTTTTTTACAGTATTGTAAATATATTTTCCTTATGATTTTCTTAACATCTTCTTTAGCTTGCTTTATTGTAAGAATACAGTATATAATACATGAAGCATGCAACGTATGTGTGAATTGATTGTTATTGGTAAGGCCTGTGGTCAACAGTAGGCTATTAATAGTTAAGTTTTGGGGGAGTCAAAAGTTGTATGTGGATTTTCAGAGTGGGGGGGGTCAGCTGTCTAAGGAAAGCCTTGTGGTTTATCTGTTATATAACTAAAATGCCCCATGACTATCATAATCAAACATGACTATAATACCTTTGAAAGTGGGTTTCTAGGGAAAAGGTGTGAAATCACCCCTTATTTGTCCCCCACCCCTCACTTCTTTATGGTTATTAATCCTTTATTCCTTGGGAAGTTGGCCCATTCTAGATGTCCTCCTTGCAACCAGCCTTCTGAGTTCAGCTGCCTGACAGGATTCTTCACGATGGCAGTTTTTATTTTATTTGACTTCCCACATATGGAGCCTTATATACTTAGTTTTCTCCCCCTCGGTGTTCTCAGTGTGAGTACAAAGTCCCTAAGCAAAAGGACACTGCCCTCATTTTCTTTCTTTATCTCTGTTCCCTTCAGCTTCCCTGCCAAATGTACTTGAATTGTCTGCTCCAACTCCTCGAGGAGCAAAAAAATCCGAGTGATGCCTGCTAGAGGTAGAGGGGAATGTGGATCGGGACCTAGTCAGGTAGAGATCTGGGGAGTCCTAGAGGATAATCTAGGTCAGAGGTTAAGAGGGACAAAATGAAAATCACTGTGTCATTCCAGAGGGCCTCTCAGAGGAGCCAGAACAAAAACGGAAGGTCCCTAAAGCTAGCACCTCTGCTCGCCCCTACCTTGCAGGCAAGGTGCCCCATCAGTGGTCATCAGTCACACCTCCCTTCAGCTGTTGCTCCCCAGGGGTGCCTGCCTCACAGTAATTTTTATTTATTTATTTATTTAAGGATTTTATTTATTTATTCGACAGAGAGAGACAGCGAGAGAGGGAACAGAAGCAGGGGGAGTGGGAGAGGGAGAAGCAGGCGTCCCGCGGAGCACAGGACCGGAGCCAAAGGCAGACGCTTAACCACTGAGACCCCCAGGCGACCCCGCCTCAAAATAATTTTGACTTCAGCTAAACTGCATCTGAATTTGAGATTTGTTTTCTTAGTTTCTGTGTCAGGATTATCCACCAAATCCCCCCCCCCCTCCAGGTTTGGTGATTTAGTCACGGGACCCAGCATATAATGATACTCGTGGCTACAGTTTAGTTCAGCAAAAGGATACAAAACAAAAACAGCAGAGGGAAAGGTGCAAGGGGCAAAGTCTGGAGGAGAGTCAGGCGCTTCCAGAGTCTTCTCCCTGTGCAGTCACACAGGACACACACAGCGCCTCCAGCTACAAGTTGTGATGGAACCTGTGGAGTGTCTTACCAGGGACGCTCACCGGAGACCCAGGGCCTTGGGTTTTTATTGGGGCTGGTCACACGGGTACCCTCTGCCTGGCCCACTCCCCAGTCCCTGAGCCCCGGGGGGAAAGCAGGTGTGCAGCAGAGACCACAGCGCGTGAGTGGTTTAGGCACAGCGAGCCATTCCTCTCAGGGGAAGGATGGGAACTCTCTCCCAGTCTGAGTTTCCGGGGCCCAGCCAAGGGCCTTTCTAAAGATAACAGTCTCGGGCCTGCTGTGTCGCCTTCCACGCACGGTTTCTAAACGTGCTCGTGCTGCTTTTGCTCGGAATGCGTGAGGGGGCCAGCTCGTGTCATGTGCTGGAGGCGTTGGCCAGCTGGGCCTCGGTCTGTTGCTCCTCGGGGAGACAGCCTGCTCTGGGTGGGTGGGTGTTTTACGTGGGCCACGCTGCCTGCCTGCAGCCTGCGTTTCTGCCAACAGGGCAAGTTCACCGCCTCTGTCCTTTTGGCAGGATAACTCTCGTTACGGCCATTACCCAGCCGGCCGGAGCAGACCTTCCTTCCTGTCCTGGTCCCCAGGCAGGCTCTGCCCACAGGCCCACAGGCCCACAGGCTCAGACTTGCAGCCTCGCTGGGAAGATTGCCCAGGGAGAAGCCATAGGTGCTCTCGTACTTAACTTCCATTTCAAACCCGTCTTACCATTTTTTGTAAGTGTTCTTTGGAAATCTTGGCTCAGGGATTTGGACCTCTTTGCCTTTGAGTTTTGCTCTTGTGTTACTTTTCCTCTCTGGTTTTCAGTTTGGAATCTGAGTCGCCCACTTTCAACAGCCTTGCATCACGACGGTGGGTTAGAACGGTTTCTTACTGTCCTCTCTGGGCAGGTTCACTTCAGCTAAGCTTTCCCTCTCCTACACGGTTGATCCACATATGTTTCCAGAGCGGTGGTTCTGCGGGGGCCTTCTCAGACCCCTAGGGGCATCTCAGTCGTGCTGGCATCCTGGATCACTTGTGTTTGTGGTAGGCCGCATGTCCTCTTGTGTGCGGCTTGAACTGAGTACAGTGCCTACCTGAATGTGACCTGGTGACCTACTTTTAGCCACACTACCTGTTCCACAGTCCTTGTAAAAGCTATTGGCAAATCGTGATGAAAAAGGGATTGGCTTGTCACTGAATGTGGCTAAACTGAGCTGGCTCCAGGTGAACTTTGGGGCAGCGGCACTATGTATACCCTCTGAATTTTAGCCAAGGCGGGATGGGGAACTGCCCTCCTAATTGGCTGGTCACCAGAGACCTGCTTTCATGGGAGCCATGTCACTAAATAGTCCTTGGGATCTTTTTTTTTTTTAATTAATTTATTTGAGAGAGCGAGTGAGAACAAGCATGTGCATGAGTGGGGGGAGGGGCAGAGGGAGAGAGAGAGAGAATCTCAGGCAGACTCCACGTGAAGCCCTACACTGGGCTCGATCTCACGACCCTGAGATCATGACTTGGCCCAAAACCAGGAGTCCAACACCTAACCGACTGAGCCCCCCAGGTGTCCCGGCCCTTGGAATCTTTTTGGCACCATTATGAAAGTCTTACCTGTTGCTGATTTAAGGACTACAGAAGAGTTGAGCCAAGCAGTCAAGCTGCACAGGATGCTCCAATTTTGAGGAAAAAAGATGGTGGGTGGAGAGTAAATGCTCTGTGAATGGGCTGTTGAGCACTTGGAATATAGCTAGTGCAACTGAGGAACTGATTTTTTCATTTTATTCAATTTTAGTTTATTTAAGTAGTCACGTGTGGCTGGTGGCTCCCTTGTGGGACAGTTGGGAAGCAGTTCTGGTGTGGCTTTCAGAGCCTTGATTCACATTCCAGCTCCGCTGTCTACCTGTCGTGTGATGGTGCACATACTTCTTAACCCTGTAAGGTGTTTCTGAGAATTCGTCGTCCGTGTGTGCCTGGCAAGAAGGGTGTGTTTAGTCGAGGTTGCCTTATTATGATGTTTACTTGGTATTTGGAAGAGAATGGTGGCAGAGTTCATACGGAATATGAAACTCTGCTAGTTTTTTTTTTAACTTTTATGTTTCCTTCCTTTCTTTCTTTGCCCTAGGTTGCTGGAACAACTGGCCACACAGTAGTGTTGGTGGACCAGACAGAGGACATACTGGCAAAATCTAAAAAGGGGATTGAGGAAAGCCTTAGGAAAGTGGCCAAGAAGAAGTTTGCAGAAAACCCCAAGGTAATTTTTTGTTTCACATGACCTCAAGACCCATCCTCTGAACATAACACATTTGGTGGTCTTTGCTTGCTTTTTCGGTTTGTTGAGTAAAGCTCATTTTCCCATAACTTTAGACCAATATGAATGACATAATCACTGAACATTCTGTGAGGACTGCGTACAAAACAGGAGAAGTAAACAACCATATTGTTGGGTAGGTTTTGAGGTAGGGGAGAAGGTTTCTGCAGGTAGTGAACTCATTCTGTCCATGGAGAATTTGGGATCGAAGAACACCTGTTTTGTCATGTGGATGGAAGAGAGCGAAACAGGAAGAGAATTTTGGTATTTGCGAGTTAAAAAGAGAATGATATAATAAACATTGCATTTAGATAGAAAATTTTGATTGCTTGGGTCATACCTTAGCGCATTTATAATGTAATTATGGGAGAGGGAAATACAGAGTGTCGTTCTCACTCCCAGCAGCGGAGGGGGTAGGAGAGCTCGAGGAACTCCTAGAAGGCCGGCAGCTCTGGTTTACTGACCCTTTCTCATTGGACCTTCATGTTTAGTTAGAAATACTGCAGAAATCACCCAAGTGAATTTTTGCTTACCTTTGCCACCTTCTTAAAGTTGCGTAAAGATTGATCTCCTTGGGGCTTGGATGGAATTTCACTTCATATATGGGCAGAGAAGAGGGCAAGGGGGGCTTTTGTTGTGTTCGTCACCTCGGGTATCTATAGTAGTGTGGCTCTTCTGTTTTGAAATTTTGTGTTGTAAAATATATGTAATGTAAAATTTGCCATTTTCATTGTTTTTAAGGGTACAGTTTGGTGACTAATTACGTTGATGCTATTGTGCAGTCATCACCACTTTTTTTTTTTTTTAAGATTTTATTTATTTATTTGAGACAGAGAGAGAGAGAGACAGCTAGAGAGGGAACACAAGCAGGCCGAGTGGGAGAGGGAGAAGCAGACTCCTCGCCGAGCAGGGAGCCCGATGTGGGACTCGATCCCAGGACTCCAGGATCATGACCTGAGCCGAAGGCAGTCGCCTAACCAACTGAGCCACCCAGGCGCCCCACCACTTTTTTTTTAAAGATTTTATTTATTTGTCAGAGAGAGAGAGAGAGAGCACAAGCAGGGGGAGCAGGAGAGGGAGAAGCAGACTCCCCGGGGAGCAGGGAGCCCGATGCAGGCCTGTATCCCAGGACCCCAAGATCATGACCTGAGGCAAAGGCAGACGCTTTAACAACTGAGCCACCCAGGCGTCCCACCATAACCACTCTTTACAAAACATTTTCATCTTCCCAAAGAGAAACTCTATACCCATTAAGCAATAACGCCTCATTCTCTCCTTTTCCCAACCCTTGGTAACCTCGGATCTACTTTCTGTCTCTCTGAATTTGCCTCTTCTAGGGACCTCATATAACTGGAATCAGGATATTTGTCCTCTTGTGACTAATGAATTTCATGTGGTACTGTCTCCATCCAGGGTTTATCCAGGTTGTAGCGTATGTCAGAACCTCATTCTTTTTCCTGATTGAATAATATTCCATTGTGTGTATAGACTCCATTTCGTTTAGCCATTCGTCTGTCAGTGACACTTGGGTGGTTCTCACCTCTTGGTCATTGTGAATAATGCTGCACTGAACATTGATATACTGTCTGCCCAGGTCCTTTTTCAGTTCTTTCACGTATGTACTCGAAGTAGAATTGCTAGGTCATATGACAGTCTTGTATTTGGCTTTTTGAGGAACCACCAAACTATTTTCCATAGTGGCTAAACCATTTTACATTCCTACAAGCAGTGTATGAAGGTTCCAGTTTCTCCACATCCTGGCCAACACTTGTTTTCCATTTTTTTTTTTTTTAAAGATTTTATTTATTTGTGACAGAGAGAATGAGAGAGAGAGAGAGAGCACATGAGAGGGGGGAGGGTCAGAGGGAGAAGCAGACTCCCTGCTGAGCAGGGAGCCCGACGTGGGACTCGATCCCGGGACTCCAGGATCATGACCTGAGCCGAAGGCAGTCGCTTAACCAACTGAGCCACCCAGGCGCCCTGTTTTCCATTTTTTTAATCATAGCCATCATAGGAGGTATGAAGTGGTATCTTGCTGTGGTTTTGGTTTGCATTTTCTTAATATGTAGTCACCTTTCAAAAATCAGAGGGGCAGGAGTAGAGTTAATTTTTCCCTCTCCCTGAAGAAATCCAGACACGAAATGTCACAGGCAGATTAAAATCTCTGTCACCTGTCCATATTCTTCATGATAGGGGGACCTGAGATGTTGTGAAGAGGGTCCAGGCAGGTGGGATTTTAAGAGCCCTGGGCTGGAGGTTGGAGTCGAGGACAGAGTGAGTCTGAACCCAGGTAATCTGCATTTTTCATGTGTTTACTCTGCAAACTTCTGCCCCTTTGGGCACAGGCTCTGGGCCTCACTCAGAGGGTTTAAAACAAACACACAAGGTGCTTGTGCTCAACATGCACAGCTCCTGATGAGTGAGTCCTCAGGAGCCTCTTCTCTCGGCGTTGCTCATCTCCGCCCGGCGTGTGTGTAGAGGAGGGACGCGCCTGGCCCGCACTGACCAGCACGGCGGCCGCTGGTCACAGGTGTGGGACAGACCCCGGAATTGAAAGACTTACTAGGAGAAAAGAATATAAAACATCTCAGTGCTTTTTGTATTGATTACATGTTGAGATGATAATACCCTAGATGGATTGGGTTAAACAAAATTAACTTTACCTGTTCACTTTTTATACTGCAGCCAATAGAAAATTGAAAATCACCTTTGCCCTCAGAGTATATTTCTGTGGAACAGCTCTGAGAGTTGTTTTACTCTGCAGTGCTTTTCGATGCCTTTGCTGACAGTGACCATTTTGATGCCCCGGGGACAGAGTCCATCTTGAGATAAAAATGGCAGTTGATAGAGGTGCCGTCTTCGGCCCTAACTGAGGCCTGTTTGTGGATTCCTGGAGTCACAGATGAGACAAAGGTGACACTGCGAGCCCTTCGCAGCAGAGGCTATGTCTGGCGAGTTTTTGCAAGCCCCGGAGCTAGCCTGTGATGGGCGGTGATTAGCAGAACAACTGCTAAGTCGGCCACGCTCGCCCTCTCTTGCCCTTACTCAGCTCTTCTCTGCCCCGGTTAGCGATGAACAGTCAGCACCACCTCTCAGACTAACGAGTGGTGCTGAGCTGGGCTTGTCCTCGTTTCCGGAAGGTCCTATTTCAGGACCTGTCTCCTACCACAGCGTGTGGCCGTGTGTTCACAGTGAGAACAGAGAGTGAGCCGGCCAGACAGGTGCTGCGAGAGGACCGCGTGGTAGCTGAGCGGAGCTGACGAACAGCGTGAAGGGTTACGGCCCGGACGCCACAGTGATCGCTGACCAGCAGTTGGCATGTTCCCAAGCTGATTCTCGCCCTGGTGTCTGGAAGGTCCTGAGAGGCAGACGTGTAGGGAGTTTTAGTGCTTAGAATTCCCCGGCGCATTCGAGTCGCAAGTTCGCCTCTCCTCGCCCCCCTCTCTCCTTCTGCCTTAGCATCAGACCACACACCGTTTTCCGGTGGGTCCAGTGAATGCTCTCTTCCCCTTCCTTCCACTGTTAGGCGGGTGATGAATTTGTGGAGAAGACCCTGAGCAGCATATCAACCAGCACGGATGCAGCGTCTGTAGTCCACAGCACAGACCTGGTGGTGGAGGCCATCGTGGAGAATCTGAAGGTGAAGAGTGAGCTCTTCAAGAGGCTGGACAAGTTTGCCTCTGAGTACGTGACCCTTGGGCGTTCTTGTTGGGTCTGAGGGCTCCCTTCCCGGGCTCGGGCTCTTCTCCCAGGAGGGAGTCTTTTGACACCAAGCTGACACCAAGCCCACTTCTCTTTCTGCTACCCCAAAGCTGTTTCCAGAAGACTGACACTGTTTCCTATGTCCTCTATCCTCCTACTCCCAGTCTGCTTCCCGAGGCTTGGGCTGCCTTCATCTGATCATTGTCCCCAAAGGAGGGTGGGATTTCCCACAGTAAAGTGGGGGGTCCTTTAAGGGACAGTCCTGTGTCTCTTGGAGTGTCTGGGCCACAGGCCCTCCCGGGCCAGAGGATGAAGAGGCTTGGGCACATCCTCAGATGTCTGCTGAGGAACCTCAGAGTCGTTGGTGTGTCCCCTTTTTTTGAATGGAACCTACAGAATGGTGCAGTTGAAGGGAGTGCCTGTCTACACAAAGTTCCCTGGGCTTTCCTGTTTTGAGCTTTATCTGGATTAAGTCACAACACTTGGGAGCATTTCAGGAGCACTGGAGAGTCCTTACCAGGCTTCCTGGCACAGGGTGGGAGGGGAGAGTCAGCCCCACGCAGGTCAGGCATATGGGTGCCTGGGGCTCGGGACCGGTGGTGCCAACAAGTGTCAGCAAGCTTTTGCATACGGGCTGCTCCCTTTCTCAGAATCCGGAGCCTTCATTTGTGTTTGACTTTCGGCTTTTGGCAATTGTGACACCTGGCTGATTTATTTCTGCTCTCCTTGGGGCTTCTGTAGCCACACTTCACCCTTCCTGGTTAGAATTGAAAGTCAGAATAAGATTGTAAGACAGAAGTAATTCTCAGCCAGTGAGCAGTGGCTGAAGAGGGACACTCACTCACCAGCCTGCTGGAATGTCAGCCCTCATAGCCGTATGGCCTGGTGTCTGAGAAGCCCTGCCCCTCTGTCACTTCTGTGTCACTCTGCTGATGAGTGTGCTCCTGGTCTTTATGCCGTTTAGGGCCTGCAGAAACAGAAGACTCTGGGTACAGGTATTGGCTCCCAGGTGAGCAGGGAGCCCTCTAAAATAATAACGCCCCCGCTACCCCGGGTAGTTTGGCCTTTATTGAAATGTTGGTCATTCCTCAGTGACAGTGACAGGTCTGACTGCCCTCTCATGTCTGCGTGAGTAATGGAAGGACTGTTAGGGGAAGGTCAGGTGGCCCCACCTCTTCCGTCTCTGTCCATGGACAGTCATGAAGCCTGTCTGATCCTCAGTTTTTATCATCTGTAATTTGACTGAGGGGTTAGGAGTAAGTCATTTCCAAGACCTTCCCAGTTCTAACTCTCTGAAGACTAGTTTCCCTAGTAATCTGCAAAATAGAGGGAGCGGTACCAATTGCACAGAGTTGTTTAGGATGTTAGTTTAACTTGGCTCAGTTTCCCGAGGGCCGCCTGTGTGTCAGGTGCTGGGCTAGGCTCTTTCACTTAGGTCCAGTCACACAGATGAGACACGTGAAAGGGCACACCAGAGGAGGCACACCGTGGATGTGAGCTTGCTTCTGGCTGTCAGCCACCCTTCGCTGCACTCTTGTTTTCACTTTAGATCACCACCATTATTGAACCCCTACTCAGTTTTGTGGCTTGTTTTTTTAAGTAGCGAGATATCCTTGACTGTTAGAGTGAGTGAGATATCCTTGACTGTTAGAGTGAGTGAGATATCCTTGACTGTTAAGTTCTGCAGCGACCCCTGTAACAGGGGAGGGGAATGTGTTCTAGTGGTGAAGTTCCCAGCGGCGCCCCTGATGTGCCCTGGAAAAGAACACGACTTCCCTGGCTGCAGTTATAAGCAGTGCAGATGAAGAGGGGGACCATGGCCCACAGAGAGCCCCAGCTGAGTCCTGTCCACCACAGTCCCCACCACCCCCTCTTGTCTTCTCCGCACTGAGGCTTACGGGTGTGGCCAAGGATCATCATGTTTGTGCCGTCGATTTTCTGTTAGTACATCTAAGAGGATGGTAGTGTTTTGGGTCCCTGAGTGTCAGAGAGGGAAAAACCAAAGACCGTCCGAGAGTCCGGCGTCCCAAGGAGAACGTGAGGGTGTACTTCTCTGTGAAAGACAAGGCAGCCCTGTAAGCTGAGTATGTTGGCACATTGTGTTTGTGTAGAAAGACGGCAGTGTGAGAGCTGTCAGGAGCAGAGCCAGCACAGCCGATTGGGAGAGGGGGAGGTAGAGGTCTGTGAGCAAGAAGCATCTCTCCCCTGCTGGTAAAATGTTCGCTGGGAGCACCTTGGACTGGAGGCACCCGGGACTGGGCTCTGATGTAACTTCACCCTTTAACGAAATATGCTCTCCAGTGTGCCTCCACATCTCTCCTGTCTGCAGGCAAGTCGCCCTTCCATTGTCCTATAAAATGGTGCCACATTGTGCATGTAGCAGCCCTTGCCAGCACAGCGCTGGGGCGCCATGGCCCGGCTGCTGGGCTTCATGGCGTGCAGCCCGACGGCGCTTGTGTCAGCCACGCTCATGTGTCTTCTCCCGACCCTCCTCCCCCGCTCAGCCCTGATTTCAGGCAGATTGTAGCATTGCCTTTTGGGGAGGCTAGAACTCCCACATCTGGTCGGTAAGGGATCACTCCACTTCCTGCACTGGCCGGGCCATGATGGTGCTCCTCAGCATTAGGCTGTTTTATGTATGTGTACCCACAAGGTGGCGCTATAGGACAGCCCAAGTCTCGCTTGTCTTTGTTTAAAGATTTGCCGGGAATGCCTTTGGCACCCCACTTTGTGGTGGTCTTTAAAAATTGAATTTGGATAAAGTTAGTATGGATTTTAAAAAATGAATATTTTACACACACACACAAAGATGGTACTGCTTTTTTTAGGAGAATTTTTTTTTTTTTAAGATTTTATTTATTTATTTGACAGAGAGAGACACAGGAGAGGGGGAACACAAGCAGCGGGAGTGGGAGAGGGAGAAGCAGGCTTCCCGTGGAGCAGGGAGCCCGATGTGGGACTTAATCCCAGAACCCTGGGATCATGACCTGAGCCGAAGGCAGACGCTTAACGACTGAGCCACCCAGGCGCCCTTTTTTTTTTTGTTTAGAGAGTGAGTGGGGCTGGGGGAAAGGGACAGAGGGAGAGAGAGAATCTGAACTCCATGCAGGGCTCAATCTCACAACCCTGAGGTCATGACCTGAGCTGAAATCAAGAGTCAGACGCTCAACCAGCTGAGCCACTCAGGCGCCCCTGCCTTTTTTTTTTTTTTTTTTTTAAAGTCAGCAGTTTTCTCATTTTCTTTTTTTTTTTTTAAAGATTTTATTTATTTATTTGAGAGAGAGAATGAGATAGAGAGCATGAGAGGGGGGAGGGTCAGAGGGAGAAGCAGACTCCCCGCTGAGCAGGGAGCCCCATGCGGGACTGGATCCTGGGACTCCAGGATCATGACCTGAGCCGAAGGCAGACCTTCAACCGACTGAGCCACCCAGATGCCCCATGCCCCTGCTTAAGATTTTATAAGCAGAATACCTTGAACTACATTTATCATAGATGTACATGTATCCTTCCTTCCCCAGATGTACCTATGCAACCTTAAAAGTGTTTTTGGACTGTGTTGGTTTTCTTCCGTTTTCATTTTAATTCCCATTCAGTGGAAGATTAAAGCTTTTCACTTGAGGGGAAAAGATCTTAGATCTTTACAGTTTTTTGTTGACTTTGAGGGTCTGTGGTGTATCTTTTTCATCATTAGTCTGTGCTCACTTAGGGTTTCATTTTGTGACGGAGGCTGCTACTTAACCTCAGTTTTCTCCCACATACCGTGAAAATTAACAAATATAAGTAGAGAAGTGTGGCTCCTGAAAATAAATGAAAGATTGGTAAAGATGAAATACATCTTTGAAACAGGTAAGTTTAAATTATCTAATTTAAAGATTCAAACTTGAAATGAAACTGGTCACTTGATTTCGGCTTCTTTGTGAAGATCTCTTCCCTGACTTCCTCCAGGGGTCAGGACAACAGATCTGGGTAGTAGGCAGTGGCCTTGTGCATTGCATCGAGGGTAATCCTGTTTGTTTCCAAAGAGGGGACTCATCCTGATACTCCACCGTCTTTCTCTCCACAGACACACGATCTTTGCCAGCAACACTTCCTCTCTGCAGATCACAAACATAGCCAACGCCACCATGAGACAGGACCGATTCGCCGGGCTCCACTTCTTCAACCCGGTGCCCTTGATGAAGCTGGTGGAGGTGAGTGGGCATGTGCTCATGTGTGTCTGCTTGCCCGGCCAGCTCTGCCAGTCCTGCTCTCTGACTCATGCTCCTTCTGCCATCGGCGGGGGGGGGGGGGGGGCGCTGGGCGGATTTTAACGGGAGGGTGGAAGGTTTCTCGGGCCACACTGTCCTTCCGGAGCCAGGAGAAGAAAGAGCCCCTGATATCTAGGGAGGCCTCTGTGCTTTGTTTCTTCGCAGCCCAGTGGTCTGACCAGTGATGACCAGGAGGGCTGCTAACTCTGTGGAATGTCATTCACTTAGTTGTGCCATATGGGGCGGGTGGTGTAGGGAGAGCGTCTGACTGGGAAGACAGCACTGCAGACGCCTGGCTCGCTGAGACCGCAGACGCCAGAGCCACACGTGTCAATACGGCCTCGGTGAGGTCAGCGTGCCCCAGGCTGTAAGTGGGATTTTATCAGCCTGCTCTTACACAGGAGCCACCGTACCCCCTTGTCCACCGTCGCATCACCCGTGTATTTTGATCCCAGCTATTAAAGCAGCTCCCTGTAGCCTGAACCTCCTGAGTGCAGACCTCTGAGACGGAGGGGAGCAGGGCCCCCAGTGATCCTGTTTGGGTCACTTCCGCTTGCTTGCTTGCTTGGAGACTTGGGTACAGGGAGATGAGTCACAATAGACAGTTTGCACCTGGAATGTGGCAACTCGCCTTTTACAGGGGGCTAATGACGGGGTCTGAGGAACAGCCGCTGTTAAAGTAGCATTTGTTCTGGGGTTGAGTTATTGCTGTGCAAAGTGTGGGGGACGCAGGGCCAGGCCGACCTCCGGGGGTTGGCTGGGGCTCCCTGGGAGAGTCTCGGGCTTTGCTTTCTCCACTGGTGCCTTCTGTCAGCCCTTTCTGTCCTTCCTCTCTCATGCCCTTACCCCCTTCCCGCCCCCCGCATAAGCATTCGCCTCTAGTTTAATGGTGACTGTATTTCCTTAGTTTTCTCTCAAAGACAGCTCTGACCTGCGATAGGAATTTATCTGCTCCTCAGCTTCTTGCAATGTACTTTCACTTCCTAAGAATGTTTTGAGGAAGTTGAGGAATAAAGGGGAGGGGTGGGGGGGAATGAAAGAAACTGCATTTATCCTTACGCAGAGAAGAGCAAAGAAGCGGGATGGATTTTCAACATTTCAGTGCTTAGGGACTAATCACTTTCCTTAGTTACTGTGTCAGGTACGTGTGTTTGGAGATAAAGACGCGTTGTATACATTCACTTCAAACTCTAATGCTGTTTTTTACTGCTTTTATGTAATAGTGTTGGTCTATGTCTTTGAGAAGGTGGTGTGTTGATAATAGTTAATGCTTAGCAAATGTTACCATTTTCTAGAAAATGTTTTCTAAAAGTGCTCTTTATTCAGTTTTTATTCTTGGGTGTTCACATATGTGTCGCTGGTGAGCACGAAAGTGAACCGTATCTTAAGTTGAGCTGTTCTCCTTTACTCGGGACAGGCCGCCCACATACGTGTGTATGTACTTATCTTAGACTGTATGGGAGCTATAAACAGAATGTCTGTAGCACATTGCTGTTTGTTGAGTGGATGAATAAATAGGCATTCTCCTGTTAAAAAATCTTCACTATTGGCTCCTTTAAATCAACAAATTATATTTGAAACTCTGTAATTAGCAACCTTTGTCCTAGTCCAATCTATGGGGTTCTGCTGGAGACCTTTTCACACTTTCTTTTGAATAACTCTTGGATTGCTGTTTGATTTATGGGGTTTGCAGAGCAGTTTCTGGTCCATCGCATCCCATTCCTCATCTGCATCTTCCTGGTGCTTCTGTCTGTGCTACTCATTCACTTCCCTTAGTGTCATAATATACCACCACCCCCCAAACTGCGATCACATTAAAAGACAGATGATGATCATTCTCTTCATTTATATAGCACCTTTCATCCTGCACAGACACTAGCTCATTAAGCCACACAGCCCTCTTGCAAGATGGAGGATGTGGCAAGTATCATTATCCGCATTTCACAGTAGAGGGGTGAGGCACGGGGGTTGACTGAGTTGTCTCACCTCATATAAAGGGTCTGATGTAGAAGCCAAGCCTGTTTGCTTTGACCCTCATTGAAGTTCTTAACTGGCTTTTCAATTATATATATATTTAAGTTTAAATTCATCTGGGTCTCTCTCCATTTGCCAAAATCTAGTTCCTGACAGGTGAGCTCTCTGTGTCCTATGGGCTAACTGCCAGGCGACGTGCTTGGTATGACTTTCTGGAGTGGCAGTGGGCCTCTGGGAGCGGGGCAGCAGCTGGGCCCTTGCTTGCTTGCTTGCTTGCTTGCACCTCGTGGGTCCAGGGGGCTGCCAGGAGTCTTCCCCAGGTGCCCAGCAGTGGTAAGCCCAGCCTGGGGCCCCTGTGTGCTGGAAATGAAAACCTTCCTCCATGGGATGAGCCTGTTCTGATGCGAAGGAGTCGGTGGGCTTAGGGGCATCTGCGTGGGAGAGGGTGGAGTACCGGGGGATACTCTTCTCAGTGTCCAAGAGACCTGTGACTTGGGCAGATTGCTCTGTTTTCCTCCTCTAGACTAAGAGAAGATGGTTCTCCAGGCAGAGCGCTTGAAGGGCCGTTGTCATACTCAGTAGACATCCAGTTACCTCCCTGAAGTAAATTAACGGTAGCAAGTAACACGGTAACAAAAGCCAGCATTTCCTGAGCACTTTATACCTCCCAGCAGCTGCATTTGATGCTTTACCTCCTGATCTAATCCGTTGTCACCTCACCTCAGCTGCTTGAGGTGGGGAGAGTGAATTCAGTGTCATTTCAATTTCAAGAAACATGCCCAGGGTCACAGAGCCAGTAAGTGGTGTGATGGGCATTCGAACCCAGGTCTGTCTCAGGAAGAAAATCTGTAAAACTCTTCTACACACATACACATTTATTTTTTATTTATTTATTTATTTATTTTTTAAAGATTTTATTTATTTATTTGAGACAGAGAGAATGAGAGAGACAGAGAGCACATGAGAGGGGGGAGGGTCAGAGGCAGAAGCAGGCTCCCTGCTGAGCAGGGAGCCCGATGCGGGACTCGATCCAGGGACTCCAGGATCATGACCTGAGCCGAAGGCAGTCGCCCAACCAACTGAGCCACCCAGGCGCCCCACACATACACATTTATATTTTAAGCCTTGATTTTGTACATTCTGTAGTACCTTATTGTCTTTTTTTTTTAAAGATTTTATTTATTTATTAGTGAGTGAGTGAGAGAAGGCACATGAGCAGGGGCAAAGGGAGAGGGAGAAAGCAGGCTTCCTGCTGAACAGAGAGCCCGATGCGGGATTCCATACCAGGACCCCGGGATCATGACCTGAGCCGAAGGCAGATGCTTAACCCACTGAGCCACCCAGGCACCCCTAGTACTTCACTGTCTTAAAGTGGACATTTTGGTAAACTCTTTGTTTCTGGCTTGAGATCCTTGTATTCTGGAACTAAAACTATTTTTGCCACCTTCTGTGTAGACACTTTACATCAGTGTTTTCTTGAATCGTTCTGTTGCACTTGTTTGCTGACTCTCTGGTCATAATTCTCTGCTTTGCATTTCCAGGTCATTAAAACACCAATGACCAGCCAGAAGACTTATGAATCTCTGATAGACTTCACCAAAGCCCTGGGAAAGCATCCTGTTTCTTGTAAGGTAGAGTATAGGTACCTTGGGAAGGGGGTTTTCCTTAGAACTGACTTATTTGGGGTAGAATTCTTCTATAGAAAGATGTGAGAGATGGGGCACTCTCACCTCAGGCCTGTCTGGGGGCTGGGAAGAGCACGCTGGGCCTCTTTTCTAGTTTGCCAGCAGGGGAGCCAGACCCTAACCCTTGCCCAAGGCTATCGGGTGGACCCTTTGAGATCTGAAGAGAGCCAGAGCTTCAGCTGAGTAGAAGACTTCTCCCCGGGTCTTGGCTTTTGTCTGTTGTTGGACTGCTGTGTTTCCATAAATGGTTTTTATGACCCCATTGGCTTTAGCCTCTGCTGGGCCTGGGGGAGCCCGGGAGCCTGCGTGTCCATGACAGCGTGGTAGACACGTGCGTCCCGAGCTGAAAACCATCGCACGACAGGTGGCCAGGGAAATGATGAGAGAGAGGAAGTGCCCACTTCCCCAGGTGGGATTAATGAAGCTGTTTCTCAGGGAGTGTGGCATTGTGCTTTTGTGTCTTGTTTTTCCACTAAGAAGCAAGGCCCAGTGGACAGCTTGCCTCCCGCCTTCCCTCCTTGCCAGACTCCGTTAGTATATGGGAAATGGCCCCAGCTGCTCTCAGCTGCGGTGGCGCTCTCCTCCCGTCTCCGCTGGCCGTAGCTCCTCGTTAGTCCTCCCAAGACTCAGGACTGCTCCTCTGCATGACTTGGCAGTTTTCCAAACGGGCAGTTGAGCCGTACCGTTACAAATTTTTGTAAGTGTGCATCTCCCTTTTTGACTGTAATCTTTTCTGTCGTTGTGGTTCTTCTTACAGAATGCTTTTGCTTTCTAAAATATTCTCCACCTTGAACTCACAGTATTGTAGTAACCTGTGGAAAGGCCTGTTGTTCATGAATCCTCTGAATAAGTCATCTGTCGGTGTGGCCCCCGTAGCTTGAGAGAGCAGACTCACGTGCCTGCCCCCCGGTCCAGGAGGGTGACGGTGTCAGGGAATCTCAGGCTTTAGCACTCATTCTTTCTTGGTTTTGTTTAGTGATTTTAAGTTGGATTTTTTAAAAAGTCACATTGATAACCAGACGTTGCACCCTCTCACTGGGTTATGCTTTGTTCGTGGCAGAAAGTGGTAATGGTATGAGAAAGAGCATCAGTGTGTAGTGAATCGAAAGCTAGATAAGAAAGTGGAAATGCAGGGACGGGCAGTGATTGTCTTCAGCAGCATAATCATTCATTCATAGAGAGTGAGGATCCCTTCTTCCACTGGAGTGGCCTCAGCAGATGCAGGAATGGGAACTCCCTGATCTCATAAAACTGCCTTGCTGCATCATTTCAGAACTCTTTCCTGGGTGATGCCTTCAAGCTCTCTGGGTTAGTTATTCAGGCTGTCGATGAAGCATCCAGACAATGGAAGGCAACCACAAAGAGCAAGGGTCAGCACGCTTTCCTGTAGAGGGCCAGATAGTCAACATTTTCGGGAATATGGTCTCTGCTCTAACTACTCGGCTCTGCTGTTGGGGGCAGTGTGCAGCCTAGACGGTACACGCGGGGTCCGTGGCTGTGCCATGGTGGTGGAACGGTACAGAAGCAGGCCGGGGCTGGATTTGGCCTGCAGGGTCGCAGTGGGCCAACACGCAACACAGCAGATGACATTCATGCACCCAGAACGTGTCTTTCTTCATAGTGAGACTTCTTGAGGAGAGCGTGGTATAAAAAGGGTGAGACTGTGGACTCTGGAGCCAGCGTGACTGGGATCACATCCTGGCTCTGGCACTTGTTAGCTGTGTGATCTTGGGCAAGTTACTTAACCTATCTGGGCCTCAGTGTCCTCTCTCCCCTGTAAAGGTAATAATAGTGCTGATCTCACAGGGTTATCATAAGGAGTAAATGGATTAACATTTGTAAAGTACATAGAACAGTGCTTGGCACGTAGTACAGTAAATAAAATATATTTAATAAACAAATGAGTGTAAACTGTAAGGTATACGATTACATAAAATTAAATTGCTTTATTAAGGGATTATGTTTCTTTACATTACAATTTACATACCAATATCGTGAGAGTGTATGCGTCTCTGACTCATCAGTGGCACTGAATATTAGCATAATGGGGAAAAACCCTTTTGACACTAATCTTATTGGCAAAATGCTATTTTATTCTAATGAGTACTTCTCTGATTACTAGTGAGTTTGAATATTTTGTGAGTTTTAGCACTTTTTCATTATTGAGCTCTGTGGATAATATCCACTGTATAAAACTCCACATACTCTGATTGGAGCAAACATTGTCCCCAGAGTACTTTCTGACTTCTAACCTTATATATGTGTGCTTCATCTACCCTGTCCTGAGTTTCTGCGATAAACTTTTTGAGGTTGAAAGCACTTTTGCCCTAGATACCAAGTCAGCATCATTTCATTAATACAGTTGTGGTTAAGCTGTTAAAGCTGTTTTGCTCATCTCTGTGTTCCCATGGAGCTAGGAGTAGGACTTGGTTTCTGTTTGTCCAGAGTTAAAGAAGGTGCAGATCCTGTGGCTTTATTGCCTAGTTTACACAGCGTGCAGTGAGGTTAGCTGTAAGAGTAATGCAGGGGGCAGGCCAGCTTTCATTTGTACGTTTATGGAGGGCCTAGTGTGTGCTAGAAAGAGAACACAGGGCCCAGGGTAAGATAAGAGTGAGGAGTTGTGTCTGCAGGAACATCACAGCCTTTTGTTAAAATTTACACCATTTACTTAGTGAAAATTGGTTTCACATAAATAATACCCCAAAATTACCAACCCAACCTGCCCCACAAATTCCCCCAGAGAGACCAGTCAGCAGAATCCAAATCCCACAGGAGGCTTCCAGGAGAGACGATTAAGTGCAGTAACGAGGAGGAAATTGATGAAAGGGGTGTGCGGTACAGGGGGGTCATGCGAGGTGCAGGGGCTTATCTGCCCTGGCACCTTACCCAGTTGGACCGCCCTGCCCTGCACACTGGAGTGTGAGAACATCCCGGGTAGCCCAGAGATGGTTCCGGGGAGCCCAGGCAGTGGCGCTCCTGTGAAGCTTGTTCAAGGTGGAGCGTACTTTTTCCAGATTCCTGAGAGGGATGCCGGCGAGGAGAGGAGTAAAGGGGCTACCATTTGAGTAACGGGCCTTGTGCGCATCGTGTTGGGTGTTTTCTGAGTAATCGTCACAACTTCTGGAAATTATTACTCTGATTGACCAATGATGAACCTGATTTCAGAATGTCCCAGTGTCAGAAACTATTAGAATCTGAGCCCAGACGGCCTGCCCTCAAAGTTGTGTTCTTTCCAGTGACCTGTCTCGATCTGCCTTTATTTCAGGATTCCTGCAGTGGGGGCATCTAGGTTTGATTTGATTTGATTTTTTTTTTTAAGTAGTACAATTGTTGGGTAAATTGTCACATACCACAGAAGTAGGGCTGTGCTGGTACTTCAAAAGAAATCTTGAAAATGCCAAGCTTGGTAAGTGTGGGTAATAAGACGCAGAGTGAGAAGGGGCAGTCTAGTGACTCCGCAGAAGATAAAGTTCAGTGAAAATTCACTTGCCATTTATTTTTCTCTCCTACAACAGGACACCCCGGGGTTTATTGTGAACCGTCTCCTGGTGCCGTACCTCATGGAAGCGGTCAGGCTGTACGAACGAGGTAGCTGTCCGGAGCCGGGCTGGGAGCGGCGGGTCTTAGCTCTCGGCACTGCTCCCTGGTTCTTGAGCAGGCCCTGTAGGAATGGCTAGGCCGTGCAGCGTACGGGAGGGGCTTCGGTTCATTTAGCTCTGTGAATCAGCCTCACCCTGGACCTCAAGACCTTTGTCATTGGGTGCCCTGGTCCCCCTGAGTTCCCTGTGGGGCCTCTGAGCCTCAGAGGTGTGGCTCTGGAACCCCCCCCACAACACACACACCCAGTTACAGTCTCAGCCAGAGCCATCGCATGGCCAGCCCAGATTTATATCCTAAATCTCTGCTTTTGATGAAAAGTTTTCCTGCTTAAAACAATAATAATGTAAAAATCACTGGACTAAGGGACCTTGAAAGTTCCTTAAAGTTCTAAAATTTGTGACTCTGTGACAGGTGATGGGAGGTAAGTGACAAGGCTGAAAAGGGATGATGACTATTTCTTTTTTTTTTTAAAAAAGATTTTATTTATTTATTTGAGAGAGAGAATGAGAGAGAGAGAGCACGAAAGGGAAGAGGGTCAGAGGGAGAAGCAGACCCCCTGCCGAGCAGGGAGCCCAATGCGGGACTTGTTCCAGGGACTCCAGGATCATGACCTGAGCCGAAGGCAGTCGCTTAACCAACTGAGCCACCCAGGCGCCCCTTGATGACTATTTCTAAGAGCCTTCCCTGTCTTTACTAAATGAGGCCATGTGTTTTTTTTTTTTTTAACGTTAAGAATGGTCTCATGCTTTTGTCAATACTTGTTGATTTCCAAAGAATGATTTCCCCTGTTGTAAAATTCTAAAACCTGGGACATGGTCCAAGGTTATAAAATGGCATGTATCTTCCTGCCTCCCTTCCCTACCACATTTCTGGAAAGGTAACTATCATGTCTGCTTCAAAGGCAAGTAGGCCTTAATAGGACTGGATAAAAAGCAAGTGTAATTGTTTTCAATTACTTCATTCACAAATGCTCGCTCCTGAGAATGTCATTTTTGAAACAAAATGTTTACACCAGCTCTTCCAGAGAGATGAAAGCACATTTGCTTCCTCAAAATCTGCTTTAAATATTAAAACTTCTCTCTGTTTTATGGAAGCATTTGCCACACTTTTGCTCCAAGATCAAACCAACACTTCTGTGTTTATCTATCAGCAAATATGCCTAATTACACCTCAAAGAATGCGAGAAGCGTTTTACCCGACTTTGAAAGGCAGGTGGGTTTTTTTTAATATAATGTTTTAGAATGTAGCATGTGGGTAATCCACCCCTTAATGTTTTTCCCTCACTGAGACATACTGTCACTTTGGTACACTTTCAGATGTACCTTGTATCTGACTGTAAGCGGAAAGGCGTTCTCTTGTCTTTTGCTCCACCCCCCCCCAGCAGTGGTCCCTTTGACCCTCCCCAGCCTGCCCCCGCTGGGAGGTGAGGCCGGAGAGGGGGTCCGAGCCCCGGGGGCCGTGTTCTTCGAGACCGCCCACGCTGCCGCCTAGGACGGCACGGCCCGCTTGCCCCTCTGCCTCTTTGCCCGCCACTGCTCGGGGCCTGTGAGCTGCAGCGTCGGCTCCGGGAGTGGCTGGAGTCGTGTCTGGGCTGGGTGTTGTGGCCCAGCAAGCACACTGGGGGCTGGACTCCACACGTCCTACCTCGGGCTTCTTCCCATGTCCCTTTGCCCCGTCGCCGCTGCCCCCCGTTCTGGCCCGCGGGGAGGCGGGGTGCCTGCTCTCAGCAGCCGGCTGGACCGCATCGCTTCTGCTTTGACACCTGCAGCTCTTTTGGATTCTTCCTCTCTCGCCTGCCCTGTCTGTTCGTTTGTCCTGTTGTCCGGGAGGGTGAGGAGACACTGCATGCTGCCCCGCCTGGTGGCGGGGGGTCTCGGGGCCCGGCGGCAGAGTGGCGCAGTGAAGACCCTGAGACTTCGTTTTGCCCAGCCTCTTCCTTCTCCGGGGAGAGCTCGTCCGTACGACACCATCTCGGGCAGCGTGGGCTCCCGTAACACAAGCACCACAGACTGGGTGTATTTCCCACGGTTCTGGAGGCAGAAGTGCAAGGCCAGGGTGCCAGATGGCGGGACTCTGGGGAGGGCCTCTTCCGGGAGGCACGCGGCTGACTTCGCGGCGCGTTTCCGCATGGCGGGGAGCAGAGAGAGGACACGGGAAGCTCTCGGACTCTCTGAAGGGCCCTCATCCCCTCTGGGGCTCCGCCCTCATGATCTCATCGAAGCCTGCACGTCAGGGGGTAGGGTGTGAACGTGAATTCTGGGGACGCGCACACTCGGTCTCCCACAAACCCTGTCCGGCGGGGTGTGCGCGGCGAAGCGCCGCTCTGCGTGGGGGAGGCCCATCGGGCCGATGGATGTGTTGGCATGAGAGCAGAGTCACCTCCGTCACCACCGCTTGGGGCCCCGGCTGCCTGGGGGCCCTGCACCAGTGCTTCTTGCCAGCTCCCCGGGGCATCTGGCGGCACCGCGGCGTCCCCTCGCCACTGCTCTCTCATGCCCTGGGCCTCGTGGCTTCTTCCTTGGGCCTGCCTTCTCAGTCCTCCAGTCCTGTCCTCGCTCTGTGCGGCTCCCATTTGTTCATGCTGTAGCGGCGGCCTGGTTGGTGGCAGTTGGTCCCGCTCGTCCCTGCGGCGCTCTGTCCAGATCTTCAAGCAGGCTGGCGCCTGGCAGCAGACCGCCACGCCTCTCGGATGTCCCCTCCCGACACGTCCCAGGCAGCTCTTCTGGGAGGGCTGGGCTGGGTGGCAGGCCCTGGGAGTGTCCCTGCCTGTCGTGTGTCCCCCCGGTCACTGTGTGACATCCTGCGCCCTGTCATTCCTCTGCTCAAGACCTCTTCGGTGTTTTCTGTTGTAGACTACCGAATACAGTTCCCTTCCCAGGGAAGCTGCTCTCACTTCCCCTCCGCCCCTGCTGCCCTCCCACGGACTTCACTCCCCCCGCCCTTACAAGGCCCTGCCTGATGTCCCCAGTGTTCCAAGCTGGTCGCCATGTGTTGTTATAACTCTCTTTACGCTTTGGCTCTCCCTCAGGGTGGTTGCCGCCCTCCTCCCCGTGGCAGGGCGTCTTTCTGTTGCTGGATACGGTGCCTGGGAAGTGTCTCCTCTTCATCCTCTCCAGAGTCTCCTACAGGACAGGCACTTAGGGGGCTGCCGCCGGGGCCTGTGGTTAATGCCAAGAATGGTGGGTAGGTGGTGCCGATGAGCCAGCCTAAGAAACAAGTCCGGCTGCTCCCAGGTCCCCACTGTGCAAGAGGAAGCTTCTCGTTGTCTTGTCTAGAGTTAGGGGCTCTTCACTGGGGAGAGGTGGGAGGCCCCATGAACCTCCTGAAGTTTGGTGTGTGCAGTTTATTTGGGGCAGGTGTCCTATTCTCAGTGAAGTGCTTGACTCTATACAAGTTTAGGAATTATTAGTCTAAAGCACAGTTCCATATTTAACTCCCTTGCTGACTTTGTAACACTGCTTAGATTTTTTTCTTTGATATGCTTTATCTTTGTATTATTTTTTGAGATAAAATAGTCTTCAGGTGAGTTGCTGAATCTGGAATTACAGAATTGCCCCTAGGGTTCATTATTTGCCCGTGAATAGAGATTTGATTAAATGGCTTTAGGTAAGTTGGAACCGTTACACTATGAGATTTCTGTCCCCAGGAGCCGATATTCTAAGGAAGGGAGGCCGTCCACAGTGAATGAACCAGTAGATACCGCGTTAGGTTGTGACCAGTAATCTGGAGAAAGATAAAGTGAAGAGGATGGTGGGAGGCCTCGCCTGGAGTTCTTACAGTTGCTAGTTTATATGCAGGGAGGGAGCAGGGTGCTCTGATGAGGGGACATCTGAGCAGAGAGGCCTGCGGGAAGCAAATGTCAAATGTTGGAGGAGGGACGGCACCAATCCCAGGGGGCAGCAGGTGCTGACCCCAGGAGAGGGGTAAGCGAGGTGGTCATTTAGCATTCTGGGCTCTAACACCATAGAAGCCCTCAGGGTCAGATGAAGGCCTCTGAGCAGAATCCATTTGTCAGCTGCCATGTTCCTGCTCATTTCTCCTTTGCACATGCTGTTCCCTCTACCTGGCATGCTCTTCCTGCCCTCTCATCCCTTGGGATGCTCTTCGTCCTTCAGGACCTGGGCCTCGGTGGGTTTTGGTGAAATGTTGGCACTGTGAGTATATCTGTCCACCTGTGCCCACACACAGGCGTGTCAGTCTTCATGAATCTTCAGCAGTAGCTGACACATCTGAGTCCTCCCACTATATCATGAGTACTTGGGGGCTTGTCTGGTTTTTCTGTGTCTCATTCTAAGTCTCTGGTGCCTGGTATGGAACAGAGATAAATAAAAGTTGAATGAAGGAAGGGTGCCGCCTAAAGCTGATGTATATGATGATTTTTGCTTTCTTATGGACTAAAACTCAAAATTGTGACTCTTAGCATCCTCTGGTTGACTAATTAGTGAAGCATTAATGTCACTTATAAGAAATAATCAGTTGGTATTCTAATCACCTTCAACTGTACTTCCTATGCTTTTTAAAAATATAGTCTTGGGGCACCTGGGTAGCTCAATCGGTTAAAAGTCTGACTCTTGGTTTCAGCTCAGGTCGTGATCTCAGGGTCATGAGATCGAGCCCTACGTCGGGCTCCGTGCTCAGCACAGAGTCTGCTTTGGCGTTCTCTCTCCCTCTGCCGCTGCACTCTTGCTCTCTCTAAAGTAAATAAATAAATTTTAAAAATATATACATAGTTTTTATGGATGTTTAAGTAGTTCCTATTCCTCATGCCTAAAAATCTGAAATGTTTAGGTATAAAATTCTCTTTGAGTATTTGAACTTTTTTCTCCTTTTATTTAGCTTTAGTGTAACTGACCATTTCTTTATACTTTGGAACAAAATTTCTAGATGATCACTTGTTATAGACTATTCCCATTCCTGATTTTGGAGAAAGGGAACAGGTTCTCTGAAAGACTTCTTGTGGGCCCAAGGACCATAATAGTGAAGGGTAGAATTCCAGGAAAAAAGCACATTGGCTCTTGTCTTAATTTAATGAACACACTTTAAAACTTGAGTGGCAATTTTAAATCAGATTTGGGCTTCTTTTTAAACTTTATCTTGACTAAAGGGTTGATGTGAGTGTAATTCCAGAGGAATACTCATTACTTATAAAACCAAGAAAGCTGGAAAGGAAAAATATGCATACGATACATATAAAAACACAAAGCTTAGTTCTTTTTTGTTTAAAAAGAGTCGTATTTATCAATAAAATTATGCTCTAGCTTTAAGTGATGTTGTAATAAATTATTCCAGAGTTGGAAAATCCCAATCCATTAACAGTGACTAGTGTTTCCAGCCACCGGAGCCTTCTCTCTGCGTGAACACCGGAGCAGTGCTCTGGAATTCACCTCACAGAATATCTTGGTGGAATAGCTTTGAAAATCTTGTGGTCTATTTGGCGTGTACCTGTGAGATGAAATCTTACTTACCATAGCCAGAAATCCTGATTCTGGATGTTTTTTGAATGTGCGAACTTGTAAAACTCAATTCTGGGACTAACAGTATGACAAGGAGAACCACGGGAAAGATGGTGATGGCTCATTGCTGCCCTCTTGTCCTCAGGTGATTCATCCAAGGAGGACATCGACACTGCTATGAAGCTGGGAGCTGGGTACCCCATGGGCCCATTTGAGCTTCTCGATTACGTGGGGCTGGATACTGTGAAGTTCATCATGGATGGTAGGAATTGGACTTCTCTGTTCTCTTTCTGTAATGGAATTGAGGTTGTTTCTTTCATGTTACAATGCTTGTTTACCACCGAAATTTCAAGGGGTCTTAGTAGGCCTTCCAGAGTTCTGCCCCACCAGCTTAAAGATTCAAGTTAAAAGATGGCAGAAAAAGGAAAAATGTGCTTGCCTAGTGTCTCTCCACAGGGTAACTTGTTTTTAAAACTTTTCATTTTGAAACAATTTATAGATTCACAGGAAGTTTCAAATATAGCACAGAGTGGTCCCGGGTCCCGTGTACCCCTTACCTGGTTTCCCCTGATGGTTCTGCAGGACAGGATCACATTGAAAGCGGACATTGGTACCGTGTGTCATTCCGTCATAAGTGCTGATTTGTGTAACCTCCACTCCCGTGGAGATCTACCCCCTTTAAAGATAATAATGTATCTCTTTACTATAGTGGCTCTGAAGTTACAGTAAAGATGATAATGACAGCTGGACTCCCGAAGTTGAGTGTAGCTCAGGCCCCCACGTTTCACAAAGAATACCTAGGTATTTGTGGGGAGCAAGGAGGGTTCTGAATGAAGCATGAACTTTTGTATCTTGTGAGGATGCAGACTGCCAGTGGCGGCGTGTGTCCCGAAAGTTGCGGCACGGTGCCCCCGAGGGGTCCAGGCGGCCGAGGGGCTGGTTCCGTGTTCCCGGGAGGAGCGCGCGCGAGCGGCCGCCGGGTGCTTTCGGGCCCGTCCGGCTGTGCCGGCTCAGCTGCCTCCTGCCTCTGCCCCGTCAGAGTGGGGACCCTTCTCCCGAGCTGTGCCCCCAGCCTTGCCCTGGGAATGCTGAGGTGTCCGAATCCTCCCAGCGCTTCGTCCTCAACCTCTTCCCTCCTCTCAATAGGGTGGTATGAAATGGATGCAAAGAACCCCTTGTTTCAGCCCATCCCATCCTTGAATAAGCTGGTAGCGGAGAACAAGCTGGGCAAGAAGACTGGAGAAGGCTATTACAAGTACAAGTGAGGCCCGGCTTCCCTGGCTCCGGGAGGAACCCGTCAGCACGTACGAGCAGCTCCGCCAAGTGCCACGGGAACGTTCTGTGGTCACACGTTCCCTCTCGCAGCACAGTCTGTTCGCTGCGCGTTTTGATTGTGACCTGTCTGAAGTAATTATTTACACTAGTTATCGTAATGGCAGATTCTCCATTGAGAGCTAATTTCCCTTTTTCAGGCTGTTCATTCCTGTGTATTCTCTAGAAAGCTTTACACCCTTGGTGCCTTGGAGCGAACGTGTCTTCTGACCTTAGCTTTTCATAAAGAATTGCCCGGGTCCGTCCCCTTGGGAAGGGGCACTGGCTCGGCGCGCCGCTCTGCTCGCCGTTGGCTCCCGGGAGCGTGGCGAGCCGTCAGACACGTCGGGGGCGCGTCTGGGAGGTGCTGCGTGAGCGGCCCCCGCGTCCTGCCTTGCCGAGAACAGCTGCTCCCCGCAGCTTCGAGCCTTAGCCTGCACGTGGGCCGCGACCCGAGACGTCGTGTCGTCACTCAGCTCCGGCTGCCGGTGGGCCTGTCTCCGTGTGCTTGGTTTGCGGGAAGAGCTTCCATTCACATCCAGAATCTCAGTGATGACTGTCCGTCTGTCTGTCTCTCTTTTTTTGCCCGTGAGAAATCATTGCTGCAGACTGCCTGTAAATTGATTCTAATAAAATGCAATCTTTTAATCTGTGAAAATTTGAATTGACATAAACGTGTATAATTTAAACTTGGGGCGTGCTTGGATGGTTGCGGAAGTAAGGGTTGGTAATTTAGGCAAAAGCCTTGGCCCGTCGTCTTTGGCCTGTTGTTACTTGCGAAGGCGGCCCCGGCGGGAGGCATTGCGGTGGAGCCGGCCTGCCGCGGTCATCCACAGGCTTCCTACCAGTGAAGCGGCCATAAGGGCCCAGAAAACGATCTCTAGGGAACATCTGTTTCTTCTTCGCCAACAAAGAGAAATAGTGTAACATAAGCTTCTTTTAATCATGGGCTTGAGACAGTGTCTTCCGAGATAGAATTTTGAAGCGGGAAAGACGTCGGAGGCCCTCAGGTCCGGCTCGGTCACAGAGCACTTAGGGGACGTGCGCAAGGTCGCGGAACTGGGTCAGAGCAAAAGAGTACGTCTGAAAACCTCAGATCCAGACTTTCACACGGGACTGTCCCCAACACGGCCGCCCTCGTTTGGTGTCCTGGGTCACAGTTTCAGTGGTTGAGAGATCCTCCCCCCGCACGTCATGGTTGATAAAAGGGAGCTGGTTAACCTTTTTCCTGACTCTCAACTATAGCATCATGGGAAAATAACACGCTACATACATTTCTACCCCACATAGAACCTGGCTTAGGAAACTTTTAGGTTATTCTAAAACATTTCCTAACGAAAGAAAGGAAGCACCTGCGACGCCACCACTGCTTGCCTTTCCCAAGTCCCCTGTGGTCGCACGGGCCCTGCTCCTCTCAGGCTGCTGCTTGACCTGGGCCCGGAGTCCGGGGCCGACGAGGCCGCTTCACCTCCTTCCCGCTTTGACTGCAGTGCCCGGAGCCCTGGGGCACTTGTCCCGGAAGCCACACGGCTCGCTCTGGGCCCTGGAATTCCAGGAGACGGGGAGCCCCGGGATGCGCCCGCCGCCCTGCCGCGATGTCTTTTCCCGGCCCAGGTGTTTAAGCGCACTTCTGGCCTCACCAGAAAGTCTGCAGGCCTGGCCTCCGCCGCCTCCATCACGTCTGGGGCCCGGCAGGAGCTGTGAACATCTGTCGCCCGTGGCAGGCGGGGCCACTGCCCCAGTCGGGTGTGCCTCGTCCCCGCGGCCCCCGCTGCCCGGCCGGACCTGCTCGGGCCTCGGCCTCCAGTGTGCACCCGCCGCCTACAGGCCGTGCTTACAGACCAGGCCTCGGCCTCCCCGTGGGCACCTGCCGCCTACAGGCTGTTTATAGACCGGGCCTCTGCAGGGGGGAGGAGGCTGCGGCTGCTTGGTGGCCCTGGTGCGGGAGAGGGGGCGAGTCCAGGCAGAGCGCAGGGAGAGCCCGGCCTCACGGCCTCACTGCTGCCCCTCCCGGGCCCGGGCCTCCCTCCACGCAGCAAGCCGGGACCTTTGAGGGATCCAGAAAGGAGCGCCCAGGTTTTAGGTCAAGAGGGTGCTTGGTTCCCCCTCTCTCCTGTACTCCCTCCTCGTGATATCTGTATTCCTAGAATAGAAGTGCACATCTGAGGTGAGAAAGCCACACGGTGGATGAAGCGGCGCGCGGAGAACAGCCTCCGAGCTGAGCTGAGCCGTCAGCCTGGCCCGCAGTTCTGTTCAGCAGGATGCGGTTCTCTTAAGCACAGTTCCCGTGCTTATTGAAGAGGCCTTTGTAAAGTCAAAGCGGTGGCCCCTAATGTCCGTAAGAGTCACTGTTCACCTCTCCGGTGGGGGGGGGGACACGGTTGGCTCCCTCCTTTTGACATCCACCCTAAGGTGTATTTCCCGTCTGGGACTGTGAAGTGGCGAGGCATGGGGGTAAGGTGGGACCCGATCTGGGAACTGAGACACTTCTGTACTTTATCCCGGCGGTACAAATTGAGGGTCCCGTGGGTGCCGCGCTACAGTGAGTCCTCTGGCTCTGTCCCACGTCAGCTTCCGGGAGCTCACTGGAGGCTCAGCCACGCACCGTGGGAGAGGGTCACACTACTCAGTAAGGCCCGGCTCCGACGACGCGTGCTGAGTATGCTTTCTCTCTTGGTTTGCGAGGTATACTTTTCACACGTTGGAAAACAAGCTTTTGTCTCATCTCACCTCGGTTTTAATCCCCATAACATTTCAATCTAAGGAACCAGTTAAGTCTACCAGAAGTACAAGGTGCGGCTGTAATTTTGTGGGTCTCATTTTCTTGGAAATAGGCATTGATGCTACGTAAATAGTAATCTAAGAAACGTTTTGAACAACGGAAGCATTGCTGTACTCTCAACGCATTTGGTTATAAAAATTCCATTTTTAAAATCGGTCAGTGGCAGAACAAATTACAACTCCTGAAAGAAAAATCCCATCACGGATACTAATTCTATTGAGTTGTGGGGTTTTTTTTTTTTAAGATTTTATTTATTCATTTGACAGAGACACAGGGAGAGGGGGAACACAAGCAGGGGGAGTGGCAGAGGGAGAAGCAGGCTTTCCGCCGAGCAGGGAGCCCGATGCGGGGCTCGATCCCAGGATCCTGGGATCATGACCTGAGCCCAAGGCAGACACGCTTAAGGACTGAGCCACCCAGGCGCCCCTATTGAGTATTTTATTTTAATTTTTTTTTTAATTTTATTTATTCATTCGAGACACAGAGATAGAGCACGAGCAGGGGGAGAGGCAGAGGGAGAAGCAGGCTCCCCGCTGAGCCAGGAGCCGGACATGGGGCTCAATCCCAGGACCCCGGGATCATGACCCGAGCTGAAGGCAGACGCTCAACTGTCTGAGCCACCCAGGTGCCCCTTGAGTGTTTTCTTTAAAATCACTAACCGTATCTGTTGCAGAATTAATCAGTATAAATGATGACTAGCATGGGCCTTGGGGTTTAACAGACGTGGGTTCTAGTGCTGAGCCCCACCCTGCTTTACCTGTGTAACCCGGCGGTGGGGGGAGGTGTTTGTCTCCTGGGTGTATCTGGCGGGATGGGCAAAGTGATGGCACCTGCCTCAGAGGGTTGTTGAGGACCAAACGGGATGATGGATTGCAAATGTCGAGCACTCCGCCTGGCAGATTAGGCTAATTGGGACCCACCTCCTTCCTCTCTGACCCATTTGGAAGGGAAAGTTCCTGAAAACCTATTGGCTTACAGAGTCCTGAACATTTTACACCTGGGGGGAGAAGGCTGAAGATTAAGAACAGGCCCCCAGTCTTATAAAAGAGCCTTGGCAGTTAAGCTGCTGGGCCACCTGGGTAAAAAGATGAGGGCCAGAGCTCCGCCCTCAGCCGCTCCTCGAGGCCTTTCCAGGCCCTGGGAGAGGTGCTGGTCCCCACTGCTGGGGAGGCAGGAGCGCGTGGGGGAGCGTCCAGCGAACTGGGGGAGACGGCTGCTGCTCAGGTAAGTTCGTTTTATCACATAAGCGATAGACTGCCAATGACTTAAGACCCCAGAAAAAAAGCAAGTGCACAAGAGAGACGTGCCCGCGGTAGAGAAGTAGTGGTGTCCGAACAGGAGAAATCTTAAACTCCATTTTATCATAATGTGGTTTGTGCAGGCAGAGCCCCTCTGCAGGCCAGAGTAATGCGGCCGGCCGTCGGGAAGCCAGAGGCGGCCGCCTCTGACTGTGGGTCTCCCCACCCGTATCGCTTACACAGTGGATCCGTATAAATGATGGATACCCTGGGCTTGGGGATTAAGCAGCCTTGGGTTCTGGTGCTCAGCTCCACTGTACTTCTGTAACCTGAGTCTGGTGGGTATTTGTTTTCTGGGTGTACCTCAGCATGACCCCTCAGCCTCATTTCTGTAGATGCACTTACTGGAATGTTCCACCAGAAAGTGTCAGCTCTTCTTGAGCAGGTGCGTATTAGGAAGGAAAGCCCAGAGTAAGAAGTGCTTCCTGCTCCCTCCTTGTAAACAGCCGCTGGACTCCGAAATCCCAGGTTTAGGTGCCAGGAAACGCAGAAGTCTCCAAAACCAGTACTGGGGGGAGGACGACCGTGTGTGACCGAAGTATCTGCTTGGGGCAGTTTGAAGGACTGAGCCCTAAATGCCTCCTCCTGGAGCTGCGTGGAGCTTTTGGCGTATACTTGTGGGAAGGTAGATTTCCAGAGCCTTTTAGCCTCAGTGTTGAAGTTCTAGAGAAGGGTGAGGGTGCAGAGCAAGCGTGCCCCCCTCCGCATGGACCTGGTGGGCCAGGCAGGTAGAGTGGGAAGCCGCTGTCCGATGCCACCCAGTTCCCCTCTGGTTCGAGCCCTGGGGGACAGGCCGTCTGCCCTCCGCGGTTCCAACGTGAGATGTTCTTGCGTAACTGGTGTCCGCCGGGGATGTGATGCGCAGGGGAGGGAAAGAGCAGAGAGCTGGCCCTGCCTGTTGAAGTCGCATGGCTGGCAGAAGCTTGAGCTCATCCACCCACACGGCCTAGGCCGAGAGCCAACGGCGCTGGGCAGGCCCAGGGACACCTGTTCCCTCTCGGCGCACCTGAGTCCTAGGCCTATGGCAGGTCATTCATGCTTGCATCTTGATTTTCTCTGTTGTCCTCCCTTTCTCGTTAAGTCTTGTGTGTGCTGGGGGTTGTCTTTTGCTGGGAGAGAGAACTAGTTTATAGTGTCCTTTTATTAAAATCACGGCTAATCCCAAATGCCGGGAGCCCAGTGAGGGACAGCATGCCGCCCTCCCGAGACTTGTAGTTTGCAGGCTGGCCCCAACCCTCTCCCCAGTGAACTGCAGCCTCCTTGGGCCTCTGTGTTCCAGGGTCTCTGATTACCCCCTTGAAATCTCCAGCCTGCTGACAGAGACACTGGTGTAGGGTGGACAGCCTGAAGGAGAGAATAGAGCCCGTCATCCTAAAGTCTCAATAAAGTCGGAGTGGCCAGGATATTGTGGGTGGAACTCAGGTTGAAAGCTCATGGAAACGGGCCCACTTTTGCAAGGGCTGCCTGAAGGGTTTGCGTTCCCTCGGACCAGGCACCGGGGAGAGAAGAGTCCCAGCTCATTGGAGTCTTGGAACTGGAGCAGGCACGGCCTGTGCCAGATGCTGGCATGTCGGAAAGGGATGGGACTGTTCAGGCCCTTCTGGGCTTTTGTCTGCCCCTGGGTGAGCACCGAGGGGCCTCTCCAGAGCTGGGCGTGGAGGACAAGCTAGATTTTTAAAACTGGGTTACCCCTTCTCCGATTGAGCATGTGTATCTGGGCTAACTGAAAAGACCTGTAACAACAGGGGTGCCTGGCTGGTTCAGTTCGTGGAGTGTGTTATTCTTGGTCTCTGGGTTGTGAGTTTGAGCCCCACGTTGGGTGTAGAGATTACTTAAAAATAATACCTTAAAAAAAAAAAAAAGACCTGGGGCACCTGGGTGGCTCAGTCGGTTAAGCGTCTGCCTTCAGCTCAGGTCATGATCCCAGGGTCCTGGGAAGGAGCCCCGCTTCGGGCTCCCTGCTCAGCGGGAAGCCTGCTTCTCCCTCTCCCACTCCCCACCACTCCTGTGCTCGCTCTCTCGCTCTCTGTGCTCTCTCTCAAATAAATAAAATCTTAAAAAAAAAAAAAAATCTGTAACAACAAATAGGCCAATTTGTAGGACTCCATTTTACTTTGGTTGCCTCATGCCTTCTTTCCATGGGAGAAAATATTCCAGCATAGAACATAATTCAGTGATTCCATGAGTTAAAATACTGAGACAAGCTGAAGATGGAGAGAAGTGACTCATCTACGAATTCCACTGTGACCACAAAGAAAAAACAGTTGTGAGATTAAGTCTGCTGCTTGGATGCAGTGTTCTCATTCCATCTGGCAAATCATACATTCCCTACCGATTTCCTCCATACACTGAATGGAGAGCAGAAACTTAATGTAGCTATGATAGATTAAGAGAAATGTTGCATGAACACATCAGTGCCGATGACCCAATACGATCCAGATTCTGCCCTTTGGGTAGAAGTATTTTCTTGATCTTTGGTCCAAAACAAATTGGTTAGTCCTGGTTACCAACTGCTTCTGGGGGCAGAAGAAATAATGCTTATATGCTCTATGGCTACAGGTGATCCAAAAACCACATACTTCATACCGGACAAAACCGGTTTAATAGCAAATTCTAAGCGCATTCAAAGGGAAGTGCATCTGTGAGTCACTTCCTATGTGCAGGCCAGGCGGCGCTCTCATTTCCGGCTCCCCAGAGCCCGTGGAGGTCCGTGACCTCTTCGCTCAGCCCAGGAGGAAGCGGGCTCACAGGGGTTAAGCGCACAGCGCCCAGCAGCGCTGGAAGGCGACGCTGTTCCCCTCCGGGCTCGCCCGGCTTTCTCCGCTGGGCCGCCTCCGGCCCTAATGGAAGACCCTGCTTCCTTGCCGTGGGCGCAACCCCATCTGACCTGCTAGAACCCTTGGCAGTTGTCAACAGGGACTTTCCTGATTAAAACACCGCTTCTCAGGGCAGCCTCTGAGATGCCACCTACGTGTTTTGCCTGAGGGGCGCCCCTGACGGTCACCATCACCTCCATTTCCTTGCCTTCGTTAACTCCTTGAAGAAGGTGAAGGTGAGTGAACCAGACATTGAGATAAATTATCACATTTATCTGTGTGGGTTCACATCTGAGAATAAACGAAAGGAAGAAAAAAAAGAACTTGTTTTTTAAAGCCCAAATTACCACTGAGGGCGAGGATGCTTGTCCATGAACGAGAACAGGAGAACACGTGCACATGCTGAACGACCTGACACAGCAGAAAACCTTTGTTCCAGGGTCTCGCCCATCGGCAGGTGCTCAGGAAGGATGTATTTCGGTGGGCACATCGATCATTGCTTTTTCATACCAGGTTATTATTGCCGCCCACAGGCTCGCTGACGATCCCCACCATTAGCATTATTTTGTCAAGAGCAAGCCAACGGCCAGTTTTCACCCGAGTTCTTCAGGTTTGACTAAAAATGAATTCTGTATTACCTAGCACATATCAAGTTTTCCCTGAGGTTGATTCGTGCCAGCCATGTTTATCTCAAGTAGCCGCTCTTGCCCGCCCTTCCTTCTGCTCTCTGTCTGAACGACTCCTGGTTGCAGAGCCAGGTCGTGCAGGTTTTCCCAGTAGAGGGCTGGGCGAGTTTGGAACGGTACCTGCTCAGTGATGGCCCACCCGCCAAGGATCTTCTTTTGCCCACAAGACATTTAGAATCACGTCTTTCTATTCATATTAAGATGCTCAGCTGTAGTCAAGCTATTCGGTTTCTACTAAAAAGCAGTTCAGATTTTTGTGTATGTATGTATCCCTAGAACTTAAGGTGGGGTTTTTTGAAGTATAATTAATATAAAACAAATTATTGGTGTGTGTATAATGATTTGATATTTGTATATATTGTGCTAGCTCACATCACCATCCCCATCGTTATAAAAGTTTTCTTATTTCATGGGAACTTTTAAGATTCTCTTAGCAACTTTCAAATATGCACTGCAGTATTATTAACTGTAGTCACCGTGCTGTACATTGCATCCCCAGGACTTATTTTTTTAAAGATTTTATTTATTAGCATAAGCAGGGGGGAGGGGCAGAAGGAGAGGGAGCAGCAGACTCCCCGCTGAGCAGGAAGCCTGATGCGGGGACCCTATCCCAGGACCCCGGGATCATGACCTGAGCCGAAAGCAGACGCTTAACTGAGCCACCCAGGTGCCCCTCCCCTCCCCCACCAGGACTTATTTTGTAACTGGAAGTTTGTACCTTTTGACTCTCTTCACCCATTCTTGCCACCATCCCACCCCACCCGCCTCCCCATCCTCAGGCAACCACCAGTCTGTTCTCTGTATCTATGAGCTCTTCTTGGTTTTGTTTGAGTCCACATCTAAGTGAGATCATGCAGTATTTGTCTCTGTTTGACTTATTTCAGTTAGCAAAACACCCTCACAGGTTCTATCCAAGTTGTTGCAAATGTTAGGATTTCATTTTTTCTTAGGGTTGAATAGTATTCCATCGTGTATATTATACCATATTTTCTTTATGCACTTCTCCACCAATGGATACTCCAGTTGCTTTCATATCTTGGTTATTGTAAATAGTGCAGCAATGAACATGGGGGTGCGTGTATTTTTTTGAATTAGTGTTTTTGTGGTCTTTAGATAAATACCCAGAAATGGAACTGTTGGATCCAGTATGGTAGTTCTTTTAATTTTTTGAGGAACTTCCACACTGTTTTCCACAGTGTCTGCACCAATTTACACCAACAGTGCACGAGGGCGCCACATCCTTACCAACATGTGATGTCCTGTCCTGATACTAGCCATTCTCACGGGTGTGAGGTGGTATCTTTGAGGTTTGATTTGCATTTCCCTGATGATTAATGATACAGAGCATCTTTTCATGGACCTGTTGGCCATTTGTGTCTTCTTTGGAAAATGCCTATTCAGATACTCTGCCTGTTTATTTTTTTTTAATTTTTAAAAAAATTTTTATTTGAGAGAGGGAGGGAGAGAGCACACACGTGCATGAGAGAGGGGAGGGTCAGAGGGAGAAGCAGACTCCCCGAGGAGCAGGAAGCCCGATGTGGGACTCGATCCCGGGACTCCAGGATCATGACCTGAGCTGAAGGCAGTGGCTTAACCAACTGAGCCACCGAGGCACCCCTCTGCCTGTTTTTTAATCAGAGTGTTTGGGTTTTGTTTTGTTTTATTTTGTTTTGTTTCCTATGGAGTTGTATGAGTTCTTTATATAGTTTGGATATTAACCCTTTATAAAAACTTGGAAGTTAGGTTTCACAGGGCCGCTCTTAACATTCCCTGGGTTTTTATGCATGAAAGATATCCTGTGGCAGAAGTAGTAAATGTAATTTGTAGAACAACTACTATGTCATGTGGAACATTTAAGTTTCTCTTCCGTCAGAACCATGCATTACTCCCTCAGGATTTTTCTCCTTTAAAAGGAAAGCCACACAGACATCTTGTTATTGCTCACAGGCCGTTGATTAGAGGTTTCCATGTTGTCGCAGCCTGAGACCAAACTCTGGAGGAAAAAATTATTGTACTTAGGACAGCTGTAGTCATGAAGCAGTTCAAAGGCCCCTCCGAACGGCTCAACAGGTAGTTGCCAGCAACCTTAGCAACCACACAAACTAAAACCGGGAGGAAACCACCCCTTCGTAAGGACCAGCAGCATGCCAGCTATGACCTCAGAGGAAGGCTGGGCTCCCAGAGAGGCCGACCCATCCTCCTCCTCTGGGCACGCAGTTCAGCTCTGAGCTTGCAGGGAACGGAGCCAAATCACTCCCAGATCAGACAGCCAGAGGCGCGTCCCTCTGCGCACAGATGCCCCAGGCTGACTTCCCTTGGGCCGCACCCCTCGGAGACTCCCACCTCTCCTTGCCCGCACTGCTGCCTGCCGGAAGCAGGGTCTTGGTAAAGTGGGCCGGGAATGAGCACCGGGCTGTGACATCTAAGATCTCTGGGAGAAACAGGGTATTCTAGAAGGAACATAGAAAACTAGAAGGGAGCCAAGTTGGTGGAAGGAATGACTGGCTCAGAGGACCCAAACGATCCATTTCTCCAATATTGTTTACTCATGTTTTAGGTCATAAAAATGTAGACGAACCACTAAAGGAGAGGGCTTGAGTGGGCTTTGGTGGCGTTCCATTCTCAGCTTCGTGTCCTTGCTCATACTTGGTGAACAGACTATTAATCCGTTTCCTTCTAAGATCCAGGGGGAGCCAATCACTGTGTTGGTATAAGTTTTTTCTCCCCACCCCCAGCCCCCCAAAGTAACACTTAACTATCCCCTCCTATGCCATTCTGTTTAGATTTTCTAGTTAACTCCCAGAGCTTGAATGGCAGCATTAGGCCGCTGGGTTCACATGCATTAAGAAAAGTCAGATGATTTTCAAATGAATATGAAACCTTTCTAACAAGTAGGTCTACTGAACATAATGGAGTTTTCCCTGGTTCAAGTTTAGGACTAAATGATGAGGAATTGGAGAGGTTCCAGAGGATAGTAATGAAAATGATTAAAGGACTGATGATGAAAGGTTCAAGGAGTTGGGATCACTTAGCCTGGAGAAGAGAAATTGGAGGGGCGATTTAATGGCAGTCTTCAAGTACAGTCGGTGGTGGAGGGTTATTACAAGTATGGCAGCCAGCTGTCCCCCAGCTGTACTGGGGACTGGGAAAAGGAAACCGGCTACAATTCAGCAGGGGATTTAAGTCAGACCAGGGCTATCAATGGTTCTCAAACTAGTTCAAGAGCTGGAAAGCCATAAAAGCTTAAGAGAAAATGATGGAATATAAACTGAAAATTGGGGAAAACGTTGACTTTCGGGAGATCAGTGGGAGTTAAAACCTACCTTCAGCACAGGGACACTTTGCTTTGGGGAGGCCCTTGTTGAGAACGGACGAGCTCGGAGGATGGAAAATGGCCTGCACCCTTGCTGACGGCTAGAGCCCATGAGGCTGGTCTGCGGTGTTCGGGGAAGAAGAGAATCACTCCTATCTGAATCCTGGTGACCGTCTTCTTCCCACTGGCCCCTGTGTACGTCTACACCTTTGAGGACTGCATGTCCTGGAGACTGGGGAAGGCACCCTTCTACCACAGGTGGCGGCTGGCCCCAGAGAGGGCTGCGTGGCGGCACCCCTCCGATGTGGACAAGCCAGCTCGGGCCACTGCCAGCTCAGGGGTATTGGGAACGTCACTCTTTTAAAGAAAGGGCACGCTGTTTTAAAATGTTTTATTACAAAGCTTGTTTTAAAAAATGCTCAGCACGTTAACTCAAACTGGAATGACAAACGTTAGATGGCAGTTTGGGGCAAAGGCTGTGCCTTGTTATTTAAAAAAAAAAATGGGTACATCAATGCTCATTTTAACAACTGGCATAAAATCCCACTAATTGGCTAATAAAAACAGATACAAATACAGAACATTTAAAGTAATAACAATTCAAGTGCTGGGCTTTTTACAATAAGGGGGTGAAAAGGAAAGAAATGAAAATTCACTGCAAACCGGCCTGCTGAAAGTATCGGTTAAGGTTTACCATTAAACAAAGGAGATCAGAAGAAAAATAAAATGAAATAGGACGGCCAACTGCTCCCAACAGGGTGGGTTTGGCTGTCCCATTTATTTAGCTCTATCCAACACCTTACAAAGACAGAGAGGCCACTATTTGTTACAAGTAATTCACAGAGAAGCCACTTGTCTGACAAGATACCGCTCAAAAAAGGGCGGCTTCTTTTCATTTTTTATTTCAAACTTTTCCAGATCTTTGAATTTTACTCAAAAGCTCATAGCTAGCAAAATATACAAGAAAGTTAAAACTAAAAAGTGAAAATTTAAAAAAATTCAAGTTTAAAAAAAAAAGCAAACACAAGATTGATCCTTTTGCACTGTTAAATAAAAGCTTTAGGAGAAAGGAGGAAAAAAAAAAATGAAGACCGAAACAAAGCGGGAACTCTTCCACAAAGTCCCCCACCGGGATGCTGATGATGGATGCGCTGGCTGCCGGCTCCAGTCGCTCCCGGCAGGCGAATGTAGCCAAGTTACTGTCCTTGCCAAAGGGTTACAGGTATGGACGCAAGACGCTCTGGGAAGTGCACGTGGAGAGGAGGAAGGGCAGCTGCTCGGCCTGCTAGCAATCTCAGGGGCTTTGTACTTCTCGTTTAGAAAACCTTTTACGCTTTATTTTGGAACTTGGCTCTTGCAGTAGATGAAAGGGGGTTTGGCAGTGATTGTCTTTATGGATCAGTGTCTCTAGCATTGACCTCAGGGTGAAGGTGTTGTCAATTCTCCACTGGGGTCGACTGGGCAAGCCCTGGAGACAGTCTGGGTTTTCAACAAGCTTCCATCTCCAGAAGAGGTCCCGGGGTCGCTGCCTTGGCTTTGCACGTTGGGAATGAGCTTCGTTTTCCACCTCAAGAAGGAACAAATGAAATGTTGTTAATGTGCATTTGTCACAGTCCTTTAGACTCTATGGCATACAGCATGTGTCTTAAGATCTCTGCATTTAATAGTTAGTCCACTTAATCGATTCCGTGATGGATAAAATGGTTAGCCCTACGGTAGCCCCCAATCTTCGGACTACATTAGAGAATAAATCTTATTGTTTCCACGTACACGTGTGCACAGGGACGAGGACTCAATTCACACCTCGGGTGCTGAGAAAGTGCATGGTGCGTGCTGAGCAGTATTAGGGCCGTCCGCACTCTGGCGACCTGGTAGCTGCTCTTATGGTTAATGCAACTACTGTCAACACTGTCCCTCAAGAGCAATGATGGGGACCGTGAAGAAATGATCTGTGCATGTCGGCTGCTACTGACAAAACAGGAGCAAATCAGCCCCAGAATGCTGTCGACTGAGGAGGCCTGCAGTGCCCCTTCAGTTCCCATTCTCCTGTCAAACGAACCTTTCCCTGGTTAGCAGGCAAACACCTGCTACAGCACTGTGCAGTTTGAAGTTTCAGCAGGGTACAGAGCCTTCACACGGGAGAATCAAAGAGCCAAGAAGGACCCTACCTTTCTAAGGACAAAGGAGCAAAGCCTGGACCCGTGGGGAAGGCACCCCGCAGTTCCCTATTTACATGTACTTTTGCAGCACAGATTTTCAAAGGTTTGGTCCAGGCTGCTCTTCCGGACGAGGAATGGCCTTGCAGGCCTGGGCTAGGAGCTCGCAGCAGCTGGAGACAAGTGCTGTGATCAGAACGGACTGCTTGCTGAAGGAGATAGAATGTCCCTCTGCCTGGATGCAGCCCTGCCCCAGCTGCGGGCTGACCCTCCAGTCGTGAGCTGAGGACCGTGGCCCCCACGTTCTAGCAAGGCAGCGCCTTCTGGGGCAGCACCGCGCACTTCCGGCTCCCCAAGCCGTCCTGGCCTTCCCCTCCCCCTTTCTTGAGCTGAGCACAGTCACAAGACTACTAGAACAAGCCGGGCTGTCCAGAGTGGCCATTTACTACACGGATACCATGTGCTTCCCTGGAAAGAATCTTAACATCTCCTAATAAAGCCATTTCTTTTTACAGCCTCCCATCTTCCCACTGTTATTGCATTATTTCAGTGTCCTTTTTACAAATCCTCCTAATAGCATAACTAGTCTTAAATAAATTGGCCAAGAATTTGTCTTGCTATCAAGCAAGACAGACCAGACGTGGTTGCTTCTTTACAATACAGGACCATCAGGGCAGACCAAGTCTTACCTCCAAATGGGAGAAATGGGAGCCTTACAGAGTTGCTTTATAGATATAAAACAGGTCAAATCAAGATTCTTTTCAAGAAACCACAGGCATGAGGCTCCGGAGCCTGGAGCCTTCCCACATCTAAGGCTTCACTGGGGGGCTGTGGCTGGGCCGGGCCAGGCGAGCCCCAGCGCAGCCCGACCCACCAGTGAAGTCGGTGCAATCAAAGCCCACAATTACGCTCCCGCTTCAAAGGCCGCGCAGCAAGGCCCAGCTCACAGATGTTAGGGCTTGGGCCTCTCTGCCTGGGGTCACTGCGTGGGCCAGTGGCACAGTGGGTTTGGAGGCAGCATAAGACACCCCCTCTGCCACCTGCCCCCACCAGCCAGCTGAAACCGGTGAAGTTCTCTTGGGTCAAATGCCAATCTTGACAACATATGCCGCCAACCAAATGGACCCTGGAACTCAAATGGGCTGAGTCACGTATGAAGGAGGGAAAGCTGAAGAAGGCTTCACGAGTGGATCTGCTTCTGGGAGATAAACACTCCGAAGCGTTAGGAAGGTCTAGGCCTTGATGCAAAAGTAGTGCAGGAAGGGCAGGAGGGAGATTCCTTCTCTGTAAGCTCCAACATAAGACGCTATTGGAAGCTGAGTGCTTCACCAGCCCCATCCTCGGGGTCCAGAGCCCAGCCCCCCTGCCTCAGACTGTCCCCCCGCAGGAGGAGCCAAGGAAACAAGCCCTTTGGGAAGGCTGAGGTGGAGGAGAGCAGGGTCCCCTAAAGCTGTCCGGGCCAAGCTGGGGGCAGCGGAGCTGGCCTGCAGGAACAACAGGGGAAGACCCCCCTCCTCCCCTCCCTGTATCAGGTGATATCATTTCCTTGTTCAGATAATGCTGAGGACCCCAAAAAGATGGGCTGGAATTATGGATCCTTCTTTCCTCCCTCTCCCAAATGTCACTAGTAATGGGCAAGAACTTTAAAATGTTTTTAGTTATTACGTGAAATTTGAGGAGAGAATATCAGAGAAGTTTTGCAAGAAGTCAACCGAGGCAGATTTTAATTGCCAAAACTGCCTTCGAGCAGCATGCCGCACACCTCCCGCCAGCTGCCTGGCCCAGGGGCAAACCGACAGAGGCCTGGTACTGCAAGGCGTGACCTCTCCTGTTGCACAAGGTCGTGTCTACGAAGGAGAGGCGCAGACGGCTAGAGCAGGGGGTGCCAGCACGACCGAGCTTGACTGGCCCTGGCCTAGCAGAGGACACGGAGGCCTGTGGTCGTTAAATGACTGGCCCGAGGAGGCCCCTAGAGAGTACCCATGCCTCCTGCCTCCACGGGGGTCACAGCCTCATGACTTTCCCTGTGACCTGGAGGTGACCTTGCCTGCAAGCCGGCGAGGGGGAAGGAAGAAAAACAATGGCTGCTGAGCACGGCCGTGCCAGGCACTGGGACACGCACCCAGTGCGCACAGCGTCCCATCATCACAACAGGTCCCCGAATTCCTGCCTGTTTACACATAAGGAAATCGGGGGTGGTGTGAGGTTAAACAACGGGCCTAAGGTCACCCAACCTGTGGGTGGCAGGATTCGCTTTTGAGCGCTAACCATATGTCTTCTGCACCGTATCCTGGAGCTAAATTGTCATTCACCCTCTTCTCTCCTGCCTACCTTCCAACCATCCGTCCATCCCCAGTCCACAGCACTGCGGAGGTGGTCTGCACCAAGACCACTGCCCACCCCAAGACGCTCTGCTAGAAGGCAGGATACTAAAGAGAACAAAAGGCATAAGAAGTTAACTCGGAAACTTAAATCTCCTCTAAGATGGAAAGTATAACCCACAAAAGCCAACTGCTTGTAAGTGAGCATGCCTGGGTTTTGGAAAGCGGAACGATCATGCATGGTGGGGAAGGCTGGCACCGAGCCCCCTTTCTGCAGCTGAAGTCGGCCCGAGTCCCAGCGCTGGAGACCAGTCAGGCTGCTGGCCGCAAGCTCCGAAGCAGGCTGGTTCCCGGAACCCGGAGGAAGAGGTTGGAGGAAGGGATCAGTGCGAGGGATGGGTCTTTGGCCCTGTGCTTGGATCCGGGTTCTACAGACGGAGGCATGAATCCATGCGTTTGCCTCCCCCGGGTTATTCAAAGGCAGTTCTCCGTGAAAGCAGACTTTGCAATGTTGAGGGGACGCTGAGGCAGGCCCAGAACCGTTACTGACTCGCTCCAGGGGGATTTCTGGTCTCTAGCTGCTGTGATCGGTTTCCCTTTGTGCCTCCTCTGTGGGCACATAGATCACATCAGTGGGCTACGCCTCCCAGGGCAGGTCCACTGGAGCCTTGCTACTTCTGGAAACAATACAGAAATATTCTCGAAGAAAGGGTGGAGTAAGAGAGCCTCAAAACTTCATTTTAGTTCTATAAATTGAAGTGCTTGAGGAAGACCGTAACTATGTAGACTCACCTTATCCACCCACCTCCAAATTCTTTATCTAATTATTTCTCTGTGCGTTTTCCCACACCAGAGATGCTAACTTCACCTTCTAGACCTGAAGCAACAGGATCGGCACATCCTTGTTTTTCTTCTTTTCAAAGCCAGACTATCCCCCGTTAAACACCTGCGTGCGCATGTCTAGGTGTCTCAGCACACGGGGCGCCGGGAGGCACGGCGCGTTGTGGGCTCAGAGCAGAGCTCTGAGGACAGCCCTGGGCTGCTCTGAACACGGGCTCCAGCATACTACCAGGTCCTCCTGTGGGCAAGTTACTTGAATCTACCAAACCCCAGTTTCCTTATCTGCAAAACGGAAATAGTAAGTTCCCACCTTTCATAAAGTGTGTTGAGGGGAAAAAAGGAGATCATGTGCGTGGTGAGTGGGCAAGTGTCTGGCACCTGAAGGGCATCATGAAGGTTCGTTCCCGCAGCAAATGGAGACTGGGAGGTACAGACAGACCCAGGCTCGAACCTGACCCTGCCGCACAGCAGCCACGTGGCCCTGGACAAGTTCCCAGCATTTTCTCCTCTGCCTAGAGGCCAGAGGTCTCCCCTGCCCGGGGCTGCCCCAAGAGCGGCATGAGGTACCCCAAGCAGAGGCGTCTCTCGGAGCATGCCGGACACAGCATGTGGTCCAGAAATGTCCATTCTATCTCTGCTGCTCCAACCTCAACGTGTTTGTCAGCAAGATTCATACTATTTATAGAACTTCTGGTAGAAAATTAAGACCAGTAGAGAATTCTGCAAAATCTCTCTTATGAAATATAAAATATCTCTTATGAAACAGTATCTCCAGCAACACAATAATTGAGAAAAGTAATCCCAAAAGGGCAGCAAAAATTTGTTATATTCTTGAAGAACATACCTAAAATTTTAGAAAGTTTCAGGTTAGTATGAATTAAAACTTAAGCACAGAGGTGTGCGTACTGTCCCACTGAAATGCTCTCGTTTTCCACTCATTCTGCCAAAAAGAACAAAGCTCACGGATGCTTTCAAGCAGGATCACCTCACTCATCTGGATCTGTTCTAAAGACGACCGCTGCCTCAGGCTATCACAGTGCTATCAAATTCATGTGCAAAACCAGCACCTTTTACCCTTCCTTACAAGAGCACCCTCCATATACCAACTCAGAGCCCATTTGCTTTTAACTCACAAAGTATTCAAATAAGCTTCCTGAATCTACACCACAGACCAGAGAAACCTTACTTTAGGGCAGGGTCAGAGTCCCTGACAACTAAGGCAGGCACAAAGATTATAAAGAGCAGATTTCTTAAAATCCCCCATTACTTGCGGTCATTTCGCATAGTGGCAGACAGCACCCATTCCTTGTTAGCATATACTATGTGCTCGTTAGAATAACAGCATGAAGTATTAAGAAATACTTAATTTCCTCTCTGTTGAAAGAGAGGGTGCACTCAAGAGTTAAACAAATTACTTGTTTTCAAACTTAAAGAAGTAAACCTAGAGTTCTCTGGGAAACCATTATCCAGAAGGGCTCACTTCCTCAACAGTTCCCGATGGCTCATTGAGAAAAACATCCTTTTTAAACCAAATTTGCCCAAAATAATTTTCTTATTCTATAAACTGTTAAGTGCATTGATCTTAATTCAATTTCATGCTCTTTCATGAACAATACTAAATATTACATGTCTCAAGAGGGTTTAAATGAGCCTTTCCGTCTATTATTTGTTAATGGCACGTGATCAACCTTGGTAGCCAAGGGTCCGGTTCCCTGTTTCAGTTTCCCAAGGCAACTTAAGCACAATTCTAGCTCTTCTGACCATTAAAGAGGGGAAAGGAATTGACAGAAGGGACACTGCAGCACAGGAGAGAGTTTAAAAGCTTTCGCCTGTGTCTTCGCTAAGGCACAGCTGGCTAGAGACCCTCACCCCGTGTGACCTAACAGACTCCAGCCAGCCGCTTCCTGGTGAGCAGAAGCACACACCTGTTGGGGTGCTTCCTAGCTCCGCTCTTGACTGTCCCAACTCCCACACACCCACAGTGAGAGCAATGTGCCCCGATGGGATTCTGTACAGCGTGACCATCCCCTGTGGCCACAGCTGATTATGGGCTAAGGCCAAAGTGTGACCCATGCTGGGCTGACCGGAGTCCCTTCCCTGGAATTTGAATCATCTCTTTGGGACACTGACACTAAAAATGTGTCAGCTTGGGAGTTCTGGACATGTGTCTCAAAGAGCTGAGAAAGTCAATCTACAGAAGGGAGGAGGAAGCAATCTTGCGGGACAGATGTAAGAATAGGCCATCTTCCAGTCCTCTCCTTGAGCCATGTGCACTGTTGTCTTTGGCTCCCACAAGATGCTCCTGCATCTTTAAAATGGACTTCCCCATTCTCCTTACTCCAACATGGGCTGTCCTCCTTGCCATCAAAGGCCCCTGTCACAAGAGTTAGCGTAAAGTGTCCCGGAGAATGGTCAGAATTTGAAAACCTGCATTCCACACACCACTTAGTCTAGCCACACAGTGTCATTATGCAGCCATCTCTCTCTTCAGGACAATGTGCCCAAGCCTGCCCTTCCTGCCAGATGTCTGGATTTTCCTTCCTGAATGTTCTTACTATGGAGTTCCTGGTAAGAGACATTGTAACCAAGTGTCACTGCCTTGTGAATCCTCTACAAGGCTTCTACAGATCTGTGACAAGTTTAGCAGGAATCTGTGGACAAACATACAAGGAAGGAAGTCACGAGAAGGCCACTGCCTCAGACAGAGAAGGTGCCGTGTGGGAGCCTCTCCAGGCCACCAAGATCCCCATCTCCTAGGAGAGCAACCTGCCGACCCTGTCAAGACAAATGTCACACCAGTGGCTGCTTGGCAAAAAAGATGAAAAATGAAAAGCAGGATGTCATTTTTTTCACTTTCCCATTTTCAAAGCCTTACTTTTTACTTTGAGATGTTTCTGACCTTATTATTTTGTAAGAGCCTGGCTTTGCTTTCTAACTGACAGGTCAACCAGAAGCAAATACCTGAGGCTTATTGATGCCTAATGACTACATCTGCTCTTGGGGGCACAGAATTCAGAGCAAAGATGAGGCAGAAGTGGCAAACTCACCAGGGTGAGCATCAAAAACTGTATGAAATGTTTTTCTCAATGTGACCACTGAACACAGACTGCTCCCTGACTCCAAGAGGGCACGGGTTCTGGAAGACTTTCTTCAGGTCTCAGTCCCATGGCCAGTCCTGAAGGTGGCTCCAGCCCCACTCTGAAGCTCTGCAGGGAGGCTGCATAAGCCTCAGGGGCCCCAGGCCCCCAGCCCTTACTTAATAGCTCATCAGACTCCCCAACATCACCCTCTAATGGAAAGTTAGACATCGTTTTTTAGAAGATGTAAATCCACGCACTGCGCAATTAACTATTGCATTCTATACTGCACTGGAAATTACCTCTCCCACACACCTCTTGGCCCCAGGGAAATAAAGGCTGAAGTAAAAAACACATTTTTCTCAGTTTATCAAGTAGACAAGGTAGAGTTTACACCAAAGTCAAAAACCTATGTTTTTGCAAGTATGTTTGTATGTGGGTGCCTGCCTGTGTGTATAACCAAAGTTTGTATTTTAGATAGCTCATTCTTTCTTTTAAACTAGCTCATTGATGTTAGATAATCAAAAGAAATATGTTGAGATATCATAAAAATATCTTTTCTATGTAATTTTAAGATGGGATTTTTGTATTTGTTTTGTTAAAGTAAATATTAATAAGCCAGTTATGTTTTTAAGTTAGTAAACTTGGGAGTGAAAATTCCCTTCAGCTTTTCAAAAATCCTAATTCTTTGCTTCTTTAACACCTTATGAATCTTGATTAAGTCAGGAAGAAAGGGAAGTTCAGTATTTGATGATGACCTCGGACTTCTGACAAACTCTTGAGAGGTTACATATTCCAAATAAACTTGTACTGAAACACTGGAAACTCCCAGCAACTCAGTCACTGTTCTATCAAACCCAAGAATTCCCCACATGACTAGACAGCTCAAGTGTTACTTACTCCAGGAAGCCTTCCTTGATCTCACTCTGATTTAGATACTTATTCTATTTTAACATAATACATTTTATGCTATAAAGGAAAGGGATGCATTATTTTATAATTACCTATTTTTATGTCTTCTTAAATTGAAAGCTCCTCCAGGAAGAGTCCATGGACAGAGTCCATTTAGCAAATACCCCCAACTACCTAGTGCAGTTCAGTTCCTGACCTGCAAGTAGTCCTCACGGATGTTTGAAAAACGGATAAAGAGATGATTGGCATTTACAACAGTGGCCTTCCAGGGAGACACAGAGAATGTGTGCAGCCCCAGGGCCCTGGGCTTCCAGCATTCCGACAAGTGACAAGTTAGTCCTAAAAGCTAAGGATGAATTTGGCTTTCTTAAAAGACTGCCCAGCTTGGGAATCTCTAACCTCTAACCATGTCTTTTATGGAGCCCATTTCTGATTATCCAAAAGTTGTTGCAGAGTGCTGAGACTAGGTTAATGCTCATTTGTTTCAACCGGATTTCACCTGAGTGGGTATGTTTATAAAGCACGGAAATAGAAACATGGAGAGACGGGAACACCGTTGGGTGTATGGGGAACTGTTAACAGGCTGGCTTCTACGTTGGGCTGCGTGAGGCACCTGCAATGTTATTTCCTACCAAAAAAATGAAAGCATTAGATGACACATGTATCTTTTAAGGAGCAGAAATACAAGTTTTCAGAGGGCTTCTTGTTCGCTGAGGACAGCCTTTCCTTATTAAGTGGGGGTATTTTCCCTACGGTGACTAGTGGTACTTCCACTACCATTACACTAGTTCAGAGGAATGAGAATTCTCTAGCGTTTGTGCCACATGCGTGGCCATCTGAGCTCAAAGAGCTAATGTAACAGGACTTTTCTTTTAGGACCCCAAGATAGTGTTACGTTTCATTGTGTACACAGAGAAATAAACCCTCTCACAAAGCTCTTCGTTTGGAGTCACGGTATCCTCCCCTCCTGGGCATGAGGTTCCATTAGCTCTACCTCAGGGAGGAGGAGGAGATCGGGAGGGATTCGGCTAATACTCAGCAGCTTCCCTCCAGAACTGAAACCAGGCCCCGTCGTCAGCAGGATTGGCTCTAATCGAACATCTTATCTGGGGTTGGCTTGTTTCTAAGCTGAAGCCAGCACTGGTGTGGCTGTAGTCTGGGAAACAAGGAACCATATGTTCACATCAGTGGAGAATCCAATCCCCAAACCAGAGGCAATGCTTCTGAGGCGCCCGTGCTGGGGGGAGAAGGGGAGGCAGGAGGTGATCTAGACAGAATTGAAAAACGGCCATGCTGTCTACGTGTCATGTTCCAGATCATACCGGTGCTTTGGTAGTTCTACAGAGCCACTCACAGAACAAGGACTACAAATCAGTAAATACAAGACACCGAGTCTCTTCGACAACACTGGGAGGCAGTGCAGACCACGGAAGAGCTAAGCAGACCCGAAGCTGGGCCGAGAGGACCCCAGCACTTTCACTGCGCGAGGAACCGAGGTCTACAGGCTTTACAGGACCTACCCCAGGCCATGCGTGGCTGGGGAGCGCATCTGAGAGCCTGGGTGGCCCTGTTTCCAGTCTAAGCGCTTTCCACAGCACAAAACACTGTCTTTCGTTTCTCTGCCACTGCTTGGGAGTGAAAATTCCCTTCAGCTTTTCAAAAATCCTAATTCTTTGCTTCTTTAACACCTTACGAATCTTAAGTCAGGAAGAAAGGGAAGTTCAGTATTTGATGATGACCTCGGACTTCTGACAAACTCTTGAGAGGTTACATATTCCAAATAAACTTGTACTGAAACACTGGAAACTCCCAGCAACTCAGTCACTGTTCTATCAAACCCAAGAATTCCCCACATGACTAGACAGCTCAAGTGTTACTTACTCCAGGAAGCCCTCCTTGATCTCACTCTGATTTAGATACTTCTTATTCTATTTTAACAATGCGTCCCTTTCCTTTATAGCTGTGTATGGTTCTGGAACAGGGCAGCAGCAGAGAAATGAAAGACGTTTTCCCCCCACGTCTTTCGTTTCTCTGCCACTGCCCTGTTCCAGAACCATACACAGAATACCCTCCATTTTTCAGGGATAACCGGCCATTACCAAGTATCACCTTCTCACAAGGGCCTTTCCTGACCACCCCACCTAAAGCAGACCCCCAAGTCAGTCCCTGTTTTATTTTTATGACGGCACTCATTCTGCCCTGTTTATGTAATAACCGCCCTCAGCCATGTAAACACTACAACAGCAGGGACTTTCTTTGCCTCACTCAGCACTATTTCCAGGTCTTACGACGATGTCTGGCATCTGTTAGGTGCTCAGTAAGTGCTGGACATTGACTAAACAGGTCAACTACCGTAAGTACAGAAGTTTCTGAATTCCCAAGACAAAGGGCAGGACCAGTATCATTCTGAATTTACTGAAATTTTTATGAATGCAAATCAGGAGCTCCTCTCTGCAGTTCTTATCAAATGGCTGCTCTCTGAAAGGAGGCCAGTGACTTCAAAGGCTGCAGGATCAGCCCAGCAACGACAGCAAGAGAAACACTGCAGACTCTGATAAAGTGAAGGACACCAACCAACTGGAGAGCTGTTGAGATGGGGGGCGGGGGGAAGGCAGGGTGCACAGGGCCAGGCACTTTTGTCTTTCTGGGAGAGGGTAGAAGGAACACCTTAACTTTTAGAAAAAAAATTCGTAAGTGACAAGAAAGCACAATGACAACTGTGACATAAAAAAAAGATGTCTGAGATAAATTATAGGCCAAAAATAGACTTCACCTAATCTAGCCTAAAATACTATATAATGTTGATCATTAAGGACACAGAACCAAATACCAAACTCTGAAGTATAGAAACCTATTTCTGCATGATTTTTAGGTTTCTGCTGATTTTTAACACAAATAGCGTTAAAGATTTTGGAGTAAACAGAAGACAGAGTAAATCAGTGAATGTTGGTCCTCAGCACCCTGCACTTGTGAGGGTTTTCCACTGAGAGGCAGAGCATGGAACGGCTGCTGTCCATACCTAAGTGTTCAGTAATTAAAAGGACAACATTCTTGGGGGGAAAAAAATGCAAAAATCAAGTACAAAAGCTTTGTGTACGTACTTTCTACTAGAATTACCTCCACTACGAGGCAGGGCCTGTGACTGTCCCCTCTGTGCTCCTAGTGACCCAGCCAGGAGGCCAGCTCAGAAGAGGTCCTCCATTAATAGCCAGTAAATTGAATTAAACATGGATACCATCTGTGATACTGGTGTCCAGCTATCCTGTCTGGTCATCTATATGAAGGGAGGGTCCTCTTTTCAGTCAGAGAGAAGGCTGCCACTCAGTTTAGAAGAGTTTTGATATCATAAAACTATAACGATGGCATTTTGAAGAACCCAGGGAATCTCAGTAAAGATCAGGAAAGTTTCACAGAGGAGAGGGCAACTGGGTTAGGTCTCAGTGAGGGATGGGGGTAAGAAGGAAGGCATATAACATACATGAACAACCGTCGGTGGTGGGTGTCACTCCCGTTTCACAGTTCAGGAAAGCAAGAGTGAAAAACTCAAGTATACTGCACAGGCAAATGGCTGATTGAAAATTCCTATCTGGTACCAAAATGTCTACAGGCTTCTCTGGGAAAGTCCACTGAAATTTCAGCACCAAAATGAAGTTCTAAAAGATTAAGCGGGGGTCATCTGGTTCTAGCCAAGAACCAAATGACCTGCAGGCTACTGCTCTCTCCTGAGAAACACTGCAGACCTATTCCTTCCTTCCTCGGCGGAGGAAATGGGCTTTGCAAGCACAGGGATGGCATGTGCGGTGGCCATGGTGTGTGGGGAACTGCTAATAATCTTGTTTGGACTGAGCACAGGACTCATAAGGGCTAGGATGGAGGCAAGCAAGAGAGACTGAAGGGATTGCCCAGGAGAGGGTACAGGTAGACAGATCCACACTAAGCGGTTTGCATTTTATTTTCCAGACAACAAAAAGCACCAACTGTTTTTAAGTTGGGAGGTGGCACAATCGATTTTTGTTTTAGCAAATCCCTTTGGGGGCAACATGGAGGATCAGCTGGCAGAAAAGAAGCTGGAGGTGGGAAAATTATCCAAAGGCTGGTCCAATAATCCAGACAGAAAGTTTGAGCATCTGAGTGGGGGCTATGGCTATGACGAGAGCAAAGACTCAACTGACGGAGGCCACAAGGACAGGCCTGATGGGACCCGGATGTGGGCTGCTGCAGAGGGAGCGGAATCAAAGGTAGCTCCTTTGGGAACAGGTCGTCACTGGGAAAGATGTCAATGAGCTGTGAATTCAAAGCTCAGCAAAACTAACTCAACTTACAAAGCCGGTTCCCACCAGGGCTGGTGGCCAATTGGTCAAAAATACGGTCACTACAGTAAAACAACAACAACAACTAAACGGCACCTATAAATGCTTGACTGGGATCTAGCAATGGTTACCAATAAAGAGAAGAGCCTGATAGCAGAATACAGTTAATCAAGTCCCCATGCCATATTTTTAAATAACAGAAAAAAGTACATAAAGCTCCTCTTTCTCACTAGAAATATATTACTTTTAAGTATCTACATATCATCTCCACTGAGAAGAAGTCTCTACGGAGCAAAAACTTCCAAGTCCTGGGCTGGAATGGGTCTGGGCGCCTCATGCGCAGCCCTGGGCTTGCAGAGTAAGAGGGCTTGCTGGTTTTGTCCTTTGTTTCTTCAGCAGGTCAGTAAGGAATGGCTGAGAAGAGTTAGGGGAAAGGGAAAGAAGAAAGATTCAAGGGGCAAAAGGGGAAGGAAGGAAAGAAGAGAGAAACGCACACTATATTGCAAAAACATAGCCGGTATAAAAACCATCAGATTTTTTTTTAAAGCACTAATTTGATTTTGGTGGAGTTTCCTCTTTAAAGGAGCAGTGTTGAATGCATCAGCATGAGCAAGAAGATTCACAAGCAAGTTGCCTCTGTTTATAACTAATGTCAGCAGTAGGACCAGAGAGTCGTTCTTACCATGTTTCAGATGTAGGCAGCTGTCATTCTTGGACCTGTACCTGCAGAAAATTGTGTCTTTAACAAATTTTCATTGAAGAGGTTTTTGTACATTCCAAATACGTAGTAGCTACAACATCCTGTGGACCTGTTTGCTTTCCTTTTTATGGTTCTTATACCAGCCATTTTTATTTGTGCATACAAGTAGTGGGCCTCACTTTTAATGAAAGAAAAGGGGAAATAAATAGAACCTCACTGGTTGATGCCTTGAATTAACACCCAGGAAAGGTAAGCCCTATTGTCATGTTTTCTATTTTCAGAAAACCCAAGCCACAGAGAAGGTTCTCAAGGACACACATAAGGTAGCATATTATAAAATCAGAACAGAAATTGTTATTGTGAGGAGCTGTGCACACAGAAGCACAGCAGAAGTGTCAGAGAGGATGTAGACAATGAAAGCAAAAACAAGACAAAATCCACCACAGTTAACAACCAGGATTCCGGGGGACAGGGTTTGGGAAAGGAGCGTTCAGACGTACCTTCACATAATCACATTTAAAAGAAAGGTCTTTTAAACATTTCTAAAGACTCTCAGGAAGGAAAGCAGAGTTTAGAAAGTCACAGGGTACAGGTGCAGAATAAAGCAGGGTGCAGAAGATGCAGACTACTTTAAAAGGTGTTTGTCATAAGCAGGAGAACTGACTGGGAAGTCATATGGTGCCTACCTGATGTCGATTCCTGGAGTTTCTCTCTCTTCCTCTTCTTCTTCTTACCCTGGAAGAAGACGGCACACGGTCACGGTACAAATTAGATTGTGAACACAGGCAGGAATGGGACACAACAGAACAAAAGGCAGGCAGGCAACAAAGAAGGTGCCTCCTTCTCGCTCTCTTTACCATCTGTACCTAGAAACCGAGAGCGAAACGAGAGAGAAAGTTCTTACCTCTTTGTGACCTTTGTCTCTACCGCTCATGCTTTGCTATCGTACTAACAATGGAAGAGGCCTCCCACATACACACTAGGGTAATGACGTGCTAGGCCTGTGGCCACAGATGCCCATTCAAGCCAAGCCCACTTACGGAGGCATTCTGTTAGCAACCACCACACTTAGAACCCACTTCTGGTGGTGGTCATGATAAATCTTCCTTCCTGTCAGTTCCACCATGTAATTAAACATTCATGATACTAGGTGAAGACCCTTAGCCCCCATGGCACAGGCCTAACATCATCAAGGATAGCGGCAGAAAGGTAAGATTGAACCTGAGAAAATGAAAGGTAATTTCAAAGACCTATCTGGCAAATTTGGACCTTGTTTCCTAAAACACACAATAACATGAATACTCATGCAATCTTAAATACATCTCGAAATCACCTTCGGCACAGATTTACAATTTTAAGTCTCATTTATAGTGCTCCAATTTTCTGTTTTTCTTCATAATTTCCCCTAAAAAATAATTATAATAGGGCCTAGACACAGTACATATTCAATTTATATGTACAGTAAATGGCCAACCTGGATTAGGACGGTATTTTCAAATAACTGTAACAGAACACATATCACATCCAATAGTTCCAACTTACGTCGCTGTAATAATCACATTAACCAAGAACAAAACATAAAACTATAAGGTTACATTGAACATACTGTGTGAATATATAAAAGTCTGTATATTTATGCACCTCAGGATAGTTTTTCTACATGTCACGTGACCTGACCGCTGAAGCTTTAGCGCTTTGGAAGGTTGACTCAAACTAACCTCCCAAACAGCAGATATTCGTGACCCTGGGAAATGGCATATCAAAAATCATGGAGTCGTCTTTAACACTATTATTAAAAGCAGTCTGGGAGGAGGGGAACAGAGGGAGATCATACTTCTCCTGGGTTTCCTTCCTTTCAAATGGCATTACTGTGGTTTTCAGAAGACGCTATGAGGTGGTTTCATGTGTCAGGAACTTCTCCTCACTTTCTCCTCCTAGCTCCCATTTGCCTTTCAACACTCATCTCAAGAGCCAGCTCTTCCGGGAACCTTCTCAGCCCCACTCACCTCTCATCTCCTCCGGTCTGGTCGGTCCCCACCCCTCCCCCTCAGGCAGACCTCACCACCAGAACCCAACTCCTCCCAGCCCCTGTAGCAGGCTGTGTCCCTGAGGCCCTCACCACATGGCCCTTGGCTCCTAAAAGCACCACCTTAGCATCTCAGCACATCTCTGCCACTTTGCGCCATGCCCAGCATACATGACCGTGGCCTGAGGTGTCGGACTGCTAGCGTCTTTGAGAAATAACCTGCATTAAATTCTAGGTATGAACTAACATTTCATGGTAGACAAAAAAGACCTAAGTAGTTTGGATGTACTAATGTCAACTTACACAAAAAACTCATTCAGGTGTGGTAAAAATAAAAATATTCTTCATTAAAATCATATATAATACTGGGGATATTGAGCATTAAATTTAAAAGCTCTAACAATACAAATATCTGGCTGATCTCACCTAAGAAAATATATGCACTGCTGACTTATGAAAACTTCCGTTATAAAAGTTATAAAAAATAAACGGGCTAAGAACTGAAGTTATAAAATCTATGACGCCACAGAATAGAGCACTGTAATATTAAATACCTGAGATATAATATTTAATATGATGAGGATAGGGATAGCGATCTGACACCAACTGCTAAGATACAAGGCATGTGTCTTGTTTAAACGCCATTCCTATGCTGTTACTTTAAGAATAATCTCTTTAGCTAAAGCGCTATCACTTGATTAACTTCTGTTTACCTTAGTAATTAATAGGCTTATATTTATTGTTATAAAAATTGTATGTGACAAAGCTGGGTTTTCCCTTCATTCCAGGGGATCCCACAATCAAGTTATGCAAAACAATTTCCTTTAAAAATTGTGCAGAACATCTTTAAAGGTAAATTCATATTATGCTGGCTTTCTTCAAAACTACTTTCTTCTCATCTCCCCACATGGAGAAAAGGAGAGAGGGACAGAATATGTGTTTCTCTCTCTCTCTCTTTTTTTTTTAGATTTTATTTATTTGACAGAGAGAGAGACACAGCGAGAGAGGGAACACAAGCAGGGGGAGCGGGAGAGGGAGAAGCAGGCTCCCCACTGAGCAGGGAGCCCGATGCAGGGCTCGATCCCAGGACCCTGAGATCATGACCTGAGCCGAAGGCAGACGCTTAACGACTGAGCCACCCAGGCGCCTGTGTTTACCTCTTTTTAAAGTTTTATCCTTTACCTAAGATTCAGAAACAGAAACTTCCCTCAAAGACATTCAATAAGCAATGTTAAATCTGTACAAATTCACAGCACAGCATAGCCTTTGCATGGGTCAAATCTATCCAGAAAGATGCTAATTATTGCCCAGAGAACAGAAGCACAGCTCAGGGGAGAAAACTCTTGAATTACAGCAGTCTACTTAAGAAGGCGCTGGGAAGACTGTGCTAGCCTGCTGCAGAGAAGGCAAACTGCACAGATTTTGAAAGTCAGGTAGACCCGGGTATAACTGCAATTTAGCCACTATATGGCCGTGGACTAATTACTTAACCTGTCTAACCCCTCAATTTCCCCCATACTGCATTAAAATGCAATACTACTACTCATGACCCTAAATTATTACAAGGATTAGAAAATATCACAGAAAACATTTAAGACAGGTCTTGACAATAGACATATGGTAGTTATTAAAGGAAGCAAACAGGAGCTCAGGAGGGTCCAGGGAGCCGCTGCTCCTAAGTAGCAAGCACCATGACTCTTCCTTCCTGCGTCATAGTGGTAGCCAGGGTTTAAGCTTCAAATCCTGACCAGTAGAGACTTTCTGCAGAGCACATTACAGGAAACAAATGTGTTCCAAAAGTCCTGGTGTTCCATTATATGGGATGTATGACCTCAGACAGGGGGCCCCATAGGACCATCTACAGCAATGGTCACACATTAAATTATATATTAATGGCTTCACCCTCACCCTTTTTAAAAGGGACAATTCTACCTAATATTAAGGCTGTCCTACTTGGCTTTTCTAATGCCAGGCTCACATGGAACACTGAAAACGATCTTCAAAAATTTTAAATTAGGAGCTTAAATAATCAAAATTGATCCCTTCCATAAAGTATAAAACTGAAATATATAATTTATAATACACTTTCTCAGTAATAGCCTTTGCTGTATCAAGACCACGTTAGTAAAACCTACAAATTCTAAAGTAATAAAATAACGGGCCCTATAAATGGGGTATTTCTGGCCAACAAGGACAACTTAAAAAATATAATACCTACTCCATCTGAATAAAATATGTAATAGACATCAAGGTACAGTACTACGAAACAAAAAAATTCTTAAATCTAGCTTTAATTAGTCTGTGGCAAAACAGTCACTTGAATACATTCTTTTTTAAGAATTAGAAAATATCCTTTTGAAAAGAAATTTGACAATAAGTATCAAAGAGCCTTTATAATGTTTATATACTTTAACTCAATAATTCCACTACTGTGAATCTATCCTACAGAAATAATAGCCCTAAACACAGAAGAAAAATTGTTATGCATAGATATCTTCATTGTAGGATTATTTCTAATTGTAAAAAAAAAAAATAGTAACTTAAATGTCTAAAAACAGGAAAAAAATGGTTAATTGTGACATTCACTCAAAATAATGTAATATAGCCATTAAAATTGATATATAGAAACACTATGCTGTAACAGAAAAATGCTTATTATATATAAAAGCATTACACTAAAGTGTATGTACACACACACACACACACACAATTATATCCAAGTTAAAAAACCATATACACAGAAAAAATACCTGGAAGATAATGTAACTAGTTATTACTCATGTCACCTTTACAGGATGAGATTATGGGCTTTTAATTTTTATTTTAAAGATGTATTTATTTATCTGAGAGAGAGCGAGCACGAGCAGGGGGAGGGGCAGAGGGAGGAGAGAATCTCAAGCGGACTCCTTGCTGAGCGCAGAGCCTGATGTGGGGCTTGATCCCACAACCCTGAGACCATGACCTGAGCTGAAATCAAGAGTTGGCTGCTTAACTGACTGGCCACCCAGGCGCCTCGAGATTACAGGCTTTTTTAAAAAACTGCTTTTCACCAACATTTTTATGGATTTTTTTGGATTAAAGTTTTACCTTAAAAATGTATTATATAACCAGAGGAAAAAAAGTATGATAGCTCAGAGCTTTCCAAATGTAATATATCCATGAAATCTTTATTATAAAGTTCATTAACTTCCCAAAATAGGAAAGAGTACCGCCATTACATATACAGTAGTCCTCCCTTATCTGTCACTTTGCTTTCCACAGTTTTAGTTACCCCTGGTCAAGCAGGGTCTGGAAGCAGACAATGCTCCTTCTAATGTGGCGTCAGCAGGTCGAGAGCAGCCTAACATAACATTGCAACACCTACATCAGTCATCTCACTTCATGTCATCACGTTACCGTCTCACCTCCTCATGAGGAGAGGGGGAATACGGTACAATAAGGTATTTTTAGAGAGACAGACTACACTGACATAACTTTTAGTACAGTATATTGTTATGATTGTTCTATATTATTATTGTTAATCGCTTACTGTGTCTACTTTATAAACTTTATCATAGGTATGTATGAACGGGAAAAAACATAGTACATACAGGGTTCAATACTATTGGTGGTTTCAGGAATCCACTGGGGGTCCTGAAATGTATCCCCAGCGAAGAAGGGAGGATGGGGGGAGCCACTGTACTCTAAAACACATTTCCATCACAAAAGTAACAGAAAGGGGGCGCCTGGGTGGCTCAGTCAGTTAAGCGTCTCCCTTTGGCTCAGGTCATGATCCCAGGGTCCTGGAATCGAGTCCCATGTGGGGCTCCCTGCTCAGCGGGAAGTCTGCATCTCCCTCTGCCTGCCGCTCCCCCGGCTTGTGCTCTCTCTCTCCCTCTCTCGCTGTCTATATAAATAAATAAAACCTCAAAAAAAAAAAAAATACAAAAGTAACAGAAAGAATGAGTGAAAGTAGCGAGCTGTTGGTATGCAGAAGAGCTTACATAATTGTCTCTTGCAGACCAGCCTGGATACAGCTGCATATGTAGCTGTCTTTCCTTCCGTGCTAATTCGTAATATTTAGCCTGCTCTTCACGGGAGAGGGCATGCCACTAAAACAAAAAGAGGAAGGAGAACAAATCAAGTAAGCAAAAGAGAAATAATATTACATATTTCAAACATCAAAGAATGAAAATATTAAGCACTTAAACTCTGATTTATTTTTAAATGACAGAAGAGCAAGTCCTGCATAGACCCACTCGGAGTCTGGAGGTGAGAGTGCAACTCAAACTTTGGTCTCTATCCTGTTCTCCCATATCACATGGAACACATCAAAAGCAATTAAATAGCCGAAGTAAAATGATCTGTCACCCACTCTTTCTCTTTTCCAGTGTAAATTAGAACTTTCACTGGTGAACCTCAACACCCAACTTAGTGCTTTTTCAGTCTGTACCATATTCTGGTATTCAAGACCAAGTACCATTTATCTATGCAAAATGTGATAATTTCCAGATGTCTTTTCCACACAGATGCATCCTCACCTCACATGGACACTCTCCCACTCTGTCAATATGAAGGGTCTGAAACCTTGTTCCTATGATCCTGTCTATAAAGCAAGACGTCAAGTCAGTCTGTCTCTGTCCCATCACCCTCTCCTCACACTACCTGTCTAGAGGGAGCATACCAATAACACGGTCCAATCACATGTGCGCTCCTTATGGCTATGGTTTTTAGCTTCCTTCTGATGGAAAGCAAGGAGCACTATCTAGATTTCTTTTGCCATCTAGAATCTGAGACTGGAGTATCTAACCTGGAGAATGTAATGGCTGATATCCTCCTGCAAACTTTCCATTTCCCTTTTAATAATTGACATAATTATGTATCATATACAGCAAAATAGCTTGTGTACGCAAGGCATCCGTTCGGAAATTTAAGCAGCTTACATTTGCACATTGCTTTGCATATGTTTGCACACGACTCAATCTAGGTGCCCTAGCAGGCAGTTTTCAAGTATTTTCCCCACTTCTTCAGTGCTAGGATCTGCCAGTAGAACCTTCCAGGAGAACCGGCTGGGCTTTGGGGGACCAACTAGCCAGAGAGGAGGGCACGGAGGTGAAGCCACAGGAGCGGCAGACCTGACCCACACCACACACACCCACACCCTGGGTCAGCTCCCACCCGCCCACTCCTGCTCGCCCCAGCTCTAGGGTGCTAGGAGGGTCTTTCTCATTCATGGCTACCCTGCCTAATTGATTTTAATTCCCCTGTCCTAGTTTTAAAAAATAAGGAAAAGAAAAGAAAGGTGTGGCTGAACTGGAGTGGGGAAAGGACAGAGGAGTGAGGGAGAGGGGCAACGAAAGAGAAAAAGGTCTCCGGGAGGAGGCTCCTGAGGTATGGCTAGGCAGCTTTCCTCAAGAAAACAAACACCTGCTGCTCCTGTTTGTTTCAGGACCAGGGACCTGATCTCAAGAAGAACGCTGAAGCACCTTCCGCAGCACCCACCCTCCCACTCCAGCTTCCAGCACAGGCGGTGCCTAAGGGCAGGGCCTCGGATTCAGTTCCTCTGGAAGCCCCTGAAACCAGCCTGGGCCTCAGTGTTGGATAGGACAGATGGCTTATTTTTAAATCACTTTAGAAGTGCAGAGTATCAAGTAGTTAAGAAGCAGGACTTGGGTCCGAATCTGAAGGCAAATCAGGTAATATGCCTTTCTTTTAAAAAATGATGGGGGGCCGGGGGAGCCGGACATGCTGGGGAGGTGGAAGGAAAAAAACCCTGAAAAAAAAGTTACCTGAGACACAGTTCTTTGTACCCGCAGAACGAATACAATTAGTGAAATCAAGCCTAAGAAGGAGGCGTGTCTGAGGCAGTGCTGCGAGTTTAAACCAGGCTTCTCCCAACCACTGGCCTTGCTTAATCTGGAACACTGACCCAGTACTGAGACCTACATAGGGCAGAAAACAAACTGGACACAATGGAAAAGATCTGCTTTGATTGTCTGTTGGGGTTTTTTTGTTTTTGTTTTTTAAAGAAAAGACTGATCATTAATATTTACACAGTTCTGGTGCTAAATGTGATTGGCAAGAGGCAAAGTGTTACCAATAAGGAACAAACAGGGAGACAAAAAGGAAAAAAAAGTAAAATTATAACTTTTGTAAATTTGTTTATCCATTTGACAAGTCAGAACTCTCTTAAACTAATGCAATATACATCAGTATAATTTTATATAGTCTCTGTCAGCTTTATAACTTGCTGAGAAAACCTGAAATAAGTTTTATAAAATTTCTCTCTCAAAATATGTATGGAGGTTAGGTCTTCTACCCAAACAACCAGTTATTTTTGAGTTAAAATGGGACATTTAAGTTGACAAAATGATCCCAGCTAACAAAACTAAGCAAAATGCAAGGAGAAAAAGGCCACGAACTATTTACTTGAATTTTCAGTTGCTTTTAGTTCCCTGGTATTTCTAATATTTTTAATCTACCCACAAATAAAAGATCATTTACCAGAGTAAAACAGTAGGTAAAACAATGGTATTAAAGCCTTGTAAGTGAAAACAAAAAGTCTAGTACAAACAAGAAATATGGTCTTTCTTTATAGGAATTTCTGAAACACAATGGGCTTTTAAAAACACTTTTCTATCTCTTGCTTACTGAAAAACTGAATTTAAGAAAAAAAAATCAGATTTCATTGTCAACATTTCCCAAGTTGTTGGGAAAATACCAATTTAACTTTAGAAAATGTATACAGTCCAAGATAAAAAAAATTCTCACAATAAATTTGCAACAAATGGACTTTCCTTACAGCCTGGAAGGTCTGAAAAGGCTTCTTTTAAAGTAAGATTTGTGGTATTATTATTTATAACATGAAGAAGAAAACTTTAATTCAAATGACTGAACATTTCTTTTTAGATATACAGTATAAATGAATAAAATCAAAAAGATAAAATGTGCCAGAATGGATTTAAGTTCTACTTTTAAGAATTCTAATTATCCCAGTGTAAAACTTCATGATTTTAAAGCAGGAACTTTAAAGAACTAGCAAGGACTACCCTGCCAGAGGGGAGTTATGAAAGGATAGAAAACCTGATCTTAATCAAAGATCTCAGAGACCTATAAATAGAAACAGGTGTCCAAATCAAAGACAGAGAGAGATCCCAAATGAGAACCATCTTTTAGGACACACGCTCTGATCTGGGGATCATTAAGGGAGCTGAGAAAGTAGCAATTGTTGGAAATGTGCATTAAAAATAGGAAGCATACCTCCGTATCATATCCTTACTTACTCTCTCGAGCAGGAAAATAATTCCCATTGGAGGGCCAGGGGACCTTTAACTCAAAAACGGGAAAAAAGCTAAGAGTTTTATATAAACTGAAAAAAGAACATCAACGCTTCTTTCCCTCTGGCTTCTTCTTTTAAAGGGTCAGGGGGAATGGTCATCAGCCTTTAAACTTTTAAGGCGACGTTCCTCAAAGATGATGGGAATCATTTATCCCTATGCTCTGGCTTGGGAAATCACTGTAATTATTGTTATTAAGTGTTTAAGAATCCACAGGGAGGGAGAGTATTGTACATGGGGCACCAAGAGAGCTATAATCTGCCACCACACCCTACCCCCTGAAACCCTGGTGTCCTGCAGATTGGAAATAACTGCATTTTTATTCTATCCAACAGGAATCGATAATGCAAGAGAGCTTACTTCCCTCTATCTCTTCATGTGGCCTGGAAATCTTCTGCATGTCTTCCATTATGAATGTCGAAATTTATTAGGTTTGTATCAAACATGGTAAAAACAGCTAAAACACGATCATCTAAGTTTTACAAAGGTCGTTAGACCTTTCTCGCCTAAATGTTCACTTACAAATCATGAATTTCTTGAGAGGTTGCAAAAACAAATACATAAGGTCATAATTTAAGTAACCTATCACACATATATGAAGAGCATCAACAAATTAAAATGAAGCATTTCTAAAATTATAATGTAATATTAGAAAAATTCCAATTTTTTCCACCACTCCTCAGATACCTAACGTTTTAAAACCTTTTCAATCCTGAGAAAAGCACCTGGAAAGATTTACTGGCCTCTGGGTGGTGGTTGGATAAAGAAATCTTAGAGTGCCTGTTCTAGTTGTAGCCTAGTGCCTGGTATACGGTAGGTGATCAGAAAAGTATCCTGGCACGAGTAAAAGAAGGAATGAAAAGAAAGGAGGCAATGCAGAAACCACGCACATATACACTTTAAGACCCAGAGAGCAATTTTTCTAGAATGAAGACTTCTCCAGCTCATATAAATTCGTCCAGTTAAAGCTTCTGAGTAGAACAGATCTACTTCTGTCTTGGAAGGAGTGGCCACCTGTGTTTGCCCGGTTTCTTCTAGAAGCGTGGCTGGTACTGCAAGGCCTTTCTACAGTTCCCTATGTGGGCTAAGTGCTTTCTTGCCTCAGACACGAGTGCACACACCTGTCACTCCATCTGGGGAGGGTCCACCTCTCCCCACTAATCACGTGGTTAATTTCTACTCCTCATTCAGGTCTCAGCTTAAATACCATTTTCTTAGAGGGGCACTTCCCTAGCCCCCTGTTATTCTTTCTCATAGAATCTTACTCTTTACATTCACAGTATTTATCACAATTTTAATTATACACTGGTGATTATCTGTCTAGCATCTGCATCCTGTCACAAAACGTTAAGCTCCATGAAGACAAGGACCCTATTTTATTCAGCAATTATTATCTAATGCCTACTAGAGTACCTGGCACATAAAAGACACCCAATAAATGGTAACAGGAAAAACAGTTAACATTTACAGGAGGTTTTCTATGTGCCAGGTACAATCTAAGTTGTTAACAATGCATTCTATCGTTTAATCCTCCTGAAGATTATTATCCTATCTTCTGTTACTTCCCAAAGTGGCTGTGATTATACAAACGCATTCTATGATCACCTTTAACGAAACAGTTCCAAGGTCACCATAAACATTTATATCCCACCCCCCTACTTACCCTTCTGCCTAGAATCTGGTTGATAGCTGCACTTTCTTTTAAAGTACACTCAGCTACGACATTCGCTCTCATTTCTTTCATGTATAACATAAAAGCATTCAGAGGCTTCTTAATGTGAGGTCTTTTTGGCTCCTGTTCCTTTCTCTGTTCATGCTGAGGCTTCCTAAAAGGTGGTTGGGATGGTGTGGGGGGTGGGGAGGGAGGGACAGGGGAAGGAGGACATGGGAGGAGAGAAGCAGAGCATCTGTTCATGTCACCAGTCAAACTCAGGCCGGGGACAACTCTCTAGGAGCTCTATAAGCACCCAAAACAGCATCAAATTAGAAAAACAACTCAGTAGGGGTAAGGATCCTTTGGTTTGAGAAAGTTTACCTATAGCTATAGGAGTGTTTGACGAAAAATGGGCCCTGAGCCTGCGCTTCTTGGTTACCTCAGGAAAAGCCAAACACATAGTATGGGTGGTTATTCCTCTTTCAGAACTGAGGTTCTTAACTTTTTTGGGTCAAGGGCCCCCTTGAGAAGCTAATGAAACTTTAGACTCTCTGCCCCAAACAAATGTATGTTGGCTTTGCCTACATGTGCAGGGGTTTTATGCACTATTATATGCACTCTGCCACCCCATCCTCCCGTCCCGGTCTACAGACCCTAGACTAAGGAGTTCAATTACTAATCTCTTCAGGGAATTTAGTCCTGCTATAACAGCCTTAGACAACCCTGGCCTGACAGGGGATCCTGGGCTTGGTTTGCCCCTTTCCCTTGAATTCTGTGCTTTTGAAGCCTCGAGCAGGGTTAAGTGCATGTCGGAAGGAAATGCATGGAGCCCTCCGGCCTACTGCCCCCAGGTACCATCAGGTGCAACAATCAGAACCCAATTAAAACCTGGTAGTGAATTGCTAAACAGCTCAAGATTATTCAATGCCCACACTCTGAAGATTACTCCATTTTGGTGAGGTTCCCTTGATCTTTTGAGGTCTGTGCTCCATTCCAATCTTAAAATCAGTGCACTGAGTATCAAGCTGCTTAAAGTCCTCAGGGGCAGAACTTTCAAGACAGAGACACACTGATTTTCATAATCAAAGAGAGGGAGGAAATGTTCAACAACAGCAAGACGAAATTGTGTTGAAATCCTCAGTTTGTTAAGGCATTCACAGGTGAAACCATACGCATACTCACACGTGCATTAGGTCGCTGTCAGTGTGGGGATGCTCCTGTTTGACCTGAGGCGTTACAATAGCTGGATGAGGGATGCCAGTTGTGTGGGGACCAGGAGGACCAGGAATCATATGATGGGAAAACCTGAAAGAAGGAAAGAAAGGAAAACATATGTACTAGTGGCTGTTGTAGCAAAAGGAGGCAGACTTCTGAAACAATCCACTAACTGCTATTGGCTGAAAGTGAAAACACATCTCTACACACAGGAGTAATTATGAATTAGAGTGGGCCAACAATTAATTTCTCTCTGTATTCAAGTGGAAATATTTATACTTATTCTGTGTATAACAGAATTTTTTTCAAACTAATAGAATCAGACATTTTTCCTGGGAGGGCTCTGGGTCGTAGAATTAAAAAAAAAAAAAGTCAATTTTCTTGCAAAGCAGTTTTCAAAGAAGAATTTCAGTAAATGTAATTGCTGGAAACATAACACTTTATTAGGATTTAGCTTTTTAAATGATTTTTAAATGAAAGCTAAAGACACCACATTAAAATATCTCTGCCTACATTCCTAAGCAAACTGTCGCATTAAGTCTTCTCAGATGGTTGGCTTCTTTATTGATATCTGGAGAGAACAACTGAGAAAATAAGGGATGGGAAGTTTGTTTTCAGTCCCCAATTGAGTAAAGCTGCCATCAGCATCTTCTAAAATAATCTTCTATACAGAAAGAAAGTACTATTTGAAAGATCTAGTCTTATGGAAAACTGGTAATAAAATTAAAGGAAGGCTACAGTTCTGCACCAGGTAAAAACTATACACACTAAAAAGGCTTTTCTCCTGAGTACGCTTGGTAGAGCATTAAAAAAATCTTTAAATATCCACAACCGTACAACACAAAGGAGGGCAACTGCCATGCAAGAAAAATAAAAGTACTTTCAATAAATGCTTTGATAAATTTGAATATGCTTTAGACATTTGTGCTTTTCAAACGGTTTTATTTACTTATTTATTTAGAAGTAGGCTCCACGCCCAACGAGGGGCATGAACTCACCACCCTGAGATCAAGAGTTGCGGCGTGCTTTACTGACTGGGCCAACCAGGTGCCCTGTTTTTCAAACTCTTTTAAAGTGAACATTTAATTCAACAAGAACAATGTTCTCAGGTCTTTTACCACAGTCAGCACAATTAATTCCTTCATCTGGGAAGGAAAGAAGGAACTCTGCTTAGATCAGAAACAAATTTTTAAAAATTAAGGAGGCATGGGAAAAATACAAATATTTTGATTAAGTAATGATGCTCTGCTACATGTACTGTTTGCAAAGATACATGATGCTGGTTATTTGCATCGGAGAAAATCCAGTCACCCAAGAGTTCTTAAAATGTTAAAAGGTGTAAAAATATATTTTGGGGGAAGGATATTAATTTCATCCCCCTCAACCAGCTCGATTTCCAATTTACTGAGCACATAATGATTTTTTAAAAAGCTGAAATTCTCCCCAGAAATAGCCAATTTCATACCTATATAATAAAAAGTGAAGATTCACAACCAACTGCTAGCCCAACAGCTTGACTTCCAGCACAATAATGCTAGCTCCCTTGAATAAGCCACATCGAACACGCAGAGGATGCACAACAAATGTGCGTGTACATCAAGCACAGACACCATCCTTTCCAGAAGCAAAAGCATTTACACAGAGCAGTGTGGCTGGCAGATCTCACAGAGCTTCGCTTGAACTAAAACATGTCCACACAGGGCCTGATTCACACACTAGGACACACACCCCGCATGGCCTGACAGCCAATAAGCACCATTCTTTCTCTTCTGACAGCCTTGGTCCAGGAAGGCTCTCAACTCCCTGGGCATTTTCAAACACTGTAGCATTAAACAGATACAACTTTCCTCAAAGAAAGCAAATTACAGAACTCAGACCAAACCAGTCTTTATCCTCCCCCTTACCCCACTCCCAGCATATTTTGAATCAAACAAGCTCTTCTTAGAATGTCTGCTTTCAGGGCATTTCACATCCCACAGTCAGGTGGCAATGAATTCTTTTGGATGCACCGTTTCCTGGGTGTTGCTGAGCCCATCTCCCCAAGGGCTGTGGCTGGTGCTGGTGGGGTGCAGCGTTTGGCTCCACCCAGGGCTCTCTGCGACACCTAGTGTGGGAGCCAGGCACACTGCACAGACAGACGCGTGGCTGAGTTATGCACCCTCCTAGCCAACCGAGAGGCAAGCAGAGGCGCACAAAATGCAAGCGCAAGAAGAGCAACTTGTCCTGGGGTGCCCAGTTTCCACCTCCACCTACCTGGACATGGAAGTGTCGACTGACAGTGAGGATGGATAGGGTTGCCTGAATCCTCCCGTGATGGGATATACAGGCTGACCTTGCCTGAGGTCACAGAAGAAAGGAACCCATCAATGACAAAACATGAGTTACCAACCAGCAATAAGGGTTTGATGAGGAGAGAAGAGGGGGTATTCAGAAAGAACTGCGTGGGGGTCATTACAGAGCACAGCATTTCTTCAGGTATCCAACTGCTTCACTTCTTACTCTCCACCCAATCAAAGCACCATTTACCCTGAAGAAAATCTCCCACCCTCAACTTGAAAAGCAAACCAGGCCATGAATGACCTTTTACCCCTTCCTCTCTCCTGACCCCACTAACGCTTTGAACAAAATAGGCATATAACACATGTTTACTGAATATAACAGAACCGTGAGAATGGTGAAATAACTACTTTTAGAATCTTTAAGAAACTTCAGGGAAGGAAAGAAAGGGGGGAAAATTTATATAAAAATGAACAAATATTTTAAAAACACTGCACTCCCCCACCCCTTCATATACCCAAATAAAAGATCAATTCATTGGAATTACTCCCTCTCCACTCTGAGAATCCCATCTCTCTCTGTTTTTCCCTACATCTCACATTTCTCATTTACACAATCTTTATTCCCAGCTGCCACTCAGCACAGGATTACTGCCCCTAAGTAGTAAGTTCAGACAGAATAATTGATGTAGGTTTGGAAGTATGTGCACAATCAATTAAACTCAAACAGTTGACTGGGAGATTTAGTGCTAAAGAGAGAGAGAGCGAGCGAGCGAGCTGGAATTTCCAAGGCAGGATGACCCCTTCTTGCTGAAGAAAGATAACATAAGGATGTCAAGGTAGGGACTGGGGCAGTGATGGGGGCTTTGGAGACAGAAGGTCAGATAAAGAAAGGAGAGGGTTCCTCTGCTAAAGCTGAAGCAGTGTTTCCATGGAGTGAGCAGCGGGGAGGAAGGGATGGAGAAGGAATGGGAGTGGGATGGGGGTAAGCTCTGTGCTAACAATAACATGATAAAAATGGGCTGCACTACGTACGTAAAAGTCTTTCTTCCAAAAATATATTTCCTTTCCTTTACCTTTATAATTTAAAAAATTTTGAAAAGAGCAGTAAGAATTTTTTAGAAATAAACAAAATAGAGTGTTTGGATTCTGAAGAAAGGAAGCCCAAACATCAGGTTTTCACTTGTCTGAACTCAAACTGGTGCTTACTTTATTAACAATCAAAAAATGCTTTTGTATTTTTGAATTTCTAGTTGCCATTTCCTTCACTTGCTCATTTTATAAGCAAAGACTGATATTCAGTGTGTCTAAGTTTGTTTCAAAAATAAGTTGTTCATAAAAAACTAGACAAGAAGAACCACACTGAGCACTTTGTATAGGCATAGCAAATGCCCAAAGCCACAAATTGAATCCATAAGACTTTAAGCTTCAAAGCAAATGCTACACATTTTCTACACATATTAGCAGAGGGATTCAATCCATTTCAAAGTCTGTATATTTTTTAATCTTTCAAATTGAAATGAAATAAAGTTAGCACCTTGCTTGTTGATGTGAAATTTCTTCAACTCCACAAGTGTTATCATTCATAAAGCTGATTTCCATGAATAGAAAGAACATATGCTCAAATGCCTGACTGAAGGCTACAGGAGGGATCTTACCAGCCAAGAGGTGGGGTAATCTGTCCAACACCACCTGGAGACAGGGGATAAAAGGTAGGGATCTCAGGAGCTGGAGGATGTCTGGACATGCCTGTTCAAAAGAACAATGGAGAAGTAGAGTTTTCAGATTCACAGGACATTGGACTATAAGAATAAAAGAAAAGCAATAAAATGCTTTATGCCATTAATACTTAAGGTCTAGCATGAAACAATGCTTATTGGATGCATTTAATTGCAGTCAGTCTGTTAGCCTTTCTCAAGATTTCAAAATCTGAAAAAATAGGTCCTAAATAGGACATCTTGAGGAACTCTTAAAGGAGTAAATAGGCTGCTGGTAAAACAGTGACCACAGTAAGATTTTTAAATTATTTAGTTTGCCCTCATTATTCCACTTTGGTTAAGAAAATGGTAGACAATTGTCTTGTGTAGAATGGAAAATGACAGCCTTCATAAGTAGATGGTCTGCCATGGTGCTCAAGGATTAGGTAAATTGCCACTTTCATATTTTCATTGGCTCCCTTATGGACACATAGATTTGGGAAATGTGATACCTCAGAGGATCAAAGATTAATTAGGAATCATCTTCAGCCCCATAATGGTCACATTTGATATGATTCATCTGGTCTCTGCCACTTCAGCTTCAACTAAGCTCTTCATCAAGTTGAGTCCTCTGGGCTCCAAGGTCAAGCTGTTCTGGATTAGTTGTATTCCACAGAAAATGAGAATGCCACCAAATTGTTTCTTGAGCTCACACTCCCCGGGGGCACACTGCCCTATAACTGTAAAAACCACCTAAAGATTATACCTAATCCTAGTCCCAAATGACATCTCTTTGTTTAGGCAAAAAATTTTGAAAACAGCAGTAAGAATTTTTTAGAAATAAACATCAAACTGGCATTTTTTTTTTAAAGATTTTATTTATTTATTTGAGAGAGAGAGAATGAGAGAGAGCACATGAGAGGGGGGAGGGTCAGAGGGAGAAGCAGACTCCCTGCTGAGCAGGGAGCCTGATGCGGGACTCGATCCCGGGACTCCAGGATCATGACCTGAGCCGAAGGCAGTCGCTTAACCAACTGAGCCACCCAGGCGCCCCAAACTGGCATATTTTACCTTGGGTACAGAAAAGGGACATATGCATAAAAATGCAAAATATAAAAACTTAGAATCTGTGCATTTGGGGGGAAAGTGATTCTGATTAGAAAAACGCCACAAGTTTCTTTATATAGCTAATCTGGCCTAAAAAGGCCACTTCCATATATGAGCATGCATTTCCAGGTTTAACACCCAGAGTATGCATTCAATGGTTGTATACTGACCAATATGTGGAATCAGGTGAGCATATGAAAGATGTTCTTTATTCTGTTTTTTTACTGTTTAAAATGCCTATGGGTTTCATTTGGGTCTTATAAGATATTTAAAGTTTTGAACATATGGGAATGACTTAAGAAGTGTGGCCTTCAAAGTTGGTGTTAATTCAACTCTGAAGTTAGGACAAATTATTACTCAACTCTTACAGGAAGCAGGTAGGAAGAAGGTTTTTAATCCTCAATAGAGAGCTTACATGAGATTATCTCGTTTTGCTGTTTTTAAAAGATTGTCTCAAAACACCCCCCCGACTTTTTGGCTAGAAGTGCCACTACTTTGGGGTCACAGCAGACCCCAAATTTCATACTCTGGGATTTTTTTTTTCTTGGGTCTGGGGAGGTTTGGGCAGTAGGGGTGAATCTAGTGGAGCCTACAATGATGATTCTTGACATGTCAGAATCACTGGGCCAACTTGCTGCCTGCCCCCTACCTTTGAGATTCAGAAACCTCCCCAAACCTCAGGGTCTGCAGGGGGACTGCTCAGTTTAAAACAAACAAACAAAAAAACCAGACTAACTCAGAAGAACTTTGGAAGCTTTGTGGAAATTTGAGCTTGAAAATCATGACTACAGGTCACAGACTACCAGAACTGTCTACTTTAATCCCTCTGTTTTGCAAATAGGGAAACCACGGTCTGCAATGATTAAGTGATTACTCAGGCATCCTGTTTAGGTACATAGAAAATACGTATTTTCCTGGAATTTCATCACTGGGATACAGAAGGTAACTTGCTTGCAATCACATAGCTATGCAGACAAGCCTAAAATCTTGCTCTCCACTCTCGTCCATGTTCCATGTAAGCCTGGAAACCCTGCAGCAGTGATTCTGTGTAGGAGCAGGACTGATGCAACTGAACACAGTACAAACCAGTTGGATTTGGGTTTACGGCTCAAAGGAGGAAAGAGGAAACTACATTTACTTAGCACCTGCTAGATTCTAGTTCTATGCTGGTATTTAGTTTGACGGTTTCTATTAAATAAATTCCTCCTCACATTTCAAATACACCGCTCTAATGTTTATAGCTCTGAGAAATCCTTCTTCCCTGTTTGAAACTACAATGTTTTATTTGTACTTTTAACATGGTACTTAAGGTGTTCTTCATTTTGTTTTATAGTTAGTTTGTGCAAATGATTTCCTGCATGAGCTTATATACTGCTTGGAAAAAAGAGACGTTGTTTTACCACTCTAGGTATCCAACTACAGTTGTCTCCAGAGGAGGTTCTCAATAAAGACTTCTGAATGACTGAACAAATGAACAAGCGAATTAAAAGTGTTTGAACAGACCCATTCTTCATTCTGGGTCAATATTGCCAAGCATTTTGCACGTATATACTTGCATGTATATACAAGAGTACATGATGTGGCTTAGGGTCATTACATGAGCAGAAAATGGATCTGTGTTTTTTATATAGCCTATTGTTATGGTAAGATCCCAGAAGTGTGTGCCTCTCCACCAACTGCTAGGCTAGTGAAGACACTTTTCATATCATTCATTTAACTAGTATTTATTGAATACTCACTATGTACTAGAGGCCAGACACAGCACAGCCTTAACAATTTTTAAGCTTTTATAAGTAACTTTGATAATTATGGATGAAATGATTCTGGAGTCAGACTTGTATGGATCTATCAATTCTGCCACCCACAAGCTACATATCTTTGAGGAAGCTACTTAATTGTTATTGTTCTTTAAAATCAGTATAAAAATGGAATAGGGACTGTTGTGAGGAATAAATGCATGAATACATGTAATACAGTAAAGTGCTATGTGAGTGTTTGTGGTTATTTATAAGGATACAGTGGGTAATACAAAGACATAAACAGGTATATAAACCTAGTATTTCTCCAAATCTCTTTTTAACATTTTTACCAGATATAATGAGAAGAAAATGACTGGCATTAGCTTCCTCTCCCCTTCCTGCACCCGCACACATACCTCACACCAACACACAGGGAGGAAGGTAAAAATGAATGTGCTGCCTACTGTGAAATTACCCTAGGTATTTTCCTACAAATGAGAATGAGTTCTGCTGACAAACGGTTTATATTTATTTGATAGTTCTATCTACCGTTAGAGTATGGACATGATACTGTTTTTTTTTTTTTTTTTTTTTTAAATAAAACTAACCAGCCTCCTAGGAACTTTGAAATTAGTAACTCTGACCTCAGTACCACCACGTTCTAACTAGTTTAGCTACATAATATAACTAAAAAGGCCGGCAGTATGAGAGAAAGAGAGTAAAAGCAAGAGACCTAGTGAGCTTTTTATTTATTTTTTGGTGATGAATATGACCAAGTGGAATGATATAAACCCAAAATCATGTAAATTAGTTCTTTTCAAACCAAAGTTTATATATCCCCAGAGATAAATGGTGACAAGGTATGTAAAGTCTTTGTTTACAAAAAAGTAATTAAAAACACTAATTAACACAAATTAACAATAATTAAGACAAACACAGTGTATGGAGTAGAATGCAACAATCACACAAATTTTTAGGCCAAAATAAGGACTTCAAAGACTATGCAGTTTTCTGATCATGCCCCCTTGTTCTTTCTCTAGTTCTAGAGAGTTTAAAAATTAAAAAAAAAATTTTTTTTTGAGAAGCAATGATATAAATTACAATTAGTAAGGCAAAACAAGGTAGGGCAGCAGAAGAGATGGAAACAAGAGAAAATATAAATGTAATTGGTAGCTAGTCAAAAACTTGTCTTTTTAAAAATAGAACCGTCCTAGAATTCTTGAAAGAAAAAACTACTGGACCATCATGTGTTATTGTTTAAAATAAGTTTGTTTCGGGCGCCTGGGTGGCTCAGTTGGTTAAGCGACTGCCTTCGGCTCAGGTCATGATCCTGGAGTCCCGGGATCGAGTCCCGCATCGGGCTCCCTGCTCGGCAGGGAGTCTGCTTCTCCCTCTCCCGCTCCCCCCTCTTGTGCTCTTTCTCTCTCTCACTCTCTCTCTCAAATAAATAAATAAAACATCTTTAAAAAAAAAAAAATAATAAGTTTGTTTCAAAGTGCTTAAAACAGGGTCTAGGACATAGTAAGCACTATGCAATTATTAAATAAATAGTTTAAAAACAGGTAAAAAAAACCACTCAAATTCTTTTTGCTAATAGCTGGTTTGAGGTTTTTATATCTATCTTTAACTGTCATCTACAGCTTTAAAGGTCCCCAGATATGTATCTCTAGCTCAGATATTGCTCTGGGATGGTGACCCATAAATTATCTACCCCTTCTTTCCCTCTAGATACCTATAAGGCACTTGAAATCACCAAGACCAAGGTCATGATCTTCCCTCTTAAACTCCATCTTCTTCCTAAAATACATTATCTTAGTTCCCTTTCTCACCATATGTCCTCCGATCTGTCTTGGATGTTTCTTACTCTTTGGAGGTCCTCGATAAAAGGAAGTAGAGGAAGGATTGGAAATGAGGAATAAAACAGAGGCAACCGGGACACATCTGCATGGGTGATTCTTAACTTCCCTAGGTAAAGGTACATAGTTTCACTCAAGCCAAAGTCCAACAGTGACTGAGTCCTCAAATAAGCTGTCTGTTTTAACAATGGATGGAAATGAAGGCATTACAGATTTAACCTACAAGAGCTCATAGTAGTGGAAAAAAACATCCAGCCTCTGAACTCCACTCTTTTTTTACACTTAAAAATTTTATTGTCCACTGTGGGTCAACGATTGGGCTGGACAAAAGGGTGAAATGCTGGTGGTGGCATTTTTACACCTTTACATTCTCTGCCTTCACATGGTTCTGTAGGATCTTTTATTTTGAACTTCTAAAGATCCTGTTGAGGTCCAAGTGTGTATGCACCTGGAAAGAAAAAAGGCCATCCTGCAAATTTATCCTCAAAGTGTGCTCTAAGCAGAATGAACCAGAAGGCTTAGAGAACCTGAGCTCTGAGTCCTACAGCCAACCCACACTCATACCCATCAGGTTAGAGAAACCAGGCATTTTGATTTTTTAGACCTCTTATGCTGTATGTTCTTCTGTAAATGATAAAGCAGCAGAACTGAGTAATAATGAAGAGAAGTAAAATAGGATTCATGTTACTTTGACTTTAAACTGAGATGGTTTTGTATTTTATTATTATATCTAAGTTGGTGCTGGCAAATAACAAAAAGAGGATAAAACGTAAGGACCAAAATGAAAAGAAATCACAAAAGACTTAAAAAGATAACATCTGAAGTAAAAATCTCCTATTTTGTCCCCTTTCTAACATTTTTCTAACACTACCATCAACACTTTGTACATGCAATAACTGAAGACTGTAGGGGGCACTGAGGACTGAATTTTTAGTATATCTGTACAACATACTGGTTTATACTGTGGATCCTAGATTTTTAAAGCTGTCACTTCGAAAATAACCCCTTTATTTTTTCTTCTTCTTTTTTTTAATCCTGAGAAATAAGAGAGGCAACAACAAATTCTTGTGGGCTTATAAAAAACTGCTATCAAGTTAATTCCTCATCTCCTACAAATACATTTCGATCCACACAGTGACACAGAGCAAAGACACCTGAAAAGGCACTGGAGTGATGAGATGTGGCTCCTCACTTATTGAGAAAGGCCTAAGGAGGCAGGGTCTCTCACCTTGTTTGGAGTTGACATCTGATGGGAGGTGTGGGGGGTGTGATCCTGGAGAAAAGTGCTCGTCGCTGTACGTGATGAGGGGGGTGAGAGGATGAACCGCGTGCGAGGGCTGCACCACGGGCACCTTATTTGACTGCAAAGTAACCACAAGGTCAATGGTTAATAGCAACACCCAGCTCCTGTCTCCTCTCCCAAAGAGAAAGTCACGCAGTAGCAGTAGCTGGACATCGGCATAACCCAAGAATCATCTCTGTCCTCATTACATCTTCAGAATTTTTCCATGTTAAGTACTCCTCAAGTACATGAATATCCCATCAAGAGACTATCAGTTATTTAATCAGTGTCCTTTGGAGATTTAGGTTGATTACAATTATTTCATAGGACATGAATTTCTGTATGTACATATTTATACTTCTTTTTGGATTATCTCCTCAGGTTATGTTCAACCAGGAGTTACTGGAGCAAAAGTTACAAATGTTTCATAAGCTCTTTTTATTCATTACATATGTCTGGCAATAAAAAGGCACTCAACTCTTCAATGAACAAATGAATGAATAAATATTACCAATAAACAACCCGATAAATATAAATTTGCTGTACTGATATCCCCTTAGTTTACAGAATTTGTAATTCTATAATTGTACATCTTTAAGAACCATGTTACAGCACTTTTTTTTTTTCATGTCTTATAGCTTTGTCAATCAAACATGACCATCCATTATGCTTTAGCATTACTCAGTTCATCTTCAGGTTCTCTAGTTTCTAGAAGTCTTAAATGATAAAAGGGAATTTCTAATCTTGAGTTTAACTGCATAATACGAAATATGGCTTGTAAGAACACTTTAAATCGTTAACATTTTATGTATTTTGACATTTTATATGTCTTATATAAATTTAAAAAACAAATTTTATTATTGAATTTGGAAGTCTAAAATTACCTAACAATAATACTTTTTAAAGGGTCAGGTTATTTTTTGGACTTCATCAATTTGAAATCTGGGTCTCTTTATTTGGTTAAAGTTGAATTTTTTTCTCTCTTCTACCCCCCAAAAGTGGTTGCTAAGCAAATCAAGTAATGTAAACAAGACTCAGGCAGTTTAACCTGATTAGGGAGATTGTTTTTTATAAACTCTATACCCCCTCCCCCAAAAAAGAAAGTAAACTCAACACAATTATAAACATGCAAAATATATATCTGATTTTAAACTCATCTACGAATTACAGCAGTCCCAGGAAGATCTCTATTTACAAACACTACAGTAATAAGTAATTGTGAATTTAAGAGGAATAAAATACAATGAATTTTGAATATTCACTAAGTAGCAGACATGTCTTCCCCATAATTAGTTTGAATTAGTGAGATTTTTACTGTGCTATAAACTAAAATGCTTGTGAAATCTGTTTCTCCAGAAGCAAATATCTTTATTAAAAAAGAAATTGAGGAAGTACTTGACATCTGCACAGTATAAACTGCTTAAAATGTAGGTCCATATCTGAATGGCTGAGGGCCCTGTAACACAATTGTTGTGTATGGTGGTGTGGCACCTACGACATACATGCTAATTTAAATTTGATTTTTTTTTCTTTACAAATTAGATATAAAAAGTATGTTGCTCCAATGGGTAGGACTACCCTCAGGAGAATTAGGAACAATTATCCTAGTAACACTTAATTCTCTTTACAGCTAGTAATATTAATTCTCTACACCCTATCATTACAACCTCTACCCAAAAAAACTTATTAAAAAAAAAAAGGAAGGGGGAAAAAATCACCCATTTTTAGACATTGATATAGTTTCCATACTAGATTTTCCCTGTTTTATAATGATCAACTCCTCTCTAATGGCAGAACTTGCACAGCTCATATAGCCCTGGGCATTTATTAAATAGAGCGCCATTATCAGAGCCCCATGCCTTTTCTCTACATACCTCAGCACAGACATCTATGCATATAAATGTGTAAAAGGTTAAAAAAATGTTTCAATGCTTTTCAAGTGTTAATGATGCAGTTTGCCAAATATACAGAATGAGCTTCTTAAATACAAGGAATTTAGAATGCTAGAGGAGGTGGGGGTGGGTACAGAGATAGGAGGATATTATTACAAACCCTTTTTAAAATGGAAACAAAAATCTCAACACCCAAATGCTAAAATGAATATATTTCAACTCCACTAAACTGCTTTGAGTTTCATTTCAAAAGTCTCACAAGAAGCATAATTGCCAAGCAATCTACAAAGGTACTTTCTTAGAGTGCTTACAAAGAGGAAGCATTGCAGAAACCTTCTAGAAATATATATATATCTATATATATATATATTTTGCATGCCTTTCTTATTTCCAGAGCACCACCTTAAGGAACCTGCATTAGCAGGCAGCATCTTCTTAACGTCTGACCTATCCCTCCAGTCATATAGCTCAGAATCTGGTGCCATGAATTTTTGCTAAATTATGCTATCCTTGCTCTCCTCTTAATTTTACGGTTTTCAACACAGATTTGCTTTCCTGTGGGAAGGAGATAAGAAGCTGAGGATTTTAATTTAAGCTCTGGCCTTGTCTTATATTTTGCAAGATGGATACTGAAAGCAGTACTAGTAGGTGTGTTAAAGCCAACAAGGATTATGTCCATTTTTGTGGCCAAATAATAAAAGCAATATGAAATCTCAATAATATGTGTGAGCACAATTCTGAGGTTTATATTTTGCCTCCTGCCGACCACCTCCACTATGTATATAAATGTAACCAACCCTATGCTACACACACATCACCACCACTGTCACGTGGCCAAGTGGCCACAGCCCTAAAATGTGGGCTTCCTCTGATATCAGGAGCTACTGTCCTTTGATATTATATGCACACAAAAGGCAAGAACTCAGGCACTGCTACTTTGTGTAATTTTTATGACAGACAATATAACCATTCTTAATTCTAGTCCTTTAATCTCCAAACAGCAGTGTGGTATATGTTGTGGTGGGGAGTAGGGGAGGAACAACCAATTGACCACCATGGACAAATATATGGAATTATAGTATAATGCATGATTATACCTGTAGATAAGGGCATATGTGTATATTTATTAAACACCAAAAACGTGCCAAGCACTCTTCCCGCACTGAAGGTCAAACTAGACAAGGTCCCTATTCTCATGCAGCTTCCTTTCTAGGGGCCTGGAAGTGGGACAGGAGTATTGGAGACAAAGAATAAGTATGTAAAACACCAAAAACCAAACCAAAACAAAGAGATGGCATCAAGTACTATGAAGAAAAGGAACTGGGTGACAGGAGAGACAGTGTATCTCTAACTATATGCCTTCATATCCCATTAAAGCTGTAAGAAACCAAAATTTCATTTAGTTTAAGATTCTTATTTTCTAAGACAGGAAGCTGAGAAACAGAGGTCACCAGGAAATGGACGATCAAGCCACGACCACTGTCAGCACTTCTAATAACACAGCCTTTCTCACGACGCAACTCCAGTGATACAGGGTCACTGTGAATAAAACAGGAATGAAAACCTCTGAGGTGGCTCAACACCGTGGAATCAAGTAGTTGAGAAATACCATCTTTTTGGCTCCTACTCTGTGTTGGCTACCGGACACCCAGTATCTCACTTAACAGAACCCAAGTCTCCTGACTCCGTTCTCATGCTTTTCCCCACTACACATCTCCCCGTAAGGGAGAGAGGAAGGGTAAAAATCACGTTGATTCTTTTTCCATTCATACATACAACCAAGTACATTCACAGGTACACTCATAGTAAAGTCTTAGCTTCCAGTGCAGGATCATGAAGTATTCCCAATGTATGTCCCCTGTTTCATTATCCCAGGGTAATAGCACCCACTATTATTCCACCTTTATGCAATACCTGGCAGCCTTAAGACATCCCAAATCCTCCACTGCTGCTCAGAGAGGTTCAGAAACTTACCTAAGCTCACATGGCAGTAAGTGGCTAAGCCAGGCCACAGACCCTGATCTTCCAACTACTTAATCTCAGGCAGGTGAGCAAAGGGAAAAGTTAAGAAAGATGGAAGGAGCAGGCACTCGAAAAGGGATAGAAAATATAAGGGGCGGGGGGGAGATGCTAGAAGACTCACCTACACTCAGCACCCACACACGGCTACTCAGTAGGAAGCCTGCAATCTTTTCCCAAGCTTGAAAAATCATCAGGCCATCCTACCCACATAGCGCAGAATTATCATAGCAACTAACACCAAGTGCTTAGTGTGGGCTAAGCATTTTATAGTGCCTTTGAGGCAGGTACTATTATTATTCTCCTTTTACAGATGAGGAAACTGAGGCATGGAGAAGTCCAGTAACTTTCCCAAAGGCACAGAGCTAGTAAGTGGCAAAGCTAGGTTCAAATACAGAAAGTCTAGTCCTGAAGACCCGATTCGTTACCAGCACGCCATGCAGCCTCCCTGAAGAGCCAAGTTCATAAAATCTTGGACACTGAGTTGACCATGTGGGCCACACCTGACAGTATGTGACATCGATGAAATGACTGTGTGGTCTCTGTCCCAGGCACAGGAATCTCATCAGACAAAGAGGCACCTCAGTAGAAGTGGTTAGAGCTGCAGAGACTCAACTGGCGCCTTTCTCTCCAGGACGGGAAAACATTCCAAGGAAGCTAGCTTGGCTGCCATCCAGGCTGGTCCCTGCAGGTAAGAACCTCTTTGGCATCACAGCCAATAAAACCCACACCTCCTGTGGACACCAAGTGGGTGCCACTTAGGGATCCTGAGAGCCACCCCCGAAGAACCGTTCCCAGAAATGACCCACTCACCACTGGCAGTAACTCAAGCTGTCATGAGTGTTGTCAGCCTCTGAGGATGTGGTTCTGGGCAGGGCTAGAAAGTGGTTCGGCGCCCTCCCGGCTAAGGCCGTGGGCCTGCTGGTAAGTGCAGTAATTGGGGGAGAGACCTGCTGGTCTAGTAGCGAGTCCCCATCCTGCACATCTCCAGATTTCAACTAAACCCGCAGTGCAGGATCTGGCTGGGCATAAAGGCCCTGAGTTCCCTTTCAACTGGCTGTGCATTTTATCAATAATCCTCCCAGTAATAACCAAATCCAGGAAATATTAACACTCCACCAACTTACTGAGATGAGGAATTTCATCTAGCCTCAATTTTTATGGTGCCATTTTACTTTTTATCCAACTCTTAGGAAATTTGGTACTCATGAAATAGAAGCCGTGTAATTTTATATTGTGTCTTCCCCTCCTCTTCTGAGAATCTGAGCTTCTCAAGCCTTCCCACAGAGAGGAGATTTAATTTACTCTGGAAAGATATGATTCTTGTACCAACTAGACCTCAAAAGTAACATTTTGTACTGGAAATCTCCTAAGATCCCCCAAGGCTAAATACCTGATTCTGGTCTGATGCGGCCTTCAAATCTAAGGCCGCTACTGGCTATGATGTAGCAGCTTTTTAAGATAACAGTTAGAGCCTAGGGTCTGAAGACTTCCTGAGCAGGAACTGATCGATTCTAAGGTTTGCAGGACAAATATTCTGAGTCTAAGTCTGGCGGCAAAGGGATGGTCTCCATTGGACACCCAGAATGTCTTCCTAAGAGCGGAAGGAACGTGTCATTGGGAAAGGAATTAATATGGATTAGACACCCAGTAAGTGCTAGTCATTATGGCCATGCCTTTATATTCTCTGGCACTCATCCACATACGTGGGCAGTATCACTTCTACATTTATGGATGAGAAGGCGGAGTTCTTTCGGACAGAGAGCTAAGTAATAATTAGCTGAGAGAGGACTTGTGCTGGCATGAGCTTGACACCCAAGTCCCTGCTCTTCCTGTCCCACACTGCTCGCTCCTCAGCTCCTCTCCCCACCTCTGCCCCAAACTGCTCTGCCAGGTGGGGGTGGCCTACCATGGGTTCCACTGCCATCAAGCATCTGGACAGGAACCACTGTCCACCTGGAGAACCCTGATGTCACCAGCAGGTCTGTACCCACTGTTTTTTAGTTCTCTTTTCAGTGATGATTTCCACACATTACATCACACCATCCTGAAATCACCCCTAAGTTACGTGTTATAATTTCTGTTTTATCAAGAAGAAAACCGAGCTTCTGAGAGGGTAAGTAATCTGTACAAGATCACAGAAGATGTGAAGTAGCAGAGAAAGGACTGGAACCCAAGGTGGTGACTCTTGAGTCCACAGCTTATATCCCAAGGACCCAAAAGCGGACAGTCCTGCCATCCTCTGGTTTCCAAGTGGAAGGGATGAGTACTCATATAGTTTAATATCCAAGTACATGGGCAGTGGAGGCACAGAGTTCAGATCCCAAACAATTCATATCCACTTAGTTGCTATGCTTAGGTAATTCACTTAATTCTACAGAATCTCGGTTTCCTCATATGTAAAATGGGTGGAAATAATACCTCACACAATTAAGGTGAGGATTAACTGAACAATGCAAATAAAACATCAGATCCTGGAATATTATATATGTTCAATAAATACTTGTGGAATGGATAAAGGAAAGAAGAAAGGAAAAAAAGGCCCAATAAATGAATTACTCTGGCTCCCAAAAGTTCAAACTGCTCATCTCTACAACACAGTAAACTTTAGAGTTTAGACCTTGCTGTGGCAGACATGTACACACAGGTTTTCTATGTGCTTGCTTTGTTTCCCCTTCTAGAGTATGATTTAATAGGCAATACAATCTCAGTTCATTCATTTGAAAAATCTCTTACAGCAGCAGTTCTCAAATTTTTTGCTTTCAGGGCACTTAACACTTTTTTTTAAAAATATTTTATTTATTTATTTGAAAGAGAGACAGCAAGCGCGAAAGACGGAACACAAGCAGGGGGAGTGGGAGAGGGAGAAGCAGACTCCCAGCTGAGCAGGGAGCCCGATGTGGGGCTCGATCCCAGGACCGTGGGATCATGACCCAAGCCGAAGGCAGACACTTAACAAATGAGCCACCCAGGCGCCCTGAAGATCCCACTGAGTTGTTGTTTGTGTGGGTTTAACAATACTTATCACGTTAGAAATTAAAATGAGAAATTTAAAAATATTTATGAATTCATTTAAAAACAACAAACCTATGTTTGTTGCAATGTTAACATAAAAAGCATTCTTATGAAAAGAGACCATTTTCTAAACAAAAAAATAAGGGTGGCATTGTTTTACATTTTTTTGCAAATCTCTTTAGCATCTGGTTTAACAGAAGACAACTGGATTCTCTTATCTGCTTTTGCATTCAAATACCATTTTGTTATGTTATTTTGGTTGAAGTACATGAAGAAAATCCAACCTCACACAGATGTGTTGTTGAAAGGGGAGGATTATTTTAGTAATTTTTTTTCAGATTATTGTGGAACTTCTTTGATACTATACCAAAACTTGACAAGTGGTAATTTCCTAAAGGCTAGTTGCAATGTTAGGGCTCCTGGCTGGCTTAGTTGGTGGAAAGGGGACTCTTGATCTTGGGGTTATAAGTTTGAGCCCCACGTTGGATGTAGAGATTACTAAAAAATAAAATCTTAAAAGAGGCTAGTTGCAATGTAGAGTCAAAAACCGTATCAGTATACTTTTCCTACTCCTACATTAAAATCCACTGATCTATCTTGAATTTTGAATTTAACCATGCATGATTTTGTAACATCATGCATTGGTTACTTGGAAAATACTGGTTTAACTGAGTTGACATATTTCGTCACATAATATAAAAATCACATTCATTACTATCATCACTGATCTCATTAGAAAAGCTTTAAGGATTTGGGAAGCTCTCTGGCCCATCCATAGTAGTGGATACAAGTTTTCTAAAATTCCAATTCTTGCTCAAAAGCTCAAATTCCATCACTGGCAACAGTCAATTATTTTCACTAAAGAGAGACTCACCTTGCTCATCTGCCTGCCAAATACCAAAGTCGGAAGAACCATAGTTTGTCAGGTATGTGGTCAAGGGTCAAGATTTAATAAAATTAGTAATTTTTACTGCTTCATCAGGATATTCTAAGGTGACACTGTCATTTTTTTTCCCCATGGGAGGGTGTTGTGGTACAGAATCCAATGATTACAAGTACTAGTTGTACCCACCATTGCTTCTGCACCTTCACTGCAAACTTCAACACAGTGGAAAAGACAAATAATGTGTTAGTGTCATCGTGAGAAGAGTTTTGACCTTATGTGTCAAACTATCTCAGGGAGTCCCAAGGGCCTACAGACTACACTTTGAGAACTGCCGCTTATAGTAAAGAATACTCCAGAAATAGTCGTTGATTATAGACAATGGAGGCTAATAAATTGAAGAGTATTATTTCAATTAAGTTGAATTCAGAGAGAAATTGATTTATGGGCTATAAATATGGAATGTTTTTGTGATATACCAAGCTCCTATTTGCTAGTACTCTAAATGTACCAAATCAAGAGAAATTTGAAAAGCAAACAAAAATAATGTATGCCACATCCTTTTAAATTATATTTAGAAAATTTTAAACTCCTTTGACTCCCTTAATTGTGTCAGTGTAAAACCCCAGACTTGTGCTCTTTCATCAATTTTGAATTATTTTCTTCAAAGGGATTCTAGATATACAGTAGCTGGGAATATGGATTTGTACCCTTTGGTGCTAAGAAGCCTTCAAGTCCCTCCAGTTACACTCACTGTCTGCACTGTACTTACAGCCCCTAGGACCTGGCTCTACGTATTTGTCACACTGTACTGCTACAGTTACTGTTTGTGCATCTGTTTTCTCTCACTAGAGGTCATACTTTGGTAACCTATCCCCAGCGTCTAGTGCAGGTCCCAGCAAAGCAGAGACAGTCAATACCTATTTCCTATAACTGATTGTCTGAATGAGGCATTTCAACACTAAGAAGTCAACTCCTTTCAAGAAAGAATTCATACCCTTACATTTTAAACAGGGATTGATCCTTGCATTTTCTATTGCTTCATAAAAAATTATCACAAAGTTATCAGCAGCATGACATAGCACAATTTATTATCTCATAGTTTCCATGGGGCAGGGTTCCAGCATGGTGTGACTGGGTTCTCTGCTCAGGCTATCACGGTTCAGGCTGGGCTGAACTCCTGTCTGCAGATTTGCAAGCTCACTTTTGTATTTAGTAGACTTCAGTTCCTTGTGGTTGTCCCCATTTCCTTGCAAGTTGTCAGGTGGGGACCACTCACCTTCCCTGACAAGTACCCCCTCCATCTTCAAGCCAGTAATGATGCATCAAAAAAAATTTTTTTTTCAAGATTTTATTTATTTATCTATTTGACAGAGAGAGAGACAGAGAGAGCGCGCGCACAAGCAGGGGGAGCGGGAGAGGGAGACGCAGGCTTCCCGCGGAGCAGGGAGCCCCATGCGGGGCTCGATCCCAGGACCCTAGGATCAGGTCTTAGCTGAAGGCAGTAGCTTAACCAACTGAGCCACCCAGGTGCCCCAAATGCTTTTATTTTGAATCTGACTTCCTCTTCTATGCAGTGGAGAAATCTTTCTGCTTTTTAAGAGCTCACGTGACCATGTCAGGCCTACCTCATCATCTTTCTTTGCTCAAGTGACCAGTGGAAGTGAGAGAGGCTGGAGGGGCAGCTAGGATAAGCTCAGGGTGCTGCCAAAGCTGTATGATCCGTTAAGACAAAGATAACCCATTTAACCTCATTTTTCCTCTTGTTTACAAAACATTATCACCAATTAATTTTCAGCAGATAAAAATGAAGTGCCTTTACAAACATTATCTGGTGTTATAGTTATTTTGATGACACTGTAAAGTTCTGAGGTTCAGTTAGTTTTGTGTCTTCCTTTCTTTCCCTCCCTCCCTCCCTTTTTTAATCCAGGAGCCACAATGTCAAGAGTATGTTACTCACACATATCAGAATTGATAGGTGTTGCAGTTCAGCAGGGAAGGGACAAGAGTTAGGATTAGCACATCCTCCCTTTTCTTCCTCCTAATAGCAGGGACATGAGGGAGAACTATGTGCAAGGGAAGTTCTACATTAACTACAGGGTCATGGCTTAAGAAATGGAAAAGGTCAATCACTAAACAGAGTTGAGGGTGTAAATAAATTTATTTCGAAGAAATTTTAAAAAGAGATTTGGTTTTCTCTCCAACATCAACAGGTCAGATTTTAGCCAATCATTTACCTTTTAAGTAAACTTTTAGAAAAATCCTTTTTATATTTAAATGCAACTCTTCTATAAGGTTATATAGCTTTATTGTAACTTAATTATCTCACCCTTAGGGTGACTAAAGAGTCATATAATTGTCTTACCATTTATTAATCATTAATAATGCACTAAATGCTATATGAAACAAACATGGCAGAAGTGAAATAATCAAGGAAAGATCATTAAAAAGAGAGAAAGTATAGGTTGCAACAGCTAAAACCTGGATGCTTGAGTGAAGGGACAAGAGAAGGGACATTCACTGAGTATTCACTATATTCTAGAAACTATGAGAGATGCTTTTATTTTTATTTTGAGCGGTGCTCAAATTTATTTCCTCATTTTCAAATGAGGACACACACCGAGGCTCAGACAGGCTAAGTTTTGCCCCAGGTCACACAGGCTAGTCTGTGATGTTTGAATGTGGATCAAATACAGAGTTGTTTTATCCCAAAGAGCTGAACTTTTCACTGTGAATGGCTAAAAAGAATGGCAACAAAAGGGAATAATTCATTCTGGGGGCCAAAAGAGGACCTACAATTTTCAGTAACCGGAGCCTCTACATAGAGGGACTGGGGTTGAGGCTGGAAGCTGTGAGACGATCAGAGTAAAAGGGAAAATGACTTCTAATTACATAAAGTTGCCACACCCTATTATTTGATTGGTATCATACCTTTACAACATCCCTAATCCCCTGACTGCGTGCATTTATTTTTTGTGTTAAAGACTGTCCTTTGGGGCGCCTGGGTGGCTCAGTTGGTTAAGTGACTGCCTTCGGCTCAGGTCATGATCCTGGAGTCCCTGGATCGAGTCCCGCATCGGGCTCCCTGCTCGGCGGGGAGTCTGCTTTGCCCTCTGACCCTATCCCCTCTCATGTGTTCTCTCTCATTCTCTCTCTCTCAAATAAATAAATAAAATCTTTAAAAAAAAAAAAAAAGACTGTCCTTTGTCCATGTGAAGATGGTCCTTTGAAAATGAAGAGAAAGAACTGGAGTCATTCAAGATTAACAAAGAACAAAACAAACAGGTTTGAGATTTACTGTGCTAGTGGTGAAATATGACAAATAAGGCCATACAGTGGTGAATTCAGAAGTCAAATAAAGGCCTAAGTGAAAGAAAGGATCACTAGGAGGCAGGATGAGGAGGAGGATGAGCCTGCCTGGACTACTCGCTGTGCAAGTGTAGGTGCTATGGGGTACATGTGTGTATGTAAATTTTTTTAAAGATTCATTTATTTTATTTGAGAGCGAGAGAGAGAAAATACGAGTGTGGAGGAGGGGCGGAGAGTCTCAAGCAGATTGTGTGCTTAGCAGGGAGCCTGACTCAGGGCTCGATCTCCCATCACGACCCCAGCCGAAACCAAGAGTCAGAGGCTTAACTGACAGTGCCACCCAGGGTACCCCATGTATGTAAAATTTTACAGTGGAAGGACATGGGGTAGGGCAAGATTCCAATGGTTCATAACATTTTCTGGATCACAGACACTGATCTGATGAAAGCTGTGTATAGATGTTTTTATACACAAATACAATCACACATCAGTGGATTATGGCAGGAGGCCGCAGTATGCATAGGGGAGTAGAAAGCCTATGGACTCTAGACTTTGCTGCTATTTTCCAAGAGAGAAGAGCTTTAGCAATCACTGCATAATATTATTATTAATAAGCTGGAGTTTAATCAGCTTGTCCAAGGTAGTATTTGTGTAGGTCACTGGGAAATAATGGAATATAAACAAGTCAGTGAAGCTGGGTGAGAAGTCAGCAGCAAGAGCCTTCTCTGTCTAGCCACAAGGAGCTCAGAGCAGAGGCGGCAGGCTACATCTCCCTCCGTAACCCAGTGACAAGGCTGTGTGATGACAATGGGCAACAGAAAAGGACAGAATGAGGTCTCTCCAGGAGCTCCAGAACAAGAGAGGGAATGCATTGCTTTGGAGTGAGTGAATTCCCAGACATTCTCCTCTGAACCTTATCCGCCATTATTCCTGAAAAGATTCAGTCAAGTTTTCTGGTGCTGGTCTGGGCACATGTTGGTTAAAAAGGCTCTCTCAATCCGCTGCCCAGGGATGGCATACTTGAAGGGAAGGCAAGTCTTCCCACGGCCACCACAGCAGCACCTATTACCCAGTTTCAGAGGGCTGGGAGATCTCCCCGGGGCACTCAGGATGTTCAATGGGGCAGGAAGGATGTCTGTGGCCCAAGAAACTGGATGAATGGAGCTCTCCCTTGGGATGAGGGGTGACTGGAGCCTGCATGGGGTCAAGATCAGGGAAGTCCCACAGCTACCAAGAGGGGCAGTGTAGATGAGCTATTCATGTGTTCAGGCTACAAATGCATGGCGCACAATCTACGGCAGCAAAGGCAACAGCCTTAAACCTAATAATTTCACGTTGGAAAGGCACCTTTCACACTTAAGTAACTATGCAAAGAATCTGCCTTATTTTAAATAAGGCTGACTTTTAAGATCAGGTGTGAAGCATTTACAAAACAGCAATAAGAAGGCTTCTGTGCCAATTTTGCCCCAGCAAGCTATCTCTGCTTTTAATAAATGCCTTAAGTGTAAAAAGATCCTCTGTTAAAACTGGGTGTTTTAGGGGCTCCTGGGTGGCTCAGTCGGTTGAGAGCCCAACTCTTGGTTTCGGCTCAGGTCATGATCTCAGGGTCATAGTACTGAGCCCTGCATGGGTCTCTGCACTGGGCATGGAGCCTGCTTGGGATTCTCTCCCTCCCCCCGCCCCGACCCAACCCCTGACGCCCCGCTCTCACTCTAAAAAAAACAAACAAACAACAACAACAACAAAAGCAAAAACAAGAAAAATTGGGTGTTTTAAAAAGTGAAAGGAGTAACATTTATGTCTGTGGGGATCCTCATTTTTCTACAGATTTTACTTAAGAGTCTTCCAGAGATGAAAAGAAAAATACAATAAATAAATAATTTTGCATTCAGCTACTAACACTAAAACTCTAATTGAGCTGAAGTTTATTAGGAAATTCAAGTCATTTTCTATGAATGTATAAATGTGGTATTTGCTCTGTAATATAAGCACTAAAGCTATCCTATAGAGAGCTGTGCTATCCAATACGGTAGCCATTAGTCACTAGCTTTTGAGCCCTTGAAATGTGGCCGTAAGGGCTGTACATGTGAAATACACACTGAATTTCAAACAATGTGAAAGGAAGAATGTAAAAAATCTTAGTATCTCTTTTTTAATACTGACTACAGGTTGAAATAACATTTTGGCTATATTGCATTAAATAAAGTCATTACTAAAATTAATTTTACCTCTTTCTCTTTACTTTTTTCACGTGGCTACTAGAAAATTTAAAATTATACGTATCACTTGCATTTGTGATTCACGTTATATTTGTCAGGTAGGTCTGCTTTACCTAAGATTGCCCCTTCCCTACTATACTCCAATTTGACTTGAACAACAACAAAAAAGTAGGCATGGTGACAGAGAAAAGTTCCTTTTGGAAAAGGAAACTTAGAGATAAGGGAACTGGAAATCCGAGAAGTTTAGTGGAGGCGCTGGTAAACATTCGACCTCGATAGCCCCATACTCAGGACCAAGCAAAGCTTAAAACCAAGTATTCACATGGTAGGAGCACAAAACCCTAACATTTCATATAACGGCACAAAATAAATAACTAGATGATATCTATCTTTCATAGGTTAGAGTGAGCCTTCTGAATAAATGGTTTTACTGCATAGCAGTTATATATAACTTCTTCAGCTTGTCAGTCAGCTCAGATTACTTTCAAAAACACCTAATACACATTCACAGATTCATTACAAGTTAATGATCAACTCATTCCTTGATAGGTACCCATCTTTTCCATGTCATGTCAGAATATACTGCCTGAAAAAAAACCCCACAGCTTATCTTGAGTGAAAATGATGCCGTAGACATCACTATTCGTAGGATATACTTGTATGAGTCAAGGAAAAAGAACCTTTTGTTTTGGATTTAAAAATAAAATCCTGAAATGAGTTGAGGCAGAATGGAGGCAGAAAACTTAAATGACAAATACAGTCGATTACACAAGTTAGGTTTTATGTAACTTTGCACATTCTGATTCATCTTAAAGCCCCCAAGTAAGTCAAACTAGAATAGAAAACTTTCCTTGAAAACATTTGCTTCAATGGTATAAAAGAGAGGAAGCAAAATGTAAAGACCTTTTAAAAGACTCTTAATTCTACTTATATATTATGAAAGAGAAGCATTCTATGGCAACAGGGAAATCATAGCAGCAAAGATGGTAATAGCTATTCTCTGCTGGTGAAAAAGGATACTTCTGCAAACATAAAATCAAAGATAAACTCTATTTTGTACCATTTATTGTGAATAGGAAATTTCCTCCTTGAATTTTTTTTTTTGCCTCTTTTTGCGGGGGGCGGGGAGGACATGGTGATGAACTCAAGGCAAATACTGAAATCCCCAACTATAAATCCTTCCTAAGAGCAACCTAGGTTGCCTTTAATTTACAGTAAGTATGTTGGAGCTGGCTTGTACTAGCTCTCTAGAGCAAACTGCTACATTTTCAGGAATTCTGAGAGCCTGTTAATATGTTGGTGGCTAGGGATTGGCCATGGTGGGATTATTTACACCGTGGAAATTGGCAAATGTGAAAAGTCAGTGTCACTTCCCCTGAAGCTGGTTGTTAAACATGTAACAGCACACTACTAGCAAACACTGAAACCCTTCCTAATTTCCTAGTTGTAAAACGAACTTTTCTTCCTTTATTCCTCTTTGACAAGCAACAGGAACATAATTTTGATCTTTGCCTGAAACCATGCCAGAATAAGAAATTTCAAAGATCATCATTTGACATGATCTAGGATGACCTGATCCATGCTCCCAGGTCCTGCTAACACTGGGGGAACGTGTGGCCAACATGTGGTCATTAATTACTCTGCTTGGTTCCTTATGACTGGGCCTCAACAACACAAGGTCTGAGTCACTAGATCGAAGGAGCTCCACTGCACAGAAATGAGAAGAGACTTGCAGAAGATTCACGGGCATTTCCCCCCCTCTTCTCAAGGAAATAATGTATTCAAAAAAGTGCAAAAATGCTAATATAATTATTTTTTATAGTTCTGTATAACAAATTAATCTTATGCAGAAAAGGAAACAATTGAAACTATGCCATATATGCATCAAAGAATGCAGCTTTCGACATGAGGGTGGTATATCAGAGTGCAATTATCCAGGCCATCCACACAGAATCAGGCATGGGACTAAATATTAAAAAAGGAGATAAGAGGCTGTCGTCCTTGCAGCACATACATTCAGGATATGTAACATAAATTCTTGCAGGGATATCTGAAAATAATTATGAATTTTAGGGAGAATTATAAAAGAAGCAAAAATAATTTAAGGGCTAATTAAAGAACATCTTTTAAGACACTCAACTTTTTGCTTTAACAATGCTTTTGCCCAGGTTTTGATACCAACGTTATCAGTAGGGGCCAGTTCTCAGGCAAAAATAATAGCATATTGAATCTGAAGTCAAAAGACCTAGATACTTATTATTCCTGGTCCTACCTGCTATTTGCTGTGTGAACTTAGGCAAATCACTTACCCCTCCTGTGTTTCAGATTCCTTATTAAATGAGGCTAATATTTTCCCTGGCTAAGTCTGTGTAAGGATCAGATGAGATCATGCATAGAACAACACTTTGCAAATAGTAAAACACCACGTAAACACTGTATAAATTCCACTTTGGAAAAACAAAGTCATTACGCTCATTTCCTACATTGAGAAAGTTATTACCTGAATCAACATGTATGAGTTTGGTGAACACCAAATAAAGCTAACTTTCAAATTTGCTGACACAGTAATGGCCTCAAAGCATCCTCTCAATCACTGTTTCACTACTGATTTGTAGCCTCTACTTGTAGTCCTCCTAGGATAATGTCTTCACCTAAGAATGTTTTTTTCTATGGTGCAAATATGTTGCAATATGGCCCATTTAAATGCATGGAGGATATATTTTTTTAAAGATTTTATTTATTAGAGAGAGAGGACACGCAGTGGGGAGGGGCAAAGGATAAGACAGAGAGAGAGAGAGAGAGAGAGAGAGGGAGGGAGAAGCGGACTCCCTGCTGAGCAGGAAGCCGAATAGGGCCTGATCCCAGGACCCAGAGGTCATGACCTCAGCCGAAGGCAGCCGCTTAACCACCTGAGCCACCCAGGCACCCCATGGAGGGTATTTTAATTCACGTCTTTAATATGTATGGCCTGCTCCATCTGAATACCAATATTTTAATGATGTTTGAGTGAAGATAGATGAAGGAATGATTGGCTGGGTAAGACAATACAGAAAATGGAAATATATATACTGGGGAGCCAAGAAACACCACAGATGATCCACAAACACAGGAGGTAGGGAGAAAGGTAAATGCAAGGGAGAGGAGTGGGTAGGCTAGAACTTCGGGTATAACAACTTGAATGTGACCTTGAGGGTTGGATTCCTGCCATCAACAAATGATCAACATGTGGGCCTGAATATATTCAATGCCCTTCCCAGCAAGGATGACCCTGTGATCCCAAAGGTTCTAAAGCTTTGAATTCCAATAGTGTAAAATCCTGTACTTAATGATTTTTTTCTAGTAGCAGCTATGGATAAAGTTAGGAAGGCAAAAAACAAAACAGAACAGAACAGAAAAACAAATGTGTACAATTAGAGATGACTTATTTACCTGAACATTTAAAAATTGCTTTAAAGATGGAAGACGGTCACACTGCTGATGGGGCACAGCCTCAACGGCCGTGTGTACTGGTGTTGTCAAGGAACACCAGTAAAACTTACAGAACAGAGATACAACAGAAAGCAGGAGCATTTTGGTTGTCATTAAACCTTTCTCCCAGTGCGAGGACCTGTAAGGTTGTGCTAATCATGATCTCAGGACAGAACCTCCAGATGAGATGATGGGTCATCCCGCCAAAATTCCATTAAGGGCTTCTCCCTTTCTGCAGCAAAGCCTGGATCTGCTGGGTATTCCTGCACCCCAAATCTACCTCGAATCTCCAACACTAAATTAACCTTCAGAGACAAACCCAACTGGACAAGTCTGTGATCAGGGAGGGGGCACTCCCCCGCCAGAAGGGCGGGGAGACAGAGTCACCTAGAGTTAACTGAGCATGGACAAGAAGGTCTGCCCAACGTCTCCATCGACAAAGTGAGCTAATCCTTAGTACTTGTAGGCTCTACAAATTCTTTTTTTCACTTTCTTTTTTCTATATATTTTTATTTATTTGTTTGAGAGAGAGAATGAGAGAGAGAGAGCATGAGAGGGGGGAGGGTCAGAGGGAGAAGCAGACTCCCTGCCGAGCAGGGAGCCCGATGTGGGACTCGATCCCAGGACTCCAGGATCATGACCTGAGCCAAAGGCAGTTGCTTAACCAACTGAGCCACCCAGGCGTCCCTACAAATTCTTTTTTTTAAAGATTTTATTTGCAAGTAAGAGAGCGAGATCACAGAGGGAGTGGGAGAGGGAGAAGCAGGCTCCCCACTGAGCAGGGAGCCCGATGCAGGGCTCAATCCCAGCACCCTGGGATCATGACCTGAGCCGAAGGCAGACGCTTAACTGACTGAGCCACGCAGGCGCCACTGGCTCTATGAATTGTATGATTACAGAGCTATGGTCCTACATAACAGCAAATGTGGAAGAAGGTCAACTTTATTTCAGGAGTATCACTTCCAGGTCTCCTTGGAGTACATTACTCCAAAGAGGACACGGCTTTGGCAGTTTGGTCCAGCCATGAATAAGCCACTCCAAGGAAAGCTGACGTCTTGGGAAAAGTCAGAGTTGAACTATAATAAAACAACCAAACTTACATTAGTTTACAAAGTGTTTTCATGTTCCTTATCTCATTTGGACCTCATCACCCCCTGTAAGGAAAGTATTGTCAACATCCCCATGTTTCAGGTGAGGACACGAAAGCTCCAGAAAGTCCAACATCACACAGGAAGTAGTAACGGCTGGGCTCAGTCCTGCTTCCTTTTACCAAACCTTGATGTGGCCCATTTTCTCACTATCCAGTGGCCAACAGCCGCTCTTAGGCTGGCCTGAAAAATGACCTGGAGCAGCCAACAGGGTCTCAGAGGCAGGCATGAGAAATGTCAAACTAGAAATGCACAGCCAAACAAGAAACCACCGCAGAACATTCCCTTCCTCTTAAAATGCTATCATCATCTGTGTTCATGTCTTTGAAATCATCTTAACATGCTAATGAATAGTATAATCAATAAATTATTCAACGAGCCTCATGATTCCCAAGCAAAGGTGATGAAGGGAATGTCAAGAAGGAATGTAAAGCTATCATTCTGTTTAGAGAATTCCTATCCATAGAACAAAGAATCATCATTTTGAGAAATCTATGTGCTATTTTTTACTTTCCCTTTAATTTTCCAGTTTATGTCAATAACAGTCATTTCCATTTTTCTCCAACCCTATTTAAGCCCATTTTAATGTCTAAATGTGCAGATAACATAAATCATTGTAAATAACACATTTTCTTTTGTTTAACAAAACCTGGAATTTTCCTCCTCCGCTTATTATTAATTCAGTTGCGTTTTTTCTAAGTATGTTTTGTTTAACTGCTACTTCTCTTTAAAATTTTTAACTAGGTAAAACTTAGGGCTTTAAAAATATTTAAAAGAAATAGGAAAATAGCTTTTCAGCTCTTCAAAAAGTTAAAGAGAATTATCATATGACCTAGCAATTCCACTCCCGAGTATTACACCCAAGAGAACTGAAAGCATGTGTTCACATAAATACTTGCACACAAATATTCACAGCAGCATTATTCATAATAGCCCAAAACTGAAAACAACCCAAATGCCTATCAACTGATGAATGGGTAAATAAACTGTGGTATATCCCTACAATGGAACATTATCCAGCCACAAAAAGGAATGAACTTCTGATACGTGCTACAACATGGATGAACCTTAAAAGCTATGCTAATTAAAATAAACCAGACAAACAAGATCACATATTGTAGGATTCCATCTGTATGAAATGTCCAGAATAGGCAAATCCATAAAGACAGAAAGTAGATGAGTGGTTGTAAGAACCTGATGGGAGAGTGAAATTTGGGACTAACTGCTAATAGGTAAAGGGTTTCTTTGGGGAGTGACAGAAAAGTTCTGGAATTAGGGGTGACAGTTTCACAGCTTAGTGAATACACTAAAAACCACCGAACTATACAGTTTAAATGTTGAATTTTGTGTTATCTGAATTATGCCTTAATTTTTAAAAACAAACTAAAGGCACAAAAACTGATTTACACTGAATGGGAGCTAATTTTACTTCATATGTAAGGCAAATTGAAGTGAAATTCTATTGTGTATGTCTTTTGTATCTTTGAACCTAGTAATTGAAACTGCAGCCATGGCAGGGGAATCTCAGGCCAAACTTGGGATTATATACAACCAAAGCACAGCCCAAAGCAAAAGCATGACATACTGTGTGTATTTAGGGACACGGATGATACCCACATCACCACATTAAGACCTAACTAGCAGCTAGCCTCCCGCCTTGCCACATAGACGCAGTTCCTGTGCCTATCTCACAGTGACGGCACCAAGGCTGTTATTAGCCCTTCTCTGTCCTTCCAGGAGTGCTCTCCAGAGTTGTTCCACAAAAAGCATAGGTCTGACTCTTTGTAGGCACTGCCAGCGAACAGACAGTTGTGAACAGGAGATGTGCCTTTTCAGGTATTCTCCAACCTGCAGGAGAATGATTAGGGTATGTGCAAACCTTCTGGGAACTGGCCCTGTCTGTCAGCTTGCTCTCGGCTGCCAGGTGGACAGATGGGCAGGTGCCATGGGAGCTGAAGGGAACATACCTTGCAGACTCTGAAGCAAGGCATGCACAGAAAGGTTCAAGGGCATTCTGCTGGCCCAGTTACCAAGCCAGGTTTTTAGTCACCAATAACCTGAAAACTATACCTTTTAAACTTGGAGTGCTACTGTGCTTTATATTTTTTCCTACATTTAAAAATGCAACAATTTTTAAAACTCAGAAGTACGTGAAGAATCTACTTCAGTGTGATATCTACTCCTTAAGAGAACAACAAGGGTTGGAATAAAAAGCTTTAAAGGCTACTCTCAGAATTTTAAACATTGTTTTTACTCCAAATATCTCCATTTTCCCAACAGGTTTCAAAATTAACTTCAATAATGTTTTAAAAGATGATTTTTACTGTTATGAATGAAATTTTTAAGCCTCCTATTTCATTTCTCTATAGAAGGTCTGGCCAAATTCTTATGACAGAGCAGTGAAAACGATCCCATCTCTTGCAAAGTCTCTATCAGGGTTTCAATAGCCTCCTATCATAGGACATATGCAAAATGACTTCTGGGCTTGCGACGAAATATTCATTTTATCTCATACAAGAGGGGGAAAATTGCCACTTCAAAGTGATCGAGTGCAAAGCAGTTTATTAAAGTGGAATTTGAGAGCTGGAAGGAGCCTGAGGGCCCATGAGTCTGACGACCCTCAGGGTCCGATGAGGGAAGCAACTTCCAGAGAAGTTAGGTAGCTGGTCATTTGCAGCCAGACTCCAGGTCTTCCCTCGGATCCAAGGCTCCCCCTAGGACACAGTGCTACTACCAGATTCACCAAAAGTGCTCAAAAGTGAGCCCAAATCTGGCTCGGGGAGATCAAACAATCCAATCAATTCAGTTCTCTTCATTAAATTTGCAGGTGAGCACCTCCCTTACCGGTGCAGGGCCAGGCAAGGAAGCATGGCAATGGGGACAAAGATAAGTAAAACCTCATCACTGTTCTCGAGGAACTTAGTATCTGACTCAAGGAGGTAAGGCACACATGCAAGTAACTAGAACATGGAATGTTCAAAGTAAAACTACACCAGATGGGAGAGGACCAAGCCCAGCAGCAGGTATTAGGATGGGGGGATGGCAGTGACAGAGGGAATGGTCACAAATGTGAGTGCCGCAGAGGCGGCAGAGGACAATGAGCTGACGGGGGTGACAGACTGGGTGTGGTGGTGAAGGGAAGGGCCAGGAGAAAAACACTTAAAAGACTTCCAAACTACAGCAGCCTCAGAGAACATGAGGTTGCCTTTGTGGACCAGAGTGGGAAAGGGAGGTGGATGAGGAATGAGAACAGGCCAGGTTTCCAGCATTCGCTGAAAACAAACCGCCACGGTAATAATGGCACACATTCATGTACTGACCAGGGTTATTTTTGTTGTTGTTGTTTCATGCAACACAATTAACAATGACCTGCATGAGGCTACTGGGCTATAAAGTGGCAGAGCCCATGCCAGATTCCAAGGCCTGACTTCCTCAGGTCCCCAGCCATCCTAGACTCCATAATGCTACCTCTTATCATGGGTAAGTTTTAAAGATCAGTTGCATATAGAGAAATTATTTTTCCAAAGCCCAGTCATATTGGTAAAAAGTATATCAGAAAATGTGACATCACATGATCATCAAAAAACAACCAACGACGAAAGTCAGTTTATACATATTTCTATTCTTTCGATTTTTGTGAATGCTGAGAGGAAACGCACGTAGGTGAGGAAGTAGACTGGCTGAGAAATGGGTAATGGCAAAGGGACAAGTAGAAATCAGACAGCAGGCCACCAGAGACTGTGTCACCCAGAGCTCACCAGTGGGTTGGTAACTTGAGTCCTACTGGAAAACATGGGAAAAAAAACCCTAACCCCACAATTCTCATGCCTCTTAAGATAAAAGGCCTATTGGGACTGGTGGGACAGGCTGACTGGGTCTTTCAACAGCCTCCTCTTTGCCCTTCACCATTTTTATTCTACATGAATGTACAGACTCAGGCCTGGAAAAAGGATTGAGGTCAGTGACCTCTGCAGGTAAACACGATGGCGTTTACAGGCATAGAAAAGGAAAAACGTTTTTTGAAAAGATCACACAGGTGTAGCAGTCTCAGTTTTGGGAAAAATGAAATTTCATATAATGTCTACAAACAGAAAAGAATGTAAATATATGCACTGAAATGTTAACCACAACATTAACTTGAGACTGGAGGTGATTTTTGTCTCTTGTGCTTTTCCGTATATTCCAAAATTTTTACCAAGAATATTATGCACTAGCCTTATAATCAAAGAAAAATTTTATTCTATAAAAAAGGGAAATTTTAGTGCTACTTGAGCTTTCTAGTATAAAGGAGATTGTATACTATGAATTTTATTTCAGGTAGCCACTGAAGTCAGCCTCACACATAAATTTTTAGATTTTTTACACCATTTCCCCCTATGTTACTATCAAGTAAATGATTCTCTCTCTCTCTCTCTCACACACACACACACACACACTTTGATGACCGTTTATTAGGTCCACTGAAGCAGAGCATCTGGGCGTCATGCCCCCCCCCCCCATGGAGGGCAACACCCCTTCCCCAAGCCCGAGCCCACTCTGCTACCTCAGTGTCATTTCTCCCATTACTGAGAAAAGAACAAGACACAGAAAACCTAGTACAGGCATATATCTCATGGGGACAATTACCACACGAAAGTCTTACAACAGGAGCCAGGATATCCTTAGAAAACACCACTCTGATGACCCATCGCCAGACACCCACAGCACAAAGCTGGCTAGAAAGGGGCAGGTCCTCTGGGCAGAGATAGCCATGAAGTGAAACTCTTCTTCAGTTGAATTCAAGAGACAGATGGACGTATCAGCGAGACCCAACCATATCTTCAATCATTCTGGAAAGTATACAGCTGCAAAGGACCTCAACCTTGATATGTGGCTTTATAACAGGGTGCTTCAACTTTGAGGTTTCCTCTCCAAATGGCTCAGATTTTCCACATCAACCTTCAGGTGCTTTGCAAGAGATGACAGTTTTGTAACAAGCCATAACATTGTACTGGTAATTAAAAGGTCTCAGTTTATCATCATCTTATCTGTGATCAGTTTGCCATAGCACCTCTTTCTTACTTTCGGCTTCTTCTAGGTTTGACTCACTCATAGTATACCCCTTCTCCTTGCAACCTGACCTGGTTAAGAGATGCAGCACTGATGTTTTACTGGACTTGGTTTTTTCCTATCCAAATTAAAGCAATGACAAGCATAAAAATTGGTATTTTCCTTCTGAATGTGTACAATCAATCATATTAAAACATGGGAGATACCCAATGGCCTTGGAACTGGGGACACTTCCAGCAAAATACAAGCAGCCACATGGTCAGGAGAAACTTAGGTCAAGTGCTGGAAAGGTGTCCCACTTCATCCTACCAGATCATTTCCAGAAGGTTAACAGGATCACTCATGAAACCCATACAAATCACTACCTTCTCAATTTTCTTATTTATAAGGTACACTTGCATGAGGTTAGGATTAACAGTTAAATATTAGGTTTAAAAATAAACAGAAAACAAGTAAACAAGCCCTTCCTGTTGAGCGGCACTCATGCCCCTATTAACCCTCTTAATTACATTAAAAGGATCTGGAGTAAAGATCTTACTAATAATTAGAGCTGACTTATGTGTGTCTTTCATTCTCTATCTGCAACCAGGAATACAGGATTGGAACCAGACCAAGCATCGAATTCAATAGGTCCCTCCTGTCCCCAGTTTAGGAGGCAAACTTTGATCTGTATAAACTTATATTTCTACCGAGGGATGTTCTGATAACAAAGGAGCTTGGCAGACAAAGGGAAATTTGTTAAGTCTTTTAGAAGCTACTTATCTGCCGTGAACATGCAATCTTTTGGCATAGTTGAGTTAGCACCTGTGTGGAAGAACTAATTAAATTAGAAGAAAGAAAAATCCATTTCCTGTAAGGCCATCCACTATTCCTCCTTAGTGTTTTATTTAGCCTGAACACTTCCTCAAATTGTTGCAGTGATTAACATGAAAACTAAATGCTGTCGACTTGCTGGAGGCTGTCATCTAGACCAGTCTCCAAAACTGAAGAGGGCACAAGTTGTCTTCCAGGAGTGTCCGATGATTAGGCATGAACTCTGGAGCCAGAATGCCTAGGTTGCCTGGGTTTGAATGTTATTCCTACTACTTACCAGCTGGATGACTTTGGCAAGTTCACTCCACCTCCATGTGCCCCAGATTCCTCTTTTGAAAAATGGGGAAGAACAGGAGCACCCTTGAAGGACTATGTGAGGAGTATAGGTGTCAATATCAGCAAGCCACTCAGAAGAGTGCTTGGCACATTGTAAGTACTATGTGAGTGTTAAACAAAAACAAATGTATGTGACATGCTTAGAATGGTGGCCGATACACATTAGGTATCACTACTCTTGTCTAATGTAAATCTTGGTCTAGAAAACAGAGCCCAAACATTTAGGGTCCTGAATACGAAGACATTCCCTGATGTTTTACTGGACCTGGTTTTTTCCTATCCAAATTAAAGCAATGACAAGCATAAAAATTGTATGCACACAGATTTTTAAAAATCCAGACAAGTTAGTTTCCCTCATCAAGTCCCAAGCTCTTGGGATGGTGGCGGCGGGGGGGGGGGGGGGGGGGTGTCAGGTGCAGCAGGTCCACAGAAATATCCATCTGCCCAGCCCCATAATTAAAAAGAAGTCACCATTATAGAACACAGATTTGTTTGAAGTTCACCGGAGCTTTAACAATACAAATTACTTTCTCCCAGTATTTCAAGCAATTATCACTTTTAAAGTCTAGTGGGGGAGGGGTGTGAAAGGGAAAGTAATGAGGATTTGTCTTAGAACTGCTTTTCCCTTCAATTGTTTATATTCAGCAAGGGAAAGTAGCCTCCAACAGGGAGGGGAGATGGGGAAGAAAGGCAGATGGCAATGTTGGCTAAACAGTTTTTCAGGTAGAAAATTAACAACCTCCAAATAATACTTGTTAAATTTTTCTGTCTGCTATTTTGAGTATAGCAACAGGGGTCATTAAGTATTATAATCATTTCCTTATGGGGCCTGTTTTCACTTTCTAAAATTAACATATTTCATTATTTTATACTCATTTCTCTGAAGTCAGAATTTCTTCCAAACATCATACAGTATAGGCATTTGCTATCTCTACAGTTTAATAGCTTCAATCTGTCCCTGGTGATGCAAGGATTTGTCTGTTGCCTAGAAGGTTGCTAATAGGATGATTAAAATTGTCTTTGAAATTGACACTTGTGCTACCGACATTTTATAACAAAACAACACAGGAGGTTATTTTCCCACAAAGAGACAGACACATCGATATCCTTTATGTCTTCACCCTCCTAAGGATGCTCCCCTTTCCACTTCTCTCAGGAAATCATCCTGGCTAATCTATGCCCCTCCTCTAGCATAGGCTCTCCATGCAGGCCTCCTGGTACGGTACAAGACTGAGAGCTCTGGATTCGAATCTTGACTCTGCACCCTTCATAATTCTTATCTACTTGCTGAACCTTTCTGTTTCTTCTACTATAAAATGGAAATGTGAATATCCACCCTCCAGTGTTATGGTTAAGGCTTAGGGAAAAATATATAGAATTCATGGTCCTAGTAGCTGCTCAGTAAGTACATGGCCATCTTTCACATTGTTTCAAACCTTGGATGGGTTCTCTAACCATATGGTCTCTGAAATCTGTCTGGATTGAGCATTTCTTAAATTGAGAGAAAGATGGGTTATCTTTTCATATGCCAAGTTTCCTAACAATTGGACACATTCAGGCAAATAATTTCCTCCAAGTTTCTCCTAAGCAGAATATAGGGGTTGTTAATGCCTCACCTTCCCCTCGCCCCAATATTTCCTCATAATACACCAAAGAACACGTGAGTGGTGGGGCGCCTGGCTGGCTCAGTTGGTTAAGCATCTGCCTTCAGCTCAATTCATGATTCCAGGGGCCTGGGATCGAGCCCTGCGTTGGGCTCCCTGCTCAGCGGGGAGTCTGCTTCTCCCTCTCTCTCTGCCCCTCTGCCCACTTGTTTTCTCTCTCTCTCAAATAAATAAAATCTTAAAAAAAAAAAAGAATAGGTGAGTCACAAAAGTTAGAAGAAAAGATTATTCTTGATGGTAATCTGAATAGAACCCCTATGAAGGTAAATGAAGAATGTTCACCCATGAGATGCACCCATGCAGACTTGACTGTCTACCTTCCTTCCATTCCCACTGCTTTTTTCCTCAATGTATCGAAAGCTTTAATGACTTCACAAGAAATGTGTCTTCATCACAGTTCCCAGCACACTGGCCTGTAACTAATTTCCAAAAGCACCACCCGCTGAGTGTACTTGGGGCCCCAGCCAGTGACCTGCACTGTTGGCTAAGTCACCTTACATCAACCAGGCCATGCTGTAGAGTCCCCAAACTCCTGCTTGAGGGGAGGAGAGGAAGGAAAGACAAGAGAGGCTACAAAAAGAGATTCCTTCCCTTTTGCAACTATCATATAAATTATTAGCCCTGACTCTGTCATTTATCTCCATCACCTTCTTTAGAAGGCACGTTAAGAAAGGATGAAGTAGAAGAAAAAACAAGATGAGCAAGAAACTTGTTGGCATACAAGAGTGGCAGATGGCATAAAGAGGACTATTCATGCTATATCTTCTCATCCATGAAATCAAGCCATGCCCTAACTCCCCCTTCAGAGGTCAGCAGCAAGTGGTCAGAGTAGGCAAAGAGTTGCGCTGTATGGAGACAGACATGAAACACTGGCTCAGTGGTGCTGGAATGGTGGATTGGCACCAGCCAACCTGGACCATGTTGACATGTCAGGGACTGGTATACACTGTATGGCTAATGGGACTTTAGAAACTCTCATCTTTACTATTTTTTTAAAAGATTTTATTTATTTATTTGACAGAGAGAGACAGCGAGAGAGGGAACACAAGCAGGAGAAGTGGGAGAGGGAGAAGCAGGCTTCCCGCTGAGCAGGGAGCCTGATGTGGGGCTCGATCCCAGGACCCTGGGATCATGACCTGAGCCGAAGGCAGACGCTTAACGACTGAGCCACCCAGGCGCCCCTAGAACTCTATTCTGTGAGCCTATGATAGTTTTGGTGTGGTCAGATGAGAGAGCCTGAGATATCTACTCCAGTAGAAAGAGCTTTCTTCCATTAGAAAGAGCTCCCTGGACTGAGGGTCAGTTTTTCATCAGGTGCCCCAATCCTCTGTATAGAGTATTTCGATCTTGGTTTTTCACAGGCAAAGAGAATGTGTCTCCCGAAATGGTACCCAAACTATGATGGCCACCCCACCACCTGGAGGCTCATAGGATGGTGGTGAAAGGGACAGTGTCTAGAGCAGATTGCCAAAGTCCGAATCTCAACTCTGCCACTTATGCTATGACTCTGAGCAAGTTACTTGTCTTTCTGTGCCTTATTTGAAAATACGGATCATGGTAACAGGTTCTTGTTCACAGGGTTTAGGATTAAGTGAGCTACTATTAGTTAAATTTTTGGATCAGTTCCTGGCTCATAAAAATGTAAAAATAAATCAATAGTTGCTTTACAGTCACCAAATGTCATTTGTACCTCATAGAAATGTCTTAGCATGAGTATGATTAGTATGTGCTCCTCATTTTAAACCTAAATCCTTTTAGAGAAATAAATAGCCCTCTCAGAATCAAGCCAGGGTCTCACTCCAGAGAGTAAAGTCTTATGCGTCCCTAAGATGTTCCCCAGCGACCCATAAAGTACATCATTAGGCAATGTCAAGAAAGCACGGTCAGAAAGTGCCTTTTTGGGAGTGGAAACAACACTGGAAGAGGCAGGAGCCCAGAAGTGGAAGCATGGTGCGGCCACAGCCTTGATGCTGTAACCAGAGAATGCTATCCAAAGTTGAGATATTATTGAAGTGAAAAATACACCATGTGTGAAATTAATGGTACCAATGGAAACCATGCTCTTTGTTTAATGTCATACATGACCAAAGAGGAATAAATACATTAAGCCAGGGGCGCCTGGGTGGCTCAGTCAGTTAAGCATCTGACTTCAACTCAGGTCATGATCCTGGGGTCCTGGGATCGAGCCCCACATCGGGCTCCCTGCTCAGTGGGAAGCCTGCTTCTCCCTCTCCCACTCTCCCTGCTTATGCTTTCTCTTACTGTCAAATAAATAAAAATCTTAAAAAAAAATACATTAAGCCAGTAAATCCAGTAACCAAGAATTTTCAGTTTGAAAATCAGAGAGAAAGTACATGGGCTGGAGAGGTTCTGGTGAAGGCAGAAAGGAGGCAGATAAAAGAGGTCCACAGGGCTCGGTGTTGCTGTTGTTGACCAAGAGCAGGGGAAAAGAGCCATCTGGGTCTGCATCAGGGAACGGGGCACCAGTGGAGCTGTGTTAAAGGAGAGAAGGGAGCATCTGCTGAATGACTGCCTCTTGACAGGTCCCTGAAACTAACATGCACACAAAGAAATTTAATTGTTGTGGGCATGGAGGGGGAAACAGGGACCGAAGTCAGGGAGCACCCACCCTGCCACAGGCCCACCACCCGCACAGTCAGGCTCACCTAAAACATCCTGTTTTTGCCACAGATCACAAGCACCTTAAACCCAACCCTGCACCTAGTGCTATCAAAATATCAAAACAGAAGACATCTACAAAATTGCTCTTCGAAGAATTCAACAAGATTTCCCTGGCACTCTTTAAAATGGGAGGAAGGGCAAATGCAAAACAGTAATAACCATGTTGGGAGGTTGGGGCCATGAATAAACGGCAGGTATGTGTGTTGAGAGAGAAGGGGAGGCAGGGAAGACGAAGAAATATATAGCTATTTCTACCATTTGGCCAGCCATTCTCATCATTGCTTACAATAATCATTTTGAATAAAAGGACAGATTCAAGTTGAAAGTTGGTTTATTCTACTTTCAGCTATAAAAGATTTAGCTCTGGACACTAAACTCATTAAAAACCACTACGTGAAGACAAAGAATAAAAGAAAGGCAACAAGTTTAAAGCAATCTGAATTTCTTTTTTTGTTTTAAAAGGCAAATATGGGGGCGTCTGGATGGCTCAGTCATTAAGCGTCTGCCTTCGGCTCAGGTCATGATCCCAGGATCCTGGGATCGAGCCCTGCATCAACCTGCTTCTCCCTCTCCCTCTGCTGCTCCCCCTGCTTGTACTCTTTCTCTGCCAAATAAATAAATAAAATTCTTAAAAAATAAAAAAAAATAAAAAGCAAATATTTTAGGAAAACTTTAGGAAGTTTCAATTACTCAAAACTTTACCTATTTCATTAAAAGTTCCAAAATTCCATTTTTTTCATTGTAGAAATTTAGCATACTTAGGTGTTCACAAACATTCAAGGACTCTGGACTCCGAAATATCCCAGAGTATTTAGCATTCAAGCAAAACAAGAAACACAAAGAAAAATTGTCCTTCAGAGAGTTTCTCTTCTTCTTTACCCATTTGGTAAGCAAACTGACCTAAAAAATATTTTCAGATTTAAGAAATCTGTAAAAACAAGCCAGGGAGAAGAACCAAGCTTGCCTCGATGATAGAGTTTAGAGCATTTTGTATACAAAGAGCCATACAAATGCTGCTATCATCATCATCATCCCTGTTGTTGATACAGCGGGACGAAAAGTATTATCAACTGAGCCCTTCCAGAAAGTGGTTATTGCAGAAAGAAGACTTCCATCACCACTACCACCCTGAGCGTCCTGTGCTGAAGGGGAAAGGTCAAAATGGGGAGAACAGCAAAGGTACAGAAGTGAAAAGATATGCAGTTTGAATAGACAGTGCAAAGTAATATGAAATGTGGAGATGATTTTGGTGAGCGAACACCATGAGCTGAAGAGATGAGATTTAACATTTAGGGAGAAAACAGAATAGAGTGAGCAGCAGTTGAAGGGCAAGGAAAACACTTTGCATTCTAGAAAAGGGGAGAAATGGGGTGCCTGGGTGGCTCAGTCAGTTAAGCATCTGCCTTTGGCTCAGGTCATGGTCCCAGGGTCCTGGGATCGAGCCCCACATTGGGAGTCCCAAGACTGAGCCCGGCATCGGGCTCCCTGCTCAGAGGGGAGTCTGCTTCTCCCTCTCCCTCTGCTGCTCCCCTCCTTGTGCTCCCTCTCGCGCTCTCTCAAATAAATAAATAAAATCTTAAAAAAATAGAAAAGAGAAGTTAGGACCAGTGTCAGAGGCACATGTCATATGAGACATATAATTTGTCACCATCAAATGATATCAAACTGAAGCACATCTGCAATATTTGAGAGACGTGCCCATCCACAGTCTGAATGGAATGGATTATACATATGCAGAAATACACTGCTTATAACTGGTATATCGCTTTGCTGGAGACAGAAGGTCTCTGCTGGCCGTGTGGACACCCAATTTTATATATTAGAAATGAGCTGTCCAAATACACCAGACCAATAGGCACAGCTTAACACAAGGGCCAACCTGAGCATGAGAACCAGGAGTAAGTAGAAACAGTATGCTGACCTGATAAAGAGAACTTAGATAGAATTTGGTTTAATATTAAGAAACTACCTCCTCTCAGTGGCTATGGTGAGCCTATGTCATTCCTCTGCTTTATAACCTATTTAAGTATTATTTAAAATAAAATTAATTTTTAAATAATATTTAAATATTATTTTAAAGTGATTCACTTTTGAAGAGATAATGGTCTTTCTAGAAATAGTTTCGGTAATAAGCCAAGAATTGGTAACTCTTGAGCTCTTCATCGAAAAGTGAATTAATAATAGATGCCACAGTCCAGATAATTGCTATCAAATCAATAGGACACAGCTGAGGTACTAATCATCCTGGAAGAGGTTAGCAAGAAAAGAGTTTTGTGGCTATTGCAGAAATATACAATATGACTCTTAATCTCTCTCTGCTTCTGGAAAATGCTAGAAAAAAACAATCTGTAACAGAAAATGTTGAAAGATCGCACAGAAGCTTTTCAAAGAATCATAGCAGTGAGAGACCTTGAAATTACTTTAATTCTGTCTTTGCATTTTTCCAATCGGGAAACTGGAGCCCAGAGAGGTTAAGAGGTCTATTACACACACGGAGATGGCTTAGGTATTCCTGTGGTTTGAAGACCCCAGGCTAAGGGTGCACTTTCCTCTTTACCTTGCTTTCCTCCCTCTACTGAGAAGGAGTTATGGAAAAGTTACTTTTGTAGGGAGAACAGAAGCCACAACGACAGAAGGCAACGAAATGGCGGTTTCAGTTCTGAGTGAAGCTACAGACTCACTGCTAGTTCACATTCAGGTAAGATTTTGACTCTCAGGTAAAATAAGCAGTAGAACCTGATAACTGGGGTTGTGAGGGATTAAGATGGGGACCCAGTGAGGGAGGCAGAAGGACATGGGCTGGACTCCGCTGACAGGAGTAAGAATCAGCAAGAGAAAAGGGTCCAAGGAGCCATCTGCATCCACCTATAAATGAACTTGTGCACAGCACAGCAGTTCACCCCACCACGGCTCCACTTGTAAATTCCGACTTGAAAACTGCTTGCCAGGGTGGCTGTCAGAGTCTCAGCTCAGGGTGACTCGGAACAGTGTGTGGCTGAAGTGTGGGTTCTGAGTCTGAGTGTTGGCTTTCCTTCTCACCGTCTGTGAGCTCTCAGCTGCATGAGCCTCCCCGAGCCTCAGCTTCCCGTACAAGGAGGACACCAGGATGGACCTAGAGTGCTGGGAGCAGTGCCGGGCATACAGTAAGCACTGTGTACATGTTCTCCAACAAAGGAACTGGTTACATTCCCTGGCTTCAAGCCCACAAGCCTCTGAGGGTGGCAACATGTGAACACAGGGTACAGTCACTTCAAGGCATCACTACACACAATCCACATTCACACATCCTCTTTTCTCTGAAAAGGTTAACCTTTTCATTTGAAAGACAATTTGGTTTCTTTCTTTAAAATACATTGGCTTTGTTTCTCCTTCTAGACTTCTTAACTCATGTAAAACATTAAAAAATCCAGATAAAAGTTAAAAAATTACCTGGTAACGGCCACCCAGAAAAAAAAACTTTGGATGAATTTCTTTCTATTACAGTTTCACATATATACCTTTATTAAAAAAACCAAAATCCTATGATGTTTGTAATCTAGTTTTTTACTCGATATATCAGGACTATTTCTCCTTGTTGATTATATGTTTTACGACACCGTTTTCAGCGATTGCACTGTTTCACTATACTGTAACTTACCACTTGCTAGCATCTTTATCAAGAGACTTGACCTCCACCTTCCTGTTCTCACCTTTCATGTATCCCAAAAGAAAACAAAAGCACAACAATGAAAGCTTTTGATGGCAACGCCCCCCCAAACGTGTATTCTCCTTTAAGTTTCTCCCCAGCTCAGCTGAACCCCAGTGTTCAGAAAGTGGCTTCTAGAAAAGCCTCTCCATTTAGGGGCTGGAGTACTGCAGTGCTAGACTAGGAAAGGGCAGTCCTGAGCCAGCAGAGTGTCTCTGCGCTCCAGGAATGCCTGACCTTTCCCAGGGCTTTGAGCTAGCAACCTCCTGCCAGGCGCTAACTGGCCAGGGTGGCTACAGGGAGGGAAGGAAGATGGGGGAGGGGAGCAGGGGTGGAGGGGAGGGCCCTCCAGTGGGCAGCTCGCCAACCTCCAGAACCCAACTCAGAATGTCCAGCTGGAAGATTCTTGGAGCTCACCTACCAAGTCCCTATTTTAGAGATAAGAGAACCAAAGCTCAGGAAGATAACAGGATTTAATTAGACTTGTGAAATACAGCTTAATATTAGCAATGATAACAGCCACGATTACTATTACTACCAGTTGGAACACTTACTATGCACCAAATACTGTGCTAAACAAAGGTTTAATCCCAACGACAACCCTGTGAGAATGCTATAATTATCCCCATCTTAGGGAAGGGGGAGTGATGAGGGGTGGAAAGGCTAAATTAGTTGCCCAAGATCCCGCAGCTAGTAAGTGGTAGAGAGGAGTCAAATCTAGATCCGACACCACATTACAGACTCCTTCCAAGCTGTAAGAGGGAATAAGGATTCTTAGTTCCAGTGCACGGTCTTCTAAAAGAGGGGCTTATTCGTACTCACAGCTAATTTAGAAGGTGGCAAAGAATTCACGTTTTCATCTCTCTAGCCATCTTTTTACAAATCTACTTTCTGCACTTGCTAAACAGTGACAAAGAAACACTCAACACATCAATATGCTGGTAGTCAACCTCCACATAGTTTTGGGATAATGGTTTTGGTAACAGCTTGAGTGTCAAGTTTAGGCTAAATATGAAGTGCCAACTATAACGCTATGGTTAACTAGCAGGAAGGTGACAGACTTGGTAAACACTATGGCTCCAGTGAATGACAGTAAAAAGACATTTCTTCTAAATTTCTCTGTGAGGCCATTTCAGGCTTGGCAAGGCCTCAGGCCAGGGACTCTCCCAAGTACATAATTACAATGCTTCTCTCAGATGATTATCAGGTAGGAGACAAAGATTTCAAATAGTTTGTTTACTTATTTTTTAAAAGGCAGAGTCTCTTCTCAGAATGACTCATGTGAGCAATTTAAACAAACAGCTGTGGCAGGAGCTGGTCACTGCAACCCTGGCTAGTGGGTAAATGTGCTGAATCGGTGTGAGTGAGTTAGATCAATCTTGACTCATTTTCTTTAATGAGACAGTATAACACAACATCCACCCGACCTGTCTTCTGGGTTTTGTTTGACATACATTTGTTGTGATGGTCTAATCTGTTCTTGAGCTTCTTTTTGGTTGAAGGAAAACTGTAACTCCGTATTTTTCAAACACATACAGGACAGCTATGCGTCTTTGTGAGGGAGCTATAGTTCATGGCATATGGTCTGTGGTCAAATACATTCAAGTAACCTCTACCAAACAAAGAAAGATAAGGAGGACTTTAACCAATGTCACTGCCTTCCCAGTAGGTCAGCTATGTAGTTTACAGGTGCAAACTGCAGAAAGGTGAGCTTCATTTTTCATTTTCTGGAATACTGTATGGATACATGGCAAGATGATTTCTTTCTCTCTGGCTCCTCCTATCTCTCTTAATTGTGCTTGTGGGGTTCTGAGGTCTAAAGGCCAAGAGGAAAGGTTGTGATCACAGCTCTGTCCTACAGAGGTGAAGGCCAACTCCCACATTAGGGATGAAGGCTCAAACACCACATACCGGGGAAAAAAGCAAGTGTTTGGGTTCTAAATCTTTTGTCTGTTTCCTGTTATCGTGCGGAAAGTTTCTTTTTTTCTTTCATTTAGAATAGATCATTTGTATTCTTGATCTACTCTGAACACATATACTGAACTTTTGTTTTAAGTAAAAGCTAAGGACATGACCAATATCATAAACTTTAACTCAGGGAAGTTGAGTCTCCTTTAAATATGTGGTAGGGCTTAGATTTATGGTGCTCAAAATGTCATTTAAGACTATTACAGTCATGTACAAAATGACACTGAGAATTACCCACACTTTTGAACAAAATCCCACCATAACACACACACAAAATAGCTCAAATGCTCAATAAAAGGTCTTATAGTCCTTTCCACTGTATTGTGTCTGGGTTTATGTTGAATGGTGTGGTTCATCATTAACAGCCTCTGTTATAAAAACACTATGTATGTATCTGTGCTCAAGTCTTTCCTATGAAAGAGACTAAAAGTTTGACTTATTAACAAGTAAATGGTTCTCAAACTTTTTGGCTTCAGGGTCCCTTTACTCTTAAAAATTGAGAATCCCAAAGAGCTTTTGTTTGTATGGAATATATCTATAAACATTTACCATATTAGAAATTAAAACTGAGAACATTTATTAATTTATAAAAACCATAGTAGTAAATTCATTACATGTGAACACAGATCACATATTTTTATGGAAAATTAGTGGCACTATTCTACATTTCTGAAAATCCTTTTAACATCTGGCTTTTAGGAGAAAACAGCTGCATCATCATATCTGCTTCTACATAAAATCTGTAATATGTTTTATTATTTATTTTTAAAGACTTTATTTATTTGAGAGAGAGCACAAGCAGAGGGAGCAGCAAGCAGAGGGAGAGGGAGAAGCAGACTCCTTGCTGAGCAGGGAGCCCGACTCAGGGCTCGATCCCAGGACCCTGAGACCTGAGCCAAAGGCAGTTGCTTAACCAACTGAACCACTCAGGCATCCCCGTGATATGTTGTTTTAAGTTTATGCAGAAAATCTGGCCTCACACAGATATATAGCCAGAAAAGAGAATTATTTTAATAGCCTTTAAAGATAATTATGAATATTCTCTCTTGATATTACACTGGACACAAAGATGGTTTCTTTTCTTTTTTTTTTTTTAAGATTTTATTTATTTATTTGAGAGAGAGCACATGAGAGGGGGGAGGGTCAGAGGGAGAAGCAGACTCCCCGCCGAGCAGGGAGCCCGATGCGGGACTCGATCCAGGGACTCCAGGATCATGACCTGAGCCGAAGGCAGTTGCCTAACCGACTGAGCCACCCAGGTGCCCACAAAGATGGTTTCTTAAAGGTTAGCTGCAATATGTAATTTGAAACCACAGCAGTAAACATTCCTATTCTTTTAAAACCTGTTAGTGTTTTTTTTTTTAATAGAAGATTTTATTTATGTATTTGACAGAAAGAGACACAGCGAGAGAGGGAACACAAGCTGGGGAGTGGGAGAGGGAGAGGCAGGCTTCCTGCCAAGCAGGGATCCCCGATGTGGGGCTCGATCCCAGGACCCCGGGATCATGACCTGAGCCGAAGGCAGACGCTTAACGACTGGGCCACCCAGGCGCCCCTAAAATCTATTAGCTTATCTTACACATTGAATGAATGGATCTTTCACCTATGTATGATTTTGTAACAAGCACCAATAATTTGGAGAATGCTGGTTTACTGAGTTATGAGATCTTCCAAACACTGACACATTTCCTATATAAGATCAAAATCACATCAAAATCACCAATGATCTCATCAAAAGAGTCTTTAAGAATTTAAGGTTTAATCTTATGATGAGGGATACAAGATTTCCAAAATTCTAATTTCCCCTGAAAGTCTGAATTTTGTCACTGGTAACAAATACAGTTGTTTTCATTCAAGTGACAGGCTCACTTCATTTAGTTTTGATAAAAGGTTTACCAAATAACCAAGTCTGAAGAGCCACATTTGTCCTGTCAATTATTCTGTAAAGTAAAAGCTTAATCGCCTAGGTTTTTCCTTGAAACAGCATGACATTTCACTACATAGCAAAAGGGTATGTGTAGTTCTCATTTCATCACCAGAATATTAGAAAGACATGTACTCAAGGGCCTAAGTTTAATAAAATAACTTTTACTGCTTTATCAAGTGACACTGGCATTTTATTAACCAACTACATGACAGTAAAGAACATGACTTTTAGCACAGTGGGTACCAGTGGCTTGGCTTATGTTAAGTTGCCACCAATTTTACTCACCATCACTTTCATACCACTAGTGCAAATTTAAGAGTGAAAACAGCAAAAAAAAAAAAAAAAAAAAGACAGTATTATCATGGAAACAGTTTTGATCTCATAGACCCCTCCAAAGTACCTTAAGGACTCAAGGGTTCAGAGACCTTACTTTGAGAGCCTATCTACTAAACCAAACCTGCTGATACTAACCCACTCAAGTAAAGGAGCTGGTTTTACTTGTGCTCTGGGCAAAGAACAGAAATACCAAAGCATAAGCCAAGCATGCCCTAGTGTTTTAGGCATTACAGAGTAACCATTTCCCTTTTCTCCCCCTCTCTCCTTTCTTTCCCTCCCTCCCTTTTCTCTCTTTCCTGTAAGCTGTGTAACATTTTCTGGCCAAGATCTTGGAAGACCGACTTCTAATAAAGTTATGAATATAGGTGCTAATGATGGCTAGTGGCAGAAGAGTAGCCTTCTGCCTACACTGTGTTACAATAATTTCTCATGCCTCATTCTCTTTGATCCACCACATACTTACTGTATCTTTAGTTTTTGTTTGCTATCATTAGCATTTAAGGCCATAAATTTCCCTCTAAGTGTCCCTTTAGCTGTACACCACTGATTTCGATACGTAAACTTTTTATTACTATTCAGTCCTAAATACTTTCTTTGAGCTTTGAGGAATTTTAAAGTTTTCCTTATTGATAAAAGAGGGCTTTTCCTATTTATCTTCTTCTAAAATAATGGCTTTGTAATCAGAGAATACATTTGTATGATAACTAATCCTCTGAAGTTTGGTAACACTTGATTCTCGACCCAGTATTTTATAACCTAGAGTTGCTGAATATAATCCACATAATCCATTTGATCAAGCTTGTTAATTGTGTTATTCAAATATTTTATAGATGAATTATTTTGGGGGGAACGGGAGTATCTAGTGATTTAGCAATTACTGAGATATGCTGAAATCCCTTACTAAAATGTAAGTTTATGTTTCTTTGTGGTTCTGTTTTTCCTTTAGAAAGATTTTGAAGCTATATTATAAGCATAACAGCTTAGAATTATACTTTGTTTGATATTATCATAGTTCCATCAGTTTATTCTGGATTGGTCTTTGCATGTAATGTATTTTTCATACCTTCACTGTCATAATTTCCTTTTTTTGGGTCTTTCCATATATATTCTGTAAAATTTCTTTAGATCGCTCTTCTATTTCACTAATTCCACTTGCAGCTAAGTCTAAGCTGTTCTTAAAAAAAAAAAAAAGCTAAAATGGATGTGTTTAAGATTTTATTTATTTGAGAGAGAGAGAGAGAGAACAAGCACAGAGTGGGAGTGAGAGGGAGAAGCAGACTCCCTGCTGAGCAGAGAGCCCTATGTGGGACTCGATCCCAGGACACTGGGATCATGACCTGAGCCGAAGGCAGATGCTTAACCAACTGACCCACACAGGCACCCCCTCCATTTTAGCTTTTTGACTTGAAATATTCTTTTTCCTTTCTAGAAATTGTTTGATTCTTTTTCAAAACTGTTATCAGGGTGCCTGGGTGGCTCAGTCGGCTAAGTGACCAACTCTTGATTTTGGCTCAGGTCATGATCTCGGGGTCATGGGATTTAGCCCCATGATGGGCTCGGTGCTCAGCATGGAGTCTGCTTGGGATTCTTTCTCTCCCTCTGCCTACCGCCGCCCACCCAGCCCCCGCTGGCTCATGCCTGCTCTCTGTCTCTCTCTCAAAAGAAACAAAATCGTTTAAAAACAACTATGTTATCATTTTTGTATATTTTCTTGATCTTTACTCATATTTTTTAGTTCCCTTTTCTATTTCTTAAACATATTAAATTAAGTAATAATTCTGTTTTCTTTTTTTTTTTTAAAGATTTTATTTATTTATTTGACAGAGAGAGAGAGACACAGTGAGAGAGGAAACACAAGCAGGGGGAGTGGGAAAGGGAGAAGCAGGCTTCCCGCGGAGCGGAGAGCCCGACGCAGGGCTCAATCCCAGGACCCTGGGACCATGACCTGAGCCGAAGGCAGACACTTAACGACTGAGCCACTCAGGCGCCCCAATAATTCTGTTTTCTAAGGCTGTACTGTCCACTATAGTAGTCATTACTTATATATGCGGCTACTTAAATTTAAATTAAATGAAAAATCCAGTTTCTCAGTTGCACTAGTTAAATGCTTGAAAGCCACATACAGCTAAGTGACTACCACCTGGGATAACACATACAACAACACTGATTTAAAGACTCTGGTGTCTGACTCAACTGAGCCATGTTTCCTTGATGTTGTGACTTTCTTTCTTTTCTTTCTTTTACTGTGAGTGTCCGTTTCTTATCCGTTTCTTTTAGGTTTATCTACAGAAATTCTTTGAGGCCTATATTGAAGGTAAGTGCTTCCAGAGGGGATCTGTCTTTGCTTCTGCCATGTATTGGGAAGCATTGTATTGTGACTCCTTTATAGAAAATTCCCTATTTAAGATCTTTCAGTCCACCTGGATAATGTGAACTCAGTGAAAGCCAGCTGTGGTTACAATTCTCAGGCGGAGTGTTTTTCCTCCTCTAGTCAGTGCCAATATTTGAGACAACAAATTTTCTTTGCAGTTCCCTGGGAAAGTGGGATTATTTCTAGTTCAACTTTACACTGAAGATACAGGCTTTGGGATCCAGCTTTCTGCTATGGTTGGGATTTTTCTATTAGACTCTACTCCTTGTCCTGTGAACCCTGCAAGATGTAAAATGAAGCTTGATTCACTACATTCAACAAAAGCCAGTTGCCATGAGCCTCTTACATCACTGGGTTCCCATCCCACTTATACTTTTGATAGGTTTCATAGTATCCCCTAAGTTTCTGGTCACTTATGGATGCATTCAAAATGTATACTTTTAAAAACATTTACAGATTGGATTTGTGTGTACACATTTGTGTGTATATACTATGAATGTACACATATTTGTGTATATGAATGTGTTTAAGTAAAACATATCTTTGTAATTTCAGCTCATTTCATAGAAGGGTTGGTTAGAGTATCTCATCTACCATGATGCCAGAATTAGAAGACAACACCAATTTTGAAGATGCCTAACATCAGTTTTAAATATAACATTAATAATCAAAGCCACCATTTATAGAGTATCTTGATTTATCACCTATCAAACAGTGTTTTAGAAACTTTCAAAACAACCCTACTAACTAAGAATTATACTTTTAGATGTTAAATAACCTGTCCCTGGTCTCACAGTAAGAGGCAAACCTAGATTCAAATCTGGGTCTAACACCAAAATCTGTTCTGTTAGCAAAATAGTATGGTATTGTTATCCTAATTTGCATGAGGTAATAGAGGTTCTGGTCCACAAGGTACTAGTTATATAAAACCTGTGGGGTCAAACGTTACTGAGTTTTCAGGATTTTCATATGTATGAAAAGTAATGTAGGATGTATACTGCACAATACGTAACACCCCCAGCAGAGTCTGGGGCAGCAGCCTTTAACCAGATACATGAACATTTTTCTTCAGCAAAACTCAGCAAGAGTCATACTGAGTGGGTATATAAAGGCTATAAAAAGTCTCACATCAATTTTTTTCAGCTTTGGCTATCAAAAAAGTTATGAAAACATTTTCAGCGTTCCGATCTTTTTGGATTTCCACATTCTTTTATCTGTGGGCTCATCTAGAGTCCAGAGTCCAACTTGGACCTAGGATTAAAACCTAGGTTTTTTTACCTTTCTAGGTGATACCTTTTTAGGTATCACCAGATTTTTCCATATGCTTTAATGTAGCATTACTGTACTAACTGTGGTAAACATTAATTTTTACTTGTTAAATCTGAAATGAATTCTTTACCGAAAGGCTATTCATATAGAATTTAGTTCCTCCCAACTTAGAATTCTAACACACTAACTTAATTTCTCATTATAGACTGGCACTTACTTTTCTCTGGGCTAGTTCACTGAGTATTCATTACACTTATCAATTCAATATAATTCAGTCATTATCAGGCCAATATTACTTATAATGGTAAGACTCCAGTGCTTTTAAATATGTCCCTCCATACATTATCATTTTTAAATTTCCCACTGTTACAGGTGAAATGTTTAGTCTTAGAATTTACTTGATAAACTAGTGAAAATTTGTGGAAGTTCAGCAGATATGCAGATATTATTGGTAATTCATATGGTATTAGTGGGATTCTGCAACTTTAAGATTTTCCAAAAAATCATTGGTTTAGACTCTTTTTTTTTAAGCATACGAGTTTAGAAAATAGTAGTCAAATTTTGGAAACAACTGACCCACAACAGATGGTTTAGGTGCAGCAGTGTGAATGTGCAGTCTTACCACCAAAGAAGAGAGGCCATGACTTACCAGACTTCAATTTAATGTAATTCATAAAGGTTGGTCAAATCCATTGTGATTCATGTGTGAGATGAGCCTAAATGTATTATGTTGTATTATTTAAAAGTGTAAGTTCAAAAAGTTACTAATTGTAACTGTGAACACTGACAATTTATTTTTACCACCAAAACCCACAACACTACCCATAATCTACCAATTCTGAATGTTTAACTTCTTAGATGGACATGAAGCAACCTTACTGGAATGGGGTAGTTTTTGTTGTTCGTTTCAAGAAATGGTCCTATTCAGAGTCCACTGGTCTTAACTATGTTCTGAAACTCTCTCATTTCCACTAAGAATTCTGACAATAAAAAAACCCCAGATATCACGAGTATTTTTAGTGAGTGTTCAGAAGTTATTTTAGTCAATTATGTCAATTTCCCCAGTCAATATTTTTCATCTAAGTTCCTAACCAGGATTTAAACCGATTAGTTTGAATTTGACCTTCCTGTACCTTTTGGTATGTACATAAAGATCTGATAGGGATGAAGCAAAGTGGATAAAAAAGATCAAACTTAAGATAAATCACAAATGGATAATCATGACTGCATTTTAATAGTTTCTTAACATACTTATCTCCTGATTTTTTTAACCTTAAAAAAAAAAAAAGAGGTAGAAAGTACCATTTATTTACTCCATTATTCACTGATTTATTAGGGAGCCCTATTTTAGAGGCTACTCCTATAAAAGTGGCCCCAGTCCTGAAGAACCTGTGCACAGTCTAATGAGGAGAATGAGATGTAAATTAGTAACTTTTAACACAATGTGGAAAATGCTATTAACTGAGGCATGAGAAAAATACTTCAAGAGTAATTAAGGTCAACTAGGGCTCAAAGAGGGCTTTTTGGGGGAGGTGACACAATAAGTTGGGTCAGTGGCCCAGTAGAAGTGTTCCATGTGGGGGAACATTTTGACAAAAAGAATACCACAAGAAAAGGCCCAGAGTCCAGAACACCACACTGAAACCAGGGATAGGCTCACAACTACACCTGGGACCTCCCACCTGACAAATCAATTTTTTGGGATATCCTATCTTATCCTTATGTTATTTCAAATCCCTCTAAATTTGAGGGACTATTAAAGAAATGGAAGATATCTAAAAATTACTTATTTCACTTATAAAGCTGTGTTCCTAAGCAAATGTTGACCACTTGAAGGCTGCTCTATAAATCGCTGAAGCTAAATCTTATGTGATCCTCCAGAGAGAGGCAGACTGCAGAGCAAAAGGGAACGGTGGCTAGAAAGAAGCAAGGTCAGGAGTTCACTAACGATAAGAAATTATTTATAATTACTAATTTGTTGTCACAAATTTTTTGTTCTCTTTTTTTCCATGTATTTGAAAACCATCTGTCAAACCACCTCAATGGGACTACAGGTAGTCTCCCCAACTGGTCTTGCAGCACATCTCACCTATTCGAGTAGAAAACTGTAGCACTCTGCCACTATAAGGAACCAGAGATTTTAGTAATATAAATAGTGGGAAAAAGCAAGTCACAGAGAACTTACGGACGTCGGGAGTATAACTTGTATAAGATAGTAAAGGCTGCCTGGTAGGAAACAGATTTTAAGGTTTCAAGTGTTTTGAGTCAGTCAAAGAGAACAGGTCAAAGACTGGGTGTCTGTCCTTCTGTCTCTTTTTTCTGGAGCCTTCCACCACAGCCCTGAATCTTCTCTGTGGGGTCTGTGTTGGACATTTCAATCCCACAAACCTTATTTCTCTAACTCTCCAGTCATTGGAGGTTTGCTAATGTAAGACATGCAAAGAATATTCTCATAATATATGACTGCCGGGGCAGGGGGGACAGCAAATGAACTATGTACCATTCTCAGGAGGGAGTACTCCTTTCAAAAATCAATACATATGCAAACCATATTACAAAACTTGAGAGTATTCACCTGTGTGGAGTTCCCACAAAGGAGCTTTTACTAATGGAGACAGAGTCCAGCAGTCAGGACCTTCACAAAGACCTGCAGTCTTGCTTTCCAAAGACAAGTTAGAGGTTCAAGAAAAACAATAAAAAGCTGAACAAAACTGGAGCAGGACCTCTAAATAGCAATGTTTACAATATAAGCAAAACTATTTAGTTGTCGTTTAAAAAACTGTATCCATAAAAGCTTGGCAGGAGATCAGTCACTGTTAGAAAATCAAGGAAGGATTTAAAAAAGAGGGGTTTTTTAAAAGGATAAACTGATGACTGAAAGCAGAGCTAGACTTTTTTTACCCTTTGGAAAGATACTACTTATTTTTTTTTTTTTAAGATTTATTTATTTATTTATTTGACAGAGAGAGAGAGACAGCGAGAGAGGGAACACAAGCAGGGGGAGTGGGAGAGGGAGAAGCAGGCTTCCCGCGGAGCAGGGAGCCCGATGCGGGGCTCGATCCCAGGACCCTGGGATCATGACCTGAGCCGAAGGCAGATGCTTAACGACTGAGCCACTGAGGCGCCCCTGGAAAGATATTATTTATTTTAAAGCTGACTCTAAAGAAGTCCTTTTATAAATTATGAGGTATGTTCACTTTCAATAGAAAATAAATATACAGTTAAGACAGAGCACCTATACTTATAAATATCTAAACAGATGAGATTACAAAAATATAAGATATGTATGTGTATGGGCAAGGACTAGAAAAGATCATGAATAATGGAAAGTTATTTATTAGGGTGGTAGGCTGTGTATAACTTAGCTCATTTATTTCTTTGTTGTTGCTTTAATATATATTAAAAATAAAAAGAGGAAAAGAATCCATAAAAATGCCTATCATTAAAGGTTGTTTGTAGCGGGCGCCTGGGTGGCTCAGTCGCTAAGCGTCTGCCTTCAGCTCAGGTCACGATCCCAGGGTCCTGGGATCGAGTCCCACATCGGGCTCCCTGCTCGGCAGGAAGCCTGCCTCTCCCTCTCCCACTCCCCCTGCTTGTGTTCCTGCTCTCGCTATCTCTCTCTCTGTCAAATAAATAAATAAAATCTTTAAAAAAATAAACAAATAAAGGTTGTTTGTAGCAGTCACATAAATATTGTCACAGATAAAAATAAGTGAGCACTTCCAAAACTATTAAATCATACACAACACTTTCATTTTGGAAAATAGAGCCAGGTAAAAACTGGATTCCAATCTTCACCACTGGATTCCATCTTCACCACTCCGTCCTCCCCTAGCCTCTCAAAAGGGAATCAGGACATTTCTTCTGTTTCTGCTCTTTCTCTAATTCCTGACATTACCAAACCTGCTACTCCTAAGGGAAGAAGAAGGGAATATAGAAAACCAAGTTTCCTGAACACCTTTATAGGATTCTGGCCACATCAGAGTCTTGCTGATTATATGGAACTCTGGTCAATTCCAAATTGTTTAGATTAGCCAACCAGCTCACTAGAAAGACACAGAAACATACAAACCGTTTCCATTCCCAAGGACCAGTGGTCAATTAAAATGCCTCTAACATTCTAAGAGCACTAGAATTCCAAAGAAAATTATATAATTTTTGAAGGAAAAAATATCTCTGAATCATAGTTTCTCTAAGCCTCAGAATCATAACTTTTTTGGTAAGGAGTAGTTAGAAGCTCAAACCATGTATGGATTGCATGAATTCTGAATGCTCTGTTCTAAAAACATGGTCGTTCATGAATAACAGAGAGGCAGAAGGAGAGAGAACAATCCAAGTAAAACAGCATTTTTCTAGATTCTGAGGAAATTCCAGATATACAACAAACCCTGCCCTGGGTGTTCCACCTAAAAAACAAACAACAAAACTATGTATGGCTTTTCTCCTCATTCTCCATAAATCTATCCAACAACAAAATATTCCCAATTAATTCAGGACATATCTTGGTATTCTAATTCTTTTTTTTTTTTTTCAGAGTTCAGCATGAGTACTTTTATATAATTGAAGGAAATTAAGCCACATATGTTGAAGATGAACTGTTGAGAAAATAGTACATTTTAAAAAGGAGATTCCTATAATCAACTGACCATTCCATTCACATTAAAGCACTCATAACTGAAGTATTTTTATTTCATGTACAATGAGTTGGCATTAAAGTAGGTATCTTGGATATCTGCAGTTAAGGTAGGTTATCTTGGATGACCAATTCAAGGAAGTTCACTTAATCCAACTTAATGAAGCCTATATCCTTCGCGTACTGACGGAAACATTGGCAGCACATATTGAGGCCGTATTTCCGGATGAGACCGTGCCGGCTTGAGCAGACGTGGCAAGAACGAGAACCCTGGCCAAATTTCCTCGGATGGCTCCAGTACAGCTGCTGGTGACCAGTCTTGCTCTCTTGGATGCAACGAGGCAAAAGGTTGGTATTCTAATTCTTAAATAAAGTTAGAAATATACATGGGGCGCCTGGGTAGCTCCGTTGTTAAGCGTCTGCCTTCGGCTCAGGTCATGATCCCAGGGTCCTGGGATAGAGCCCTGCATCGGGCTCCCTGCTCGGCGGGAAGCCTGCTTCTCCCTCTCCCACTCCCCCTGCTTGTGTTCCCTCTCTCTCTGTGTCTCTCTCTGTCAAATAAATAAAAATTTAAAAATCTTAAAAAAAAAAAAAAAAAGAAAGAAACACACTTAATTTTATGTTAGTAAAAGCTAGTTGCAAATCCGAGGCACAAAAACGTGATTATCAATATTGGGCACTTACTAGGGTATAACCCTAGGAGTCAACACTGTGTATTCATTGTGAATAATTTTCTTTAGTCTGTCTGAAGTACCAGTAATAAATAGCATCTATTTAGGAAAGAAATATGGTTCACGTAAGCCAATGTTATGGGAGGTAATGCTATTTCCAGAGTGAGGAGTCACCAATTTATTCAACAGTGATCCCATTTTCCATTTCTTTCTTCCATAACATCATCAGTCCCAATGCTCATTTACAGAAAAACAGTACTTCACACACTTCCCTTTGAGTTTAAGGATGAATTGAAATAGTCCTTCAAATCTTTCCCTTCACACAAGGATTTTTAGAGCACAGCTGGAATTCAGGTTAAGAAAAGAGGAAGGACAGCCTGAAACACAGGTGACCAGAACCAATTATTAAGACTGCTTATATGATGCTCTTTAAATGAAGCCATTAAGAGCTTGACAGATAACTATCTATCTGGATAATGTTGATGAGATCCTTAAAGGCAAAGAATACTCTTTTATGTTATTCGACAGTCCTATAATGCTGTGCTGTCAGCCTAGGATTATAGTAACTCTTTACAGTTCATCAAAAGGCTTTCCAGTTAATTTTCTATAAAGTAAAAATAACATGTTCCCTTCCTCACCATTCCCAAGTTACTTCCTGGAACTTAGCCTTGTCCCCAATGAAGAAAAGAAAATAAAGTATTCATTTTTTTAATCTTAAACAATATTAAAGTATTACATGGTGATAGGTGCTATAGAGGGATCGTCTTCCCTAATTTAAACCATTCAAAAGTCCCTAGGCAATGCCTACACAATTATGCATGAGGCTATCATAAAAATAGACTTCCATATATCATTAGACATAATTTTGGTCGAAAGACATTTGGAAACACTGATTTCTCAAGCAACAGCATCAAAGTCCATCTCCACAAATTGCCTAAGTGGTCTAAAAAGGAGATTGTTGAAGACTGACCCTTTGATTTGGGTGGTATTCTGGCAAAAGCCAATATATGCTACTAGTCAAAATTATGGATGGGTTCTTTGGGAACATAAATACAATTTTAAAATTTCTGACAGGCTAAAGATCAGACAAATCCTGCCCTGTGCAGTTTATCATATAAAGGCATACTTATAAAAAGCTTAAAATGTAAAAAGTTCCCAGTAAAAAATAAAGGGGTGTGTTGTATATGGTATGATGACAGAGTGAGACTTTTTTTTTTTTTTTTTTACAAACCACACAAGAAATCAGGATTCTTTCTTTCTAGTTCAGAAAGTGCACTGAAATGGTTGTTGGATTTACATCAAACAGGAGGGAAATTTCAAATGCAAGTTTAAAGTTTTTATTGATGACTTGGATGATTTAATTACGTAATGGGGTTGACAGATTCAGGAATCCAAAACATTATAGGACTAGACTGATGTGCCTATTCAAGCAAGATGAAATTTAACAAGGATAAGATAAGGCACTTGGGTCCAAAGAGAATTTATTTGATATCCAAAGTATGTGAAAAATGTAATCCAGTAGTCTGGCTTATAGTATTGTCGTAATTCTTCTTTGTTGGTGCTGTATCTCCAATGACATTCTAGAGACAAACGAGTTACTCAATGGGGAGGTTAACAGTTCTTTCCCCTGAGTCAGGAATGCTATCCCATTCTGTAGCCCCAAAAGTCTTATACATGTCTTAAAGCACACTCTTCCCAATGAGATTTTCTCATTGTCCCAGTTAGAATCCTTTTCCTCCTCCCCTATTCTCCTTCTGCATTTTGAGTTTCATTTACAGCCCTTCTAAAATAGCACCTTGGCATAGAGTAACCTGGATCTGTCTATCAACCATGCTTTGAGGCCTAGAGTGCAAGCACCATGGGCTCCTCCAGGTGCTTTCTTCATGAAAAGTACTCAATAATGTTTACTGATTAGCATGCATCTGAATCACCTGGAGCGCTTAATAAAAACAGGTTTCTGGACCTCATGTACAGAGTTCTCAGTAGATCTGGGATGGGAGTAGAAATTTAACATTTCTAAAAAGTTCTCAAGTGATGCTAATGCTGCTGTTCCAGGGATCACACTCTGAAAACCTCTGGGTTAGCTCAACCTCATGAAAAAGAAGTTTATCATACAACTTTTATTCAGCATTTAAACCTTACAATGACTAGAGCACTCTATGTAATCATGAAACGTAAGTAATAAATGTAAAGCAATTACAGTCTCCTCTGTCATCAGTGCCTGCACTCTTGGCATGGCACCCCATTAGTTGACATCCTAATTCGAATGCAGAATGAGCTGGGGCTGTGGGCTCATTCTCCCAGAGAAACCTCTGTTGGAACTCATCCTCCTAAGGCTAAATCAACTGTGCCTTCTTTTTAAAGTTTATCTTCTTTAGTAATCTCTACACCCAGCAGGGAGCTCAAACTCACAACCCCGAGATCAAGAGTCGCACGCTCTTCTGACTAAGCCAGCCAGGCGCCCCTCAACTGTGTCTTTTAAGTTAACAAAGGTAGAGTTGATATAGAATTCAAAGAGGCTTTAGAGGTCCAGTCTTCTATTCAATAAACTCCTTTGACAACACCCTTAAGAGATGGTAGCATAGCACCTCCCCATCCCCACCATAAGTGATCTGTGTTTGAGATGTCATCATGGTGAAAAATAATTTCACTTTATCATCCATATGTGAGAAAGTCTTCCTTAAACTAGGCTGGTATTTGTCTTTCCAAGACTTCTATCTACCCACTGGTAGAGGCCCACAATCTCTTGGGGCCATATATTTTGTAAGTTAATTTTTCAGAAGTAGAAAAGTAATATAGGACACACATTGTATATTACATATTTCCTTCAGTGGGTCCAGGGCAATACTCCGTAATCAAACACATTTTCATTTTTTTTAGTGAGGCACAAGAATATGCATGGTTAGTGGATTAAAGACTATAAATAACTTCACATTAGCATCAGATTTTGCCACCAAATTTATCAAAAGGCTCAATTTTCAGATATTTTTCCATTCCAACTTTATGAATAAAGGGTTGTGGACCTGTATAATTTTGTTCTCTGTGATTACACAAAGTACGTCTACTTCTTCTTCCACACTAGTAGTCCTTCAGTGATCTGAAGACCACTATCCCATTCCCCTCACCCACCTCCTCCTCCTCCATGTCACCATCTTCTAAATTATCAACTGATAAATTAATTCAGTGTAATGAAAGAGGACTAGGGGAGAAATCAACCCAAAGCAGTCTTCTTTCTTTAAAGTTCAAATGTGCAGTCATGGAGACCACAGGAGGGGCAGTCAAAAGAAGTGGCACTCAATCTTAGAAGACTGTGAAGCTGATGGGCGAGAGGATTCAATTAATTCAAGACATAGGGATGAAGAATTAAATTTTACCTCTGTGATTCCAAAGCAAAGAGGAGAACTTATATTTGTTGATCACAACTTATGTGTTGGGCACTATTTTTGAGGATTTACATACCTGATCTCCAATCCTTACAATGCTCTAGGAAGTAGGAGGTATCATCATTCTATATATGAAGGAATTAACACCTTGAGAAGTTGAATCACTCAAGTCATACAGCAAGCCAACAGTAAAACCAAGATTCCAAGTCTAAACAAGATACTTCCAGAATACCCAAAGGGTACTGATGATGAACCCTCAGTAAGTCTGTTCTTAGCCCTGCCTCTACATACATTTTAATCGGTGACTTTAGAGAGGATGAAGATGCCTGCCTTGCATATTCCAATAGGACAAGAAAATGGGAAGAATAAAAAAGATGGAATCTGGGGTGCCTGGGTGGCTCAGTTGGTTAAGCATCTGCCTTTGGCTCAGGTCATGATCTTGGGGTCCTGGGATGGAGCCCCACATCAGGCTCCTTGCTCAGCAGGGAGTCTGCCTCTTCCTCTGCCTGCTGCTCCCTGTTTGTGCTCTCTCTCTCTGACAAATAAATAAAATCTTTAAAAAGATGGGATCATTAGAGCCAAAATGGCTAAAAATGTTCAAGTGACATTGAGGATACTTAATGTTAAACTTTGCAAGTTGACAGGTTCATACACCAACATGCTGTAAGAAGACGGAAGTTTCAGTTGCCCCAAATTAACTTTGAGTCCAGGTGTCAAGAGGTGATTATAACTCTAAAACCTGTGGCTACATTAACAGGACTCTAATGTCCAGAATGAAAGATGCCACACAGATCATCCCTATGCTGTAGTGGTCAAACCCAATGCGAAGTGCCAAGTGGTTCAAACCTCAAGGCTTTAACGGCATCAAAGCAAAACATGTAATAGGAGGGGGATCAGAAGGGCAAAACATCCAAAACCAGAGGCCTGAAGAATGAGGTATGTTTGGGTCGCCTGGGACAGTGAAAAGGGGTGGGAGGAAGGCGATCCCAGTAGTCTCAAATACATACGAAAGAGTGATCCATTTATTTTCAGTGATGGTGTCCCTGCCATTAGGGGTGGAGGATGGTGGGAGAGTGAGAAATGAGGGAGTTACTCCTGCAGAAGGTTGGCCTCACCTGGGGAGCGCTACAGTGCTGTGTCTACCAGCCAGAAAGTTAGGCTGGCCCCCCTCCAGAGCCTCTCCCCTTCCCAGTGTCTAGGTTACAGGCCCTGAACAGGGGCCTGTAGGCAACAACGCCCCTGCTTTGTCTGTAGAAAACCTCTAACAGAGGGAATTGGGAACAAGTAGGCCGGCTGAGTGACACTTCAATGGACTGCCAGCAGGGGAGAGATTTTTAGGCAAGCACTGACTTGTAGCCCCTCTCAAGCCCTACAGTGTAGGTAATTATCCACTCTGAATCCTTCAGGGGCTAACCCAGCTTGGGGCCTGCAATTCCTCTGCCCTCCTCCCACTCACCCCATGGGCTGGCTCCAAGGAATCTCTTCTTTTGGCTTCATCACAAGCCACCTCCCACCCCCGAATGTACATCAAAACAGTATGTGTGATTAAATACATCCTTTAAAATTCCTTGGGCTGACTTCTTCTTTACCCATCCATAAAGAAAACTAGTCACAAAATTATCAAACAGGCAAGCTGAACAAAAACTGGCCTCATTTTACCTAGAAGCAGGGCAACCGCTCATAGGAAAGTGAGGATCTGAGGCAAAAGACTTAATTAAATCTTTCAGAGGTTAAACTTCAGGAAGAAAGACAAAACATGGTACACAAGAGGAGGGGAAAAAAACCCCTCTGAACTGAAATGCAAAATAATTTCCAGAGGATTTTATTAAAAACTTAAAAATTATACAGCATAGTTCATCTTTTCTAAGATGCATAAGTACTACAAATTCTATGAAGAACTATTCAAAATTTCCATATGATGTTAGTTTAGCCTTTTATAAAATTTATAACTTTCTACCATTTCTGCTTTGTCCTTCTACTATATATATTCCCCCCTAAGCCTTCAATACTTCAGTTACACTGGCTATTCAACCAAGTATTCTAAAATCAAAGGATTAATCTTTATGGAAACATGTTAAACTAAACTGCCAGTTCAAATACTGCTAATGAAATACATCTCCTTGAATTTCGGGTTTTTTTTTTTTTTGGTTTTGCTTTTATAAGCTTTATTGATTTATTTTTTTTATTTTTTATTTTTTTAAAGATTTTTTATTTATTTATCTGAGAGAGAGAATGGGAGACAGAGAGCATGAGAGGGGGAGGATCAGAGGGAGAAGCAGACTCCCCGCTGAGCAGGGAGTCCGATGCGGGACTCGATCCTGGGACTCCAGGATCATGACCTGAGCCGAAGGCAGTCGCTTAACCAACTGAGCCACCCAGGCGCCCCTTTATTGATTTATTTTTAAAGATTTTATTTTTATGTAAGCTCTACACCCAACTCTACACCCACCGTGGCGCTCAAACTCACAACCCCAAGATCAGGTGTCACATGCTCTAGCTACTGAGCCAGCCAGGTACACCCTGTTTTCGTTTTTAACCTTTAGATGCTTATGCTACCTAGTAACATTACAGGTTTGGATACCCCACACAAATCTCAAGACCTCAGCAATGCATAAAGGATGGAATGCCAGAAGTGTGCCTTTTAGGACTCATACCTGCAGAGTTAGAGTTATGATTTACATGTTTTATGAAGTATATTTAATCATGCCTGAAAATCATTTATGGTCATGTGCTCTCCAATAAGATTTGTATTTTTTCTTTCAAAAGCATAAATGTTTGTGATTATTTGCTATGTCTGCCAGATTTTGAAATAACATTCTAATTCCAAATAGCCAAGAGTAAAATGAGAGATACCATCCAATAATTTTTATGAAGTTATCTATCCAGAGATATGTAATAACTGAAAATTAAATAGCCCCCAATAAGAGCTGTGTGTTTCTTTAAAGTTCTAAAAGGTTGATCAAAATATCACATTGTACACCTTCAATATATATAATTTTTATTTGTCAATTCTACCTCAATAAAACTGGAAAAAATCTGAAAAAGTTATCTGATCATTTCTGCTAAGGAAAAAGCTATTTAACTCAGACTAACTTTCTTTTGGCTTGTCAAAATTTCAGTGTTTTCATCTTAAATACTTTTAAATTAACTTTAATTAATACTAATTAAAATATATTTTGGTGTCCCTCCCCTAAATAAGTATTCTTCAAACAGTACAAAAAGGGGCAAATTAAATAAGTTTTTTTAGCATATTTTTACAAAAACAACACAAAGCATCTCAAAGTTAGAGATTTCCTATTAAAACAGAAGGGCCAAGTAGTATTTTATACAACATAAAGTTATCTTCCCGATACTACTCAGATTTTCAACTTAGAGTTTGCATGTGATAAAACTGCCCTCCAGCACCGAGGAGAGAAATGTAAAGCAGGATGGCCTGTCTGATGGCATGAGGTGGGTGTGCTGGTGGGCAAGGGAGGAAGTCTAAATGTAGGGAGGACAGGTACTAGTCACTTACTACACTGCCCAGAGTCTGCTTTGATCCTGAAAGACTCTAACAACCTAGTAACCTGAATCCTGCTGTGTCATCCACCATATCCCTGAATAGTATAAATTTTAGATCCTTAACCCATATTTTGATTCAAATATTTGAAATATGGCTTTCCTTTTTATCATTCCAAATGCGAGTGAATTACATATACACATACTCTATAATAAGAACTTAATATTGTCCTACAGAATATATCCAACTAAATATGATATGCCACTCATGAAATTTAAAAATTTTCTTCCTTTGAAAGAGATAAGCTTTTTCCTTTAGTATATTAAAAAGGCTAGAAAAATATGAATTATTTTTTCCCTAAATTCCAAATTACTGAAACCTAGAGTTTAAGGAATTATTAACCATAGATTTCCTCCCACGATTATGCAGCCCTTAAGACCACCACACCAAAACCTCCTATTTCTGAATCTTCAATAGAAACTCAGGCTTAGATAAAACAGGCCAGACTCAACATTTCCCTCCAGAGCGTGCGCTCTACTCTGGGAACGGGACATGAAGAAATGCAAATATCAAAAGTGTATAAATAGGTAAGACAGTACATCTCAAAAGTTAGTAAGAAAATGCAAATAATGTTTTAATTTAGTGCAGAACAGACTTTTTTCTAGCAACAATAACAGCTAACATTTATTAGCATCTAAATGTCGAATATGCTTTGCACTGGCATTGCCTTTACACAGAGCCCATCGGTAGCTACTACTATTACTCTCTTTATACAGATAAGGAAAGGAGGATTAGAATACTTAAGTAATGTGCTTAAGGCCCCACAGCCATTAAGTGGTGGAGCTAGGATTCAAGTACAGGCAATCAGATTCATGAGCTGGATACACTGCATCATATATAGACAGGTATCCAGACACGTGTGAATATGCCTGACAGTTTACCTAGCATATACATTTCTGTGTAAAAGGGGTTTAGGAAGAGCAATCTGGTTGGAAGAAGAGATTAGAGGTTCTATCCTGAAGAATGTTTTACTTAGCATAGGTGTTTATTTGGGGTGGTTAAGGATATTACTGCTGGAGATTATGGCGGCTGCCCCCCCACCACCACCCTGGCCACCCCACTTCCCAACCAAGTCCTCGCAGCTGCTGCTGGCTGTATGAGAGTGAAAAAGTTCAGAAGGTAGGGCTGGGATGCCAGGAATTCAAAGGTTCTTCCATGCAGGCCAGACCGGAGCTTGCTGGGGCATGGTACCTCTGTGTGGGATTCACCACCCTGCCCCATTTTCCTCCCCTGCCTTCTTTCCTTCCTCGGATGTAAACATGAAGCCACTTCTAACTACATCCTCTAAGTAGCCTGGAAGGATGACAAGAAGGGATTAAAGATAGGAAATGGTAAAGAGACTGGAGTGGAAATGCTAGCTGAACCCAGCCTGAAGGAGAGTTGGAGGACAAAGGCCTAAAAATACAGATTGTGATTTTCTATCATTGCTTAATTACAAGAAACTAGAAAGAATCTTCATCCCACTTCTCTCAAGGCCTACAGCACATACTCTAAACTTCAATGTTTATAATAAAGTACATTCATTAATAGTTCAAAAAAAAAAATTTAGCCTTAGATGTGTGGAAATGGCTCTGCCATCTTTCTGCTCATTAACTCTCTGCTAGGAAATAAAAGTTGCAACCCGCAGTGTGTGGTTGTTTTCCATTTGAGTTTATTTAATTTTCAAAACAGTGAGTCATCTCAACTATGCAAATGAAAGCTATGATGGTTTTACTCAAATGATTAACTATAATTTATACATAAAACAAGTTTCTTTAAATAGCAGGGTATCCGGTTCTACAATGCCAAGCTAACTGCCCTTTCTCCCTTCAAATCTGGAAACTGATTACCTAGCAAGGGGCAGACTGGGCTCCACCGTGGTTAGGGAGATGGATGTCAAGCCGGCCTCCCTTGACAGAAGCTCAGGTACACGATCAGTGAGGAAAATAAGGGGAAACCAAGGGAAGGATAAGAATGAAAGCTGAGCTGCCATTTTATGAAAGACTTTTAGGGAAGCTAATGAGGAAAGTAGATCTTGAATAACCTCAAAAATGTTTATAGCGACAAATATCTAAAAGCATAACCCCCCCCATTTTTTTCTGTAACTTAGATTCATAAAAATGCACTCTGGCCTCATATATCAAAATGCTAGCAAAAATGTTCCAGACAGTTAGTTAAATTAATCTCCAAAAATATGACATTATTCACAAGAAACAGAGGAAAAACACAGATTTCTTACCTCAAAAAGACTTCCTGGGGGCTTTCCTGCTCTCCTTAGAAATTTGTCTTAAAGAAAGAACACACACTATTGAGATTTGCCTTACTTTTCACGTAAATCTATAGATTTCAATGAACATAAAAAAAAAAAAAAACCCTCTCCTCAATTTATATTCAAAATATCGAGGGATTATTGAAACCTCTAATTTGCTGTTGAAGTCTGTGGCAAGTTTTATACCTTGAGTGAAATGCAATCTAATTCCTATGTGGTTATATTTGGGCAGGGGGTGGCGCGGAGAGCCACTTTACTGAAGCCCATGCTCCAGGCAGCCCTGGAGCGGACTGGATCCAGTCTGAAAAGAACTGGCAACCCTAAAACTTTTTGATAAGATAAAAATCCATTGATGTTGGCTCACATGAGGCCCACTTCAACTCTGCACTTGTCCTCCGAGTTTCCTTGGCATCTCTGCTCCATTCCTCTATCTGCTTTAGCATAACTTTATTTTTCTCTTTTATCTTTCGATAACTGCACCCAGGGACCGGAGGGGATTGATTTTTTGTTTTGACTTATTGTTTGAAGATCTGTAACTCAAAGCAGCTCTCACGCCTCTGATGTCTAAGCTGGAGCGGCATAAAAGGTAAACCCGGGCCTGGGTAGCAAGCTGAGCGGCAGCAATACCATTTTATAATCAGCCATCTAGGTTTTCATCTTATTTTGCCTGTCCCCCCCTCCACCCCCATAGCCAGGCTCGCTGGCAAAGTGTGAGGTTACTCCTATGCCTTTGTTAGGTGACAAGAGCAAGTTAAAATAAAAATAAATGCCTCGACAGCTTTGCGTGCCAGGGCTCTGAGATTAAATATACTTCTACTTAAAGCAAAAAGTTATTTCCTACCTAGAAAAAAGGCCCTGCTTTTATGCACAATGAAAGGAAACTTCAACGCAATTCAGAAGGCTGCTTTAGAAAAATAACATTTGAAAACATGGGAAGATAGCACAACTGACAAAACCATTTTTCCAAAGAGCTTAAATCAAGATGAAAAAACAATGCTTTTTTGGGGCAGATTAATGAACTCAAGACAAAAACGTTGCTCTTGAACCAGAAGATGTTGAGAAAGGCTCATACATATGAGGGTAGAAACTTCAGTGGTGTTTTCAGTTTGGTGTCAGGAGGATATACTCCAAATTAGCAAATGTACTAATCCAAAGTTCACTTTCTTTCTCTCTTCCAGTACAATTCTCAAGTTACTAGGATTATTTTTGCCTTAATTCAGCTAATATCAAATTCAAATGCTAGTATACATAGATACAAATACCCACAAGAGTTTCTGAGGGTCTGTTCCCTGAAGTTGTTCAGCTTGCTGAAATATGGTTACATATGCAAACATTATCTCCCAATTGTAACCTCATTTTCTGCTCTGCTGGACAGCGTGACCAGCATTTGTCATCACGCCTCCCCCGCCTGCCACATCATTCATATGTCTAGAATTGTCATCGAGATGTGGCAGGTCAGCAGGACTCCAGTGTTCTCTGCTCCCCCGTCTCCACACAGTCACTCAGGTAACAAACCCGTCATCTCGTCCTGTTTTCATGATGGTTGAATTACACATAATTGTTTCTGCACAGTGATTGATTTCTGCCTGAATAGAGACCTCTGCCTTTTTTCAACGCAGGCGAGTGGCAGCCAAGTCTCTCCATCTAGGAGGAGGCAGCAGCCTTTGAAGAGATCAAAGCCAAGGCCGCAAGCAGTTGTGCGCCCTGGGAATATGGAAAGCCTTTATGCTCTCAACCCCATTTCCAGCATCATGTTGGATTGCAGCTGCATTACATTCTGCCAGCATTCTTAATGCTTTTAGTATTGACTCTGACATCACCGATAGCTGTTTTAAAGTAACAAAAGCCGAAAGATGACTTATTTTCACAACTCTGTAATTGGAACATGCAAAGATGGGGGTGGGGAAGCAGGAATGAAGGGGAGGGAAGTACATTTGCTTTTAATTTAAAGCAGCACAAAAGAAAGCCAGCAAAAAAAAAAAAAAAAAAATTATATAAGTTTCCACAAATGAAAAACATGTCTTTCATATGGAAAAACCAGCAGGGGCATTTTTATAACTCAGACCACACAAAATGAACTGATGGTTAAATACACACTTTTTCAAGCCTAAAGGGTAAAACGAAAATGATGGGGTAAGTGATTCCAATTGGGAAAGGGACTCTAACATGCTTTCAGTCTGAAGACTCTGCAGACACCTGATGCAAGGTGAACCACTGGAGCTGCTTCTCAGGAACTGCCCCTCCCCCTCCCCCTCCCTGGCACCCTTTCAGTCAATTAAGCAGAGTAAAATTTGCATTCGTGATAAATCACAAGTTATTTGGGAAATTGTAAATGCGTAATTCCTTATTAATAAGAGAGGAGAGAATAGAAAAGCCAAAAGAGGTTTTCAATTCCAGCTCCAGACACACAGGCACAACTCAGTCTGCCATGATAATCTGAATCAAAACCTGAAGTCACCAAACAAGGCAGAAAAATTCTTAAGGAAACAATAACCTAAATATATCAATGCCAATATACTACTCTTCTTAAAATAGCAAATAAGAGTGAAGATATTTCTGATTTCTAAAAAAAAAAAAAGACATTTTGGTTGTTTTTATTAAGCATATTGTGTAAATATATCCAATATTGCATTTAAAATCACAGAAAACAAGCAGGTCAACTATATATCATTATACTGCATCTCTAGGGTTATATATAGTGCTATGTATGCCAAGTAATCTGCACTCCCTAGCTATCAGAAAACCCTCTGATATTTCAATTCCAATACTTAAATTGCTATTTTTGCAAATGTCTGCCCCAATTAATATATGTAGCTCTATATAGAGACTCCAAATTAATAAATGACAAGGCTTTAAGATGAAAAGACTGGGAAAGCAGAAGAATTTTTAAAGAATTTACAAAATTGAATGCATCACATTTATTAAAGCCCCTTTTCACAAAGATATAATATTGCTTAAGTAAATATTAGTCAATGAACTATTAGTTTTTTTACTTGTCCTAGTCTACGAAGTTCTGAAATTCACTGACATCGAAGAAATGACTCTGAAAGAACTGCCTCCCTTCATTTTGTACAAAATCTCTTAGTTCTGAAACACCAGTAATTGGTGAACAAAAGCTGCCTTTGTCTGTTCGATAGGATTTTGAATCAACAGGCCTGGTTGTAAGGTACCAAACTGTAAATTTTCTCTGAAAAATTTGTCTGAAACTGTGCTGACCTGGAAAACTCTTAACAGCTTGCCTACCTCAGTTTACTGCATTACAGTTCCAATGCCTGTTTTATTTAGGATGCATTTTTTGTTTTCGAAGGAAGGGGTACAAACTACATGAATTTAGAATTGCAACAGCAAAATTCAGCAAGAAAATGTGAATAACAACATTTCAAAGTCTAGATTTTTTTCTTTTATAAAAAAGCTGTCTTTCCTTCATTTTACCATTTTCAGAAAACGCCAGAAATAAGTTCCAGTTATTAAATATTTTTCTCTAGGTTGCATTCCTAATAAGCTTATCACATTTTCCATATCCCAAGGCCCCAATCTAATTTCAGTTTATCAGGCAAAAACCCTTTCTTTTATGATTCTATCATTAGCCTTCTCCAGCAAAGTAACAAGCAAAATAACCACTGGAAGCATCCCAGGCTTCTCATTCACACCTAAGCAAGTCGCTTAGCTGAACCCAGGCCCGCAGCTCACAAACGAGTCTTCCACTTTTGCTCAGTTCTTTCCAGTGAGTCCAATATTCTTCAAGACTCTCCTCAGAAAAGCCTGAATTTAGAATTTTAGTCACTTGAACTGCATATGAAATGATACAGCAGCACCGTGTGCTCAGCCACCAACCTTCAGACAGACACCACGGCGAAGCAGAGATGCATGGAAAGCACATGGAGTCTCAACAGCCTCACTAGCCCTGGGCCCCACATAGTCCTAAGACTACCCCTCAGCAAAAATTGCCATAATTGAGAATTGTGGTGACAACGCTATAATAATACACAGGAGACTCGTTATATAGCATAATCTATATGCTGGCCTATTTATTTTTCCCTTCAGGAAGGAATATAATCTCTTAGAGGACCTGGAGGGTTTATATGCTGCTTACTGAAAAGAAAATAAACCTGCCTCAGAGGTGAGGACTTGGGCGGATGGGGGGAGCTGGGTAAGAAACAGGACCAACAGGCACAGCCCAAGGGCTGGGATCCCTCCAGGTGAGGTATTTAAATCGCTTCATACAAATAAACATTTATTCTTCAAACCTTAAATAATCAGATTCCATGCTTTCCTTTGATAAACCACTCCAATATTTATTAATCCCTCCCTCTAAAATAATTCTTCCAACCTAAATTCATTCAACAATTTAAGCCCATTTCCTTCGGATATTTCTTCAGCAAAAAACAAAGCTGGCCACAAACTTGTGCTGAAGAAACAGTCTTATACTAAGAGATGTTTCCAACTGCCCTTCTGTCTTCTCCAAGGCAAATGACCAGCTTCTTATTGGGCAGATCTCTCTGGGGACTAGCAAAGAGTTCTGCCATCAAGATCCACAAGAATGTCAAGATTTGGACAGTGCCCAATTTTCAACCTGCTTGTCAGGCCTGAGAACAGTCTCAGCACAGGGCTCTCTTTCCAAGTGGTTTCATCACATGCACACACAGTGTATTTTTGGTTTAAAATAGCAAACACCCTAGCACAGACATCTAATCTAGGGAAAGGAAGGCAGCAGAATTCCCACACAGCTGCTGGAGGGCAGGGCCACAAGAAGGGTAAGCAGGAGACAACACAAGGTCAGCGTGAAGCACAACCTCAAATGATGTAATTTAGCTGGGCCACACAAGGGTCACACGCAGCCTCAGCCCAGAGCTGGGTGTGCAGCAAAGCCAGGTGATTCTGAGCAGTCTGTAAGTAACCTACACAGCAAAGAACTGACACAACCAGACAAAAAGAGAAGTATTTTCATAGTGCTGCATCATCTACTGGTCTCATAAAAACCTTCACATGAAACACACAGCAGCCAAATTGTCAGAAATATTTTATTGGAACAAATAAGAATGTAGTTCCAATTTACTTTCCCCATCCATCTCCAGCAGTAGAGTTCTAATGTACTATGCAAAGAGAACACAGCATTATCCATTGGGGTATAGGAAGAAAACACTACAATGTCAATATATGTTTTTATATTAAAAAGTTTAGGCTTATAAAAATATTTAATATACAGATTATCACTATAGGTCAGATAGGCAAGAGTGCCAAGTGGATTGAAAATAATGCTAATAATGCAAGCACAAGCAAACATCAAGAAAATGGCAAAGCGAACAGTTATCAACTGTTCTAATATCAACTCTTTAAGAGCTTGCATTAGAGCTAAATCTTTAAGATCTAATAAGAAGCTAACCAAAATAATGAGAAATTATCAATTTTATTTGATATAAGGATTTGCAGCTTCCATCAATGACCATAAACATCGTCCTAAGTGTCTACGGTAATCTGAGTTAGCAGATAATTATGTAATTTGGGTACTTAATCCATAAATAATTATAAAATGGTCAAATTTTTTAGCTGATAGAGACCTGCAATCAAAAAAAATTCTCACTACTGATTTATATATCAGAATTATCAATTAACTTTGACTTTCCTTCCTCTCCAAATAGACTAAACCAACTCCTTTCCTCACTGCACTGATACTTGTATCTGCATCAGGGAAAGGATCTAACCTTAGGGATGTTAAGACAGAGCTATGGCAAGCCAGAAGGAAGAAGGAGTGAAGTAGTGATACATACTACAACATGGATGAACCTTGAAAATAGAAAGCTAAGTAAAAGAAGTCAGTTGCAAAGGACCACATATTATGATTCCATTCTTATAAAATGTCCCAAACAGGTAAATCTACGGAGACAAACAATAGATCAGAAGGTGCTTAGATCTGGGGTGGTGAGGGAATGGGGAGATATGGGGGTGAGAGCTCAAGGGTATGAGGTTACTCTCTGAGGTAATGAAAATGTTCCAAAACTGACTGTGGTTATGGTTGCACACAACCATGAATGTACTAAAAACCATTAAACTGCACACTTTAAATGGGTGAACTGCATGGTAACATGAGTTATATCTCAATAAAGTCATTTAAAAAATATGTGACCACTGAATAAATGTTTGCTGAATAAGTAAATAAATTCCTCCTTCCCCAGTTAAAAAAAAAAGAAGGCGAGGGGAAAAACCTCCTGGATGTGATCTCCCCAAGTAAAACTACTGTGTGGCTTAATCCTTGTCCACAGGGGTACCTTGTGACTTTAAAACAACAAAATGTTTACTCATGAAGGTGCAGCATCTGGATGACAACTATGCACGAGGAATTCTAGAAATCTACTGGGGTGTGAGAAGAGGAGGAAAGCAAATAACAGGTATGGGCTGGTTCTCTGAAGAAAGCCCTTTAATGGTAAGCAATTCAACCCAATGATTTACTCAAGTTCGATATCCAGACCTCACCTGGTTATTAAGTTTGCACGTTTGGTGCCCCCAGAAAGTTACTATCATACAAGATGCCCTCCCAGGGCCTGGAAAAAGCAGTATTGGGCTAATTTTCTACCTTTCTCATACCATCAGACCTTGCTTTACTATTAGAGCAGAAAAACCTCCTTTGCCAAAGCACTGAAGTCAATTCCGTTGCTTTCAGTACTGATAAAGTAACTAGAGAGAAATGCAAATGTGTTTCCATCCCTGATCCAGCTCAAAGGTCTGGCACCAAGAACCCTGGGAGCTTTGAAACCAGGAAAGTGCACTAACATGACTGTGCCTTTAGTCCACACAACAGTTTGTTACTACCACTTCCAGATAAGAAAACTAATGCTTGAACCAGTTAGGAACATGTTTAAAGACACAGAGCTAGGGAATAACTTGTCTAACTCCACACACCAGTAATTTTGCCCCACCAAGCAATTATCAACAAAACTTTAAAATAAATAAATAAAAAGCCCTCTAAAATTAGTCTTTCCTCAGGTAGCCAAGTATTTTCAAACTTCACATTGCATACACATTATTGAGTTCACTCAAAAACTATTAAACAGGGGCGCCTGGGTGGCTCAATCGGTTAAGCATCTGCCTTCGGCTCAGGTCATGATCCCAGGGTCCTGAGATGGAGCCCTGCATTGGGCTCCCTGCTCAGCGGGGAGCCTGCTTCTTCCTTTCCCTCTGCCTGCTGCTCCCCCGCTTGTGCTCTCCCTCTCTAACAAATAAATAAATTTTAAAAATCTTAAAAAAAACCCTATTAAACACAAAATAAACATCTCAGATACCCCTGAATTATTAACTGTTTTCTCATTTGTAGGTTAATGGTCTTATTTCTCTTGCCATTACACAGAGACCTCTGTTCTTTCCAGATACCCAGCCATCTTGGAAGGAAATGTTTCTTTTTGAAAAATTTAATTTCTAATTTCCCCAATTAGATACATAAGAATCCCTCATAAAATCCAGTTAACGTGATCCTGCATTATTTAACTTTGGCTTTAGCTTAGAATTGATAAATGGTATATAAGGCATGAAAGCAAACATGCTTAGGCCTTCAATGCACAGACCTACCTCAGCACCTTATTCTTAGCACGCAGTGACTCCCCACTATGGATTCTGACCAAGTATTTCCTATGTTAACTAGGTGACATCATTTTCAAAGCTCTGTATGCAACCATCATGCAATGTTTCAAACCGTGAGTGAAGAAACAGAAACAAAACTTAGAGTAATTTTCCCATTAGACACCTAGCAAGTGGCTGATCTTGGATTTGGGCTCAAGCCACTACATGATATAAATAAATGGAAATTCGTCTATCTTCATGAGATTCTGTTTGCCTAATTCCAATTGCAGTCAAATCTGACAATTACTATTTAAAATATGGTGAAAGAGCACACAGAGCAAATGTCTTACATGTAAAGGTTTCTGGCGTCTGTGCTAACAAAATAGTGCCACAGTACCAACAACGTGAAATACAAGAAGGTCTAACCCCTAGCCTTCGTTCTTGCCAACCACCGGTTCACTTGGCAGCTATGTCTATAAACCTTATCATTTAAAATGTTTGAGGATGGATGTGTTCAACTAACTTTATTTTAAAAATAAATTTAAGATAAAATGCTCTAGAAATCCTTCTTTGTCTAGGTTACTTAATAAGCATGACCTTTTAATTTAAAAAGTATTTATTAATCAACTTTCCTGGCCTGACCAGAACAGAGCTATCTATGCAATCATTTTTAAACAAGTAAACCAAATACTATCATATTTGGAATGGGCCACATTGAACTGCAAGCAGGTAAAGAAAGAATGGCACATGGTAAACACTGCAGTTGTGTGGAAAGGCTGTAACAGTCTGCACCCCTCCAGGAGGCCTGGCTTGTCTCTGCCCCACCTGTACCCCAGGGTCTGTCCTACTCATGTAGCTCCTCCTCACTCTCTGCATTAAGCTGTGGGTGTCTGCGCAAGTTTACGTTTAAACCGTAACCTCCCTACAGGTGCTGACCATCTTCATGGACATATATCCACGATACGGCTCAGCACAATGACTTTCAAAGTGAGTATACATGAATATTTATAGGATGAATGATAAATCATTCCTGAAATAAATGTTCTCTGGTGTCTGTCTTCATTCTACCAGGATACTTGCTTAACCCTAAATTTTAGGGTTAGTTCAGAGACAACTGAGACAGGTACAACAACGGATCTCTTCTTCTGAATAGTGAAATGAGATAAAGTGTCCTTTCTGGTTATTTTACCATTCTACCAGGGACAAAAGAGCTTTATTAGCATCTTCTTTCCTGAAATAAAATACAAGAAATGAGCCAAGCTAATGCTGGAAAGTATTTTCTTTAATGAAGTAGCTAGTTGTTTACACAATAACCAGCACGTAGATCTTAATTTTGTTATGAAGAAACAAAAATATTCATAATTTTGGTGAATTATTTTGAACCACTATTATTTCAAGAGTAGTTGATCAAAATGATTAACATGCTTTATATATAAAAAAGCTCCCATAAATCCTTAAGGATATGAACAAGCAATTCACATAAACATGTAAACCACATAAATATATAAATACATACATATTTAATTATAATCTATTTAATTAGATTTCTATTTAAATCTATATAACCAGAGAAAACCTAACCTTAGAAATCTACTTAAACCTATATAACCTATAAAAAGTAGATTATAGGTTATGTGAATTTTTAACAGGGCTTCAATTTAGCATTGTTTAAAACAAAAACAAAATACTTTAACATCCATAACTGAGGATATAATAAAAAAATGAAATATTCTTATAACTGGATAGTATCCAACCATAACAACCGATGATACAAACCTATATTTATTCACATGAAAAGATGAGCACATGATTACAATGAAAAAAATCTTATGAGCCCATTTATAAAAATGTTTGTATTCTAAGTATAGATGCAAAAAGAAATCTGAAAACATGTATGTGTATACATATATAAATGAAATAATATCTGAATAGAAATATAGATATTTTTATTTTTTCTATTCTTTAATGAGTTCCCACAATTTAAAAAATATATATGTTACTTTTTAAAAAACAACCAAAAAATAAAACACATTTTCTTTGAGAGAAAGAAGATTACTCCTAATAAGTATCTCCATAATAAGAAAAGTTTCTTCACTTTTTAAAGGAAACCCACTGTTGCAACTTCTCAGGAATGATCGCCATTCCAGTTAATTCTAAACTAATTTCTCTTACTTAACCTAATATCATGATATCACAAAAATCACCACTAACAGCTCCTAAAAATGAAGCACATACCACATTTTAATTGCTTATTGTGCAAAGAACACTCTGGCAGTAGATTTTTGCCTGTAAATGCTCAGTTCTTATTCAATAAAGAGGCAACATCATTTATTAAAGAGATTCCAAGAGTCCCAAAACCTTTGGCCACCCAGCTATTGATTAATCTATTTAGTCCATAAGACTCGGGGACACTGGGCCCTAGAAGTGAGCATAGGGATTCCCATAAAAATTAGACGTTTATCAAAAGGAGTCCGATACACCCAAAGAACAAATATTTCCCAGGAATTTTCAAGAACACGTTAAAGCAATCACATGGTTATGTGCTGAATGAACCAGAAGACAATTTAAGTTTTCTGAGAACCTGTTATTTAAGCCACCACTAAAGCTGAACCGTTTCCACTGTTTAATAAAACACACATATAACAGACATTTTAATCCTCAAAACATTGACTAAGGATTCTTTCTCAGTACCTTTTCAAGGGAGGAACTAATTTATGGTTTGGGTCCCAGCTCCTGAATCAGGGATACCTGGCTTTGAATCCAAGTTCTACCACTTACTAAACTTTGGGACTACAGCAATCAAATAACTTCTCCATGCCCCAGTTTCTTTATTGGAAACATGGAAAGACTAGTAATATTCACTTCAAGGATTTAATAAGAAAAATGCATGTAAATGCATTCATTAGATATTACATACATACTAGTATATTAATACTATTACTCTCCTCACCTCTGCGCAAAATGAAGTTCTGTGCCTCATAATCATACAGAGGCTTCTGTCAAAATCCAGGCAGCTTCAGAGTAAATGAAGTGATTCTATGAGGCACTGCTGATTTAAATAAATCATGGACAAAGGGGCGCCTCGGTGGCGCAGTGGGTTAAGCATCCAACTCTTGGTTTCAGCTCAGGTCATGATCTCAGGGTCCTGGCATCAAGCCCCACATCAGGCTCAGCGCTCAGTGTGGAGTCTGCCTGAGATTCTCTCCCCCTCCCCCTTCTGCCCCTCTCACTAGTGCAAGCTCTCTCTCTTTCTCTCTGTTAAATAAATAAATCTTAAAAAAAAAAAAATCAATCAATGAATCAATCATGGACCAAAACAGTGGCCATAATATGTTGGGTTCCAGATATTGGTTAATTTTTGTTTTCCTAGCATCAGAGAGAAACACAGGATAATCCTTAAGCCAAACTCATGAATGTCTTTCCTGAAACTTTGCTCCTCTTTCTAAATTCATTATTTCCACTAATGCTTTCCCCTCATCATCAAGTTAGAACTTTTGCCATCTTTTTATACATCTCCCCTCCCCTAGGCATCTAACTGGTTTGCCTTTGAACTCCATATTCTCCATTAGCACAACAGCTATTTCTACCAAATATAATGTTAAAGAAATTTATAATTTCATATACTATCTCATTTTATACTCACAAAACCTTTATAAGAATCAGCTACATCTCACTGGCGAGAAGCTGACTGACTGCATGGTCACCTGGCATCTTCTGTGTGCCAGTGGCAGTGATGATAATAAGAAACTGGAGGTGCAGAAGGCACCCAGCACAGTAGGAGTCAAGACCTGGGCCCCAATTATGTTACCACTACTTACTAGCTGTGTGATTGGAGCTAATGACCTACTTTATATGACCTCCCACTTCTTGATCTGTTTTACAGTGGTCCTTAATCCTTTCTATGGCCTCTATGCCTCAGTTTCTCACTCCTCTTTATGCCCCAGTCTCATCTGTAAAATTGGGATATTAGGGATATTATCAGGTTATTCTGAGGATGGCGTGAGCAAATGCATACAAAGTACTTAGAACAGTTCCTATGTAGGATGTACTCAAAACTGATAGCTAATATCTAGTCCATGGACTCCATGTTGAATGCTCAGAGAATTTCTAAGAGCAATTTCAGCTTTGTGAAATGTATGAGCTTATTTTTTTTTAAGAATCTCCATTTAAATATGGAATGACATCTGATATTATTGCCCTGTATTGGTGAAAATTAAAATTTTCTGAATTTATTCCACAAACATCTGGGAAGTAACCTGCTCTATGCCAGGTAGTGTAACAGGTTCTGGGCAATAGAGACTAACAAAACATGCGCCCTATCCTGAAGGAACTAACAACTAGTGAGAAATACAGACACAGAGATGACCAACTATTATAAGACATTGTAACAGTTATAAAAGTCCTGTGGGAACCCTCAGGAGACAGCACTTAGTTTTATCTGGTGGTAGAATCAGGAGGGGCTTCATGAAGGAGGTACCATTTAGCCTGGACCTTTCAGGATGAACAAGATTGTGCTGGCAGGGAAGAGGGAGCAGGGCATTTCAGGGAGACCAAGATAAGAAACTGAAGATGGGGATTTGGGAAAGGGTTTAGGGTACAGGTCTGGAAATGCAGCTGAACGGTAAGCTGCAGGGTAGGGCGGTGAGGAGACAAGCCTTGAAAGGTAGATGGTTCCATACTGTGGAAAGCTTTGAAAATAATACTAAAGAATGTGGGTTTTATTCTGTAGCCAATGGAGCAAGGCACTTTAGGAGGAACCTGAGATGACTAGAAGTGAACTGAGTGCCAGGGGTCTCTATGAAGGATAGGGCTGGATAGGGCTGAGCGGAGAGAATGTGAGCTCTGGGGCTGAAGTGCCCAGAGTGCTCCACTGCTTTCTTGGTTTGAGACCTGTGCAAGTCACTTAGGTATTCTGAATCCCAGTTAAATTATATCTATGGGGTCAGTGTTTTTCCAAACCTTACTTTAAGTAAGAATCAATAAAGTAGCATGTTAAAAGTGCATACACATGACCTGCCTGAAGCTTCTGGTTCAGGACATCTGCAGAAGGGCCCAGGTATCTGCCTTTTTAACAAGAACACTAGTAATTCCGATGTAGTCAGTCCCTGTTCTAGAAACACTATCACTAACACAGAGTACTGTACATTTTTGCAAATAAAACAAGTGGCAATCTATGTTATAGGTGAAGAAACCAAGGTCCAGAAAGAACAAGTAACTGGCTGAAGAACACACAGCATGTCAGTAACAGAGCACTGGGATCTAGATCCTCAGACTCTACCAGCAGCACTCCACTGCGACTCCCATCAGATGTGTGATGTATTTTACCATTACTGTCTCTGGCCCACAGTCTGATCAGTCTATCAAGGATTATGACTAAGGGGCTACCCACTCTGTCCTTTTCCCCTCCTCCCTAGCTTGGCCAATAAAGTAGGAACTTCTGGTCTCTGGGCAGCTGCTGCAGCCTTTTCCTCTCCCCTCCCCTCATTCACTCTCCACAAGGGAAAGCTACTCATCTCTGGTGATTTGGAGAAGAAAATGAGCAAGGATGGACTGACTCTTTGTTCTCTCTTTGGGGGCCAGCTTGTCCAAGCCTAGATTCTTTCTCACCTTCAGTCCTATAGGAGGTAAGCTCCCTGACTCTGTTGGGGAAGCCTGTGGCTTACTGATGTGTTCATTTTGGGGAAGTCAAAGGAAGTCCAAATTCATGTCATGGTTCAAGCCACATTCTCCAATCCAGCCTTATTAATAAACAAGCTGATACTCTGTTCTCCATCTGTCCGACTTCTTCACTAGCACTAGACTGATTCTTGCCCAGAGAGGCATGATAATTACCAGCCTCAAAACACCTACCATAACCAAACTTGAACATAATCAAGTACATACTTTTAAATACTGACTTTAAATAAATGTGGGGTTTTTTTAAGGTTAAATTGCAATGTTGGGTTAATCCCAACTTGAAAATAAGGTGCATTCACTGCCTTTGACTCTGCAAATTCTACTTCTAGCAATTTATTCCAAGAAAATAGAATCTGTGCAAAGATTTAGTTATAAAATATGCATTTCATCACAATGTTGCCTAAGACAGGAAAAAATGTGACTTCATCTGAATGTCTTCAAAAGACTGGTTACATAAATTAGGCAATCATTAAAAATGATGTTACAAAAGAGTGAAAGAGATATCCACTGTATCTTGGTGGGAAAAAAGCAAGTTACATAATGGTATATTATGTTCCCATTGCTATGAATGTAAAAAATACACACTTAATGTGTATTTCTATATGTGCATAGGAAGAGGGCTAAAAGGCTACATAGCTAGTTTCAGGAGTGATCATCTGACAGTTATTCCTCTTGCTTATCCGAGTTTTCTCATTTTTCTAGTGACCATGTATTACTTTTTTAAATAAAAGTATTCTTTTCATTTTCACAAAAAATAATTAAGCATTACTGACACTACCAACAAAATCATCAAAATAATGATTACTTTTCTGTTTTACATTTTAATCAATATTATGATTCATTTCTGAATGGCAAATGTAGTTCTTTTTAATGAAAATAAACACGTCTTTATACCTTAAGGAAGGGCACTAACTCTACAACTTATTAAGCTGAGGCAGGTTACTGCTGTCCCTGTGGATGGCCTCTTATCTCTAACATGGGGACTATAAAACTCACGCACCATTTAGGATTAAATTAAGGAATAGTATCTAGGTCAAAGTAGTAGTTTCTAAGAAAAGGTAGTTGTTTTCCCTTTCAAAAAAACAAAATCTTGAGTTTTAATGTATACACACAAATAAGCAAAAACCAATTCAAGCAATGTTTGGGAGACTTTTCCCAACCCTGCTAGCTAGCTAACTGGCTAGCCCAATTGCATAAACAGTAAACAGTTTTTTACTTCGGTACTTTTGGATTCATTCCAGACTTTTAAAAAAAAAACCTAAGTGTTGGAGTCAAAGACAAAGTCTAACACACTTGAGATAAGATTACAGTACCTTTTTCTTGATCCAAGTCATCTGAACCAGTGCACCAAGATGATGTGGTCATAATTATTATGAGATACAATACATACTGTTAAAAATGGAAGAATTCTTTGCCAAGAAAGCTGACTCTATGTTAAAATATATTTAACATTCACTGGGTTTTATTGAGAGAAAAAGTGAAGTCTTGAAAGGATGGAAGCTGGAATTTTCCACAAGGCTAGAAAACCACTGATTTCTCCTTGCTGCTGGGCCAACACACCCCTTGGACCTGATCCTTGTAGGTGCCGGGAAAGCTGGAAAGATTTAAGTTAGAAGGAAATTCAAAGGGGGGGGAATAACTTGCCTGTCATCCTGTACGTTCACATGGCTCTTGGATCTCCTGTCTATATAATTTTTGCAGTGGAGAGAAAAGACTCGGCTCCTAAAGGATTAAGGAGAAAAGTCTCCTAACCAAAAAAATATTCTTACCTTCAGCCAAGAAGTTAAGAGTTATCTGGGAATTTCATATCAAGTATTAGAAGCATGAGATTTTTTACGAATATGAGACTTAGAAATCTGTTCCTTCACACATCTCATTCCCCATGGTGCTAAAGGGAAAAATCAGGTCTCTCCTAACATGATTGGACAGAAAAAGGAGCCCGAGAGAAGAAAGCCACCTCTGTAAAGGACGTAATGACAATCCCCAAACTTACTTGTGGGAATTACTTTCTAAAGGTGAACGTAAGGCCTTCACACAGCATCCAAATTCCAGGTCAGCATGACGGCACAGTAAAAACCAAAACCTTCTTCCCTTTCTCAGTAGCTTCCTAGGTACAGCCAAGCACCTCTTGTGGCTACACAATTCCCACCAGGTGGGGGGCCGCACACTGGCTGACACCATCTGACACTCCTGCTTTGCTCCCTAAGCTAGAAAACGGAGTACGTCTACAGGCTTTGTGCCATCTGAGTTTCACATCAACCATGTAAAGTAGGCAAGCAAGATATTAATAGGCCATCTTATAAATGAGGAAACAAAGGCCGATGGAAGGTAAGTACCTCCCCATAGCTCTGAGGAAGAATGATGGACTTGGGACCACCCCCCAGGTCTCTGACATCTCACCCAGTACTGCTCTTCTTCACAGGCTCCCCTTCACAGGGGACTGCCTACCTCCACCTGCCCAGGACTCAAACATGCTCTCAACATTGCGGAAGGACACAATTTATAGTACACACTGGCCCAGAAAAGTCAGCACTGATACTGCCAGATCTATTTAGAAAGAACACTCAAAATTTTTTAATATCTGAAAATACCTCGTGTTGCTGGAAAAAAAAATGTCCTTTCTATCTGGAAAAGAATAAAAATAAACTGAAAAGCATTAACCATATTATACTAAAACATAATTGAAGGTGGTTTTCTTTTTTTACTATTATATTTGCATCTCAAGCACCCTTTGGAAGAAAGTGTTTCTATCACCTCCTTTTCTTCAATTAGGTTTCTAGGACTAAGTAAGAAAGTACTTCTTATGACCAGTCCTCATATGAGGGTCCAGTCCCATTCTTTTCTCATTATTGCAGCAAACTCCTGGCTGACTGTTTTTACCTGTTATTTGGAAACCTAACAGTCTGTAAGGAGCAACTTTGACTTTCTCATTAAAGACTCTAGTCTAATGTTCTCTCTCTCTCTTTTCACTGATGCAACAAATCAGAGAAAAAGTAAAATAATAAAATACTAAGGATTATTTAGCAGACACTGTCAGATTTTGCTTTTCACATAGCATTTGATTTGATAAGAGAGAGATCACTTGGAAATATCCAAAAAACATACATGAAAAATTTCTAATACATTTTTTATTCAGCAAATCTACTTAAGTGTCTATTCTGTGCTAGGCTGAATGGAACTATCTCATAATTCATCAGTAGTCATCAACTATCATCAAGAGTGGATAGGTTTTACTGTAAAATTTTTCAGGATTGGAAAAAAAAGGACTTATAAAAGTATCTTAATATGTCAGCATTTAAAAATTTGTTTTGGGGGGCACCTGGGTGGCTCAGTTGGTTAAGCATCTGACTCCAGATCTCAGCTCACGTCATGATTTCAGGGTCTTGAGTTCAAGCCCTGTATAGCGTGGAGCCCACTTAAAAATTATGTTTTGTCAATCTGAGAGTTTTAGAGGGGATGAGGGTGGGGAGATGGGTTAGCCGGTGATGGGTATTAAAGGGGGCACGTACTGCATGGAGCACTGGGTGTTATATGAAAACAATGAATCGTGGAACACTACATCAAAAACTAATGATGTATTGTATGGTGACTAACATAACATAATAATAAAAAAAATTTTGTTTTGTTTTGGTAACTGTCTCATTCAAAAGTTAACAATAATAAAGGAAAATTAAAGCTGCACCAAAGCTGCTCCTCTTTTTATATTACAGAGCCTTCCCTTTACCTACCCCTCATGCAACCTTTCTCTATGTTGAGTAAAGAAGCAATAGGCCTCTTTCTTAAAGTGAACATAACATCAACAATAAATTACTGTGATGAAGATCAAAACTTGATTCTGAAAAACTGTCATCAAGTTTCATATAGAATTATTTGTGGGCATAACTAGAAACAATGGTCAACAATCAAAAGGTTTTTAGAGTCTACTTGCCCCTAGTTAGCTGCAAAAATAAAAGACATTTCTAGACTCTCTATGATACAACATCTCTTCTAGTCATATTTCTCCTAAGATGGGAAAAAGGGGACAGGTAAGCAAAATTCTTGTTTGCTCTGTAATGCCCTTGCAATATTCCCCACACAAATTCTCAGTGAGCTTTGTGAGTGATCTACATACAGCAAGTAGTTAATTTCAGCAGGTTTACAAATTTAGCTAGAGTGGGTATTGTGTGTAAATGTGTCATTTCACAGAGACTTTAAAATCCCCTAACATCCTATTAAATACTCTGCAAATAGTCCGGCTAGATTGGCTACATTACCAAATCTCTGCAATTAGCAATCCCTATTTCCTATTCATCCTTTACTCAACTCCCCACTCTCCCCTTCAGTGTATTTTAATACCCCTACATGTCTACCCCTATATCCCATCCAAACTTTGTGGTTGGTCTCTAGGTCATTTTCTGGCTTTGCATCTCCAAATGTTATTAAGATTGAATCATTTAAACACCTAAAATGACTTAAGAGATTGTAGCAAAGTCTACAGGTCTTATACTGTGACTTCATAAGGTCATAATTAATATTAAAAAAATAATCATGGGGCGCCTGGGTGGCTCAGTTGGTTGGGCGACTGCCTTCGGCTCAGGTCATGATCCTGGAGTCTCGGGATCGAGTCCCGCATCGGGCTCCCTGCTCGGCGGGGAGCCTGCTTCTCCCTCTGACCCTCCCCCATCTCGTGCTCTCTCTCTCTGTCTCATTCTCTCTCTCAAATAAATAAAATCTTTAAAAAATAATAATAATAATAATCATGATCTAAAAAATATTTTTAAAATTATTTAAACAAAGTCTAATGGCTGCCTTTTCCAAATGAGTAAGGACCTGTCAGGACAGTACAAAGCAGTACAAGTCTCTTGATTACTACAGTATTAGCTTTTTTTTTTTAAGATTTTATTTATTTGACAGAGAGAGACACAGCAAGAGAGGGAACACAAGCAGGGAGAGTGGGAGAGGGAGAAGCAGGCTTCCCGCCAAGCAGGAGCCCAATGTGGGGCTCCATCCCAGGACCCTGGGATCATGACCTGAGCCGAAGGCAGATGCTTAACTGACTGAGCCACCCAGGTGCCCCCTGTATTAGCTTTCTATAGACTCTATCAGTTTGGCATAATCACTTAAGTAATCATTTTATTTTATTTTATTTAAGTAGTGGGGGGCTTGAACTCATGACTCTGAGATCAAGGCCTGAGCTGAGATCAAGAGTAGGTCGCTTAATCCACTAAGCTACCCAGGTGCTCCTTAAGTAATAATTTTAAAGATACACAAGTTTTAAATGAATATCTTTTTTTTTTCCTTAAGATTTTATTTATTTATTTGACAGAGAGAGAGAGATCACAAGCGGGGGGGGGGGGGGGGACGGGCAGAGGTAGAGGGAGAAGCAGGCTCCCGGCCGAGCAAGGGAGCCCGATGCAGGGCTCGATCCCAGGACCCTGGGATCACGACCCGAGCCGAAGGCAGACGCCCAACCGACTGAGCCACCCAGGCGCCCCTGAATATCTCCTTTTTAAAAAACTTCACTCCCTTGACAGTAGTACCTATATAATGCTGAGGTCTACTTTTGCCTGGGAATAAAACATGTGCTTTTCTGCTAACCTACAGACAGTGCTGGCTTATTTTCCCTTTAAATTCTGAGTCTCTCTTGAAATCAAAGGGAAACCAGTTTTATAAAATTCCAATCATGTCTATAATACATAAATGAGGAACAAAGGAGTCAGACAGGAATGGAATGATCTGACTAAAGAAATGTCAGTCACATAAACCAAAAATGGTTCTGCTTAAAGAACTAAAAGGATTAGTTAAAAACAGATACAACAACAAAACAAGACTCAAAAACTAGAAATTTTTCTCAGTTGATATTATGAAAGAATACATGTGAGGCTACACATTCAAGTCCAGATGAACCCATTTGTGAAGTCCTATCTCTGTCCTGTTAAATCACAGAAGTCTTTGACTGCAAGAGAGACTGGAGCAAAATACTGGGGTTGATGAGAGCAAGTTCAGGACCTGTATGGGGGCAGGGAGAGGGGTACTTCAAAGAGTAAGATTTTCTGCAGGTTGGCTCAATGGTCTTGTTTTCATGAAACTGGGTTATTCTCATGTTTTTATGAATGAACATGAAATTTCTAGAGTCATTTCAAAAAAAAACATAGCTGATTAAGGATCATACTTTGGCCACACAAGTCATGCAAGTAGAGTATTAGCTCCTGAAGGGTCATATGTAGGTAGTACGGCTCCCCTGGACACGTGAATAAGCAAACCGTTTGATCATGAGACATCTAAGATATATGAAGTTGGGGGAGGAGGGGTGGCAACAGCTTCCAATTATTCTGACTGAGATCCTTCCTAACTTTATAGCAGCACAATTAAAAATAAATCAAACAGAAGAGTCTGAGGTCCCTGAGGAATTTCCCCACACATTCTCCTGATATCCACATTCAAATCTGAGCTAAAACGTATCTTCTAAAATTTAGCTTCTCCTGCACTTAGGGTAAAGAGGAACATTTACTATACTTAGCTTCAGGAAGTATGCAACTTGGATTAGAAAATTTAAAATAATTTATCACTAAGTCAAATTAAGTACCTTCTCATAGTAAGGTGAACACACACCATCTTAAAAATCTTGCTCAAAATATAAGCCATAGTCTCCCTCTACTCTTGAATTATTATTTCTGTATTTTCAAAGCTATGCAGCAATGTGATGTACAGTGGTATAAAAATAAGCTTACTGATAAGCGTAAGCACACTTAGTTCCTAATTCGAGATGTGACGATGACAAAAATCAAATTTAAGCTGTAAGCAAATACAAACACGGGGGTAGGTTAAGACGAAGTTATAACAGGTATAATTCTGTTCATCACAAATCCAAATGATGATTCCCTTAAGGTAAAAACCATACAGTAGAAATGAGATTCTCAAAGTAATGAAAAAAGAGCCCCTGAAACACTTTAACAGCAATGTATACTAAAAATAAGGAAGAAAGGAAAGATGAAATACAAGCGTCTTCCTTTCCCACCTAAAGACGCACCCTCAGAAAGAGCAGAGAAACAAGCACAGTGAAGTCAGCAGCACCGTGCTGACCAGGTGTTCCGCGGTCGCCGTGACCCAGCTGCAACGTCGGCTGTAGCTTCCTGCACCAAGTCTGCTGCTTTGCCCTCCCCGAGCATCTGAAGAGAAATGACATGTTTCTCTTCAGAGGTGTTAAAAACTTGGGTTGCCTAAAGGACAGATGTAAGTTTGACACCTACGATTAATAACCACAGTGTATTAGGCCAGTGGGAACTTTCACTATGTTGAAGCCAGACAAACTCACTGCTCACACGGTACTCAGGCACCCAAGTGCCAGGACCCAGGGGAGACAACAAACCATTTTTTTCTTTTAATACTTTACCATTGGCCTACAGGGATTGCCATAAATAAGATTCACAGAAAGGAAGGCTTGGGAGCAGGCTTTTAATAAATTCTCTAGGGTCCTTGCTCTGAAATATTTAAAAAGCTTCGGCATCTTCTTACTCTCTATGAAAACCACCAACTCAAGCCAAGGTTCACTGTGCTTTAGGAACTGACACCAAATGTGTTATTATTATAGGTGCTTTCTTGTTAGGCCTGATTTATCTGAACTAAGAATTCTTACCTAAAATTCTGTGAGACACTCATTCATAAGATTTCTGGTATAAACACACCTCTAAAAATTCCAGTTCTGAAGGATGTAATTAGCCAATTAAAATTTCCCCTTCAGAAGGAAAAAAGCTGTATTGGCAAAGGTGGTTCGGTTCTCTTGAGTAAGTAATACTGTACTTAGGTCAGAGGTAAAAGCTGTGCAAGCATACGTAAGGCAGTGTTTGTCTAAAGCAGAGCAAAAGCGTACAGAATTGTTAAAATGAGCTACCAACGGAAACATTTCAGTGCCTGCCAATTGGCCCTAGCAGCATATAGCTGAATTTATATGCAGTTACATACCAGTGGAAGATCTCTTTGTGAGGAAGGGAAGGTCAGGGCCCTCCCCCACCCCCAGAGGTTTTTCTAGTTCTCACACCTGCAGGCGGCAGATGCAGTAAACAAGCAGTTGTTTGTAATGCAAATTCAAGTAACGAGGATGCCTCGGGGCTGCTCCCACCTTAAGCTCAAACACAAATGGTCACCCTGCCCCTGACACCCTAGATGAAAACTTATCACTGAGGATGTCAGTTACACAAACACTAAGTCCTGCTAAGGACAGAGTTAAAGAGCAAGAAGTCACAAGCATGGTTAGGGGTGAATAAGAGAGGCTGCCTTCCGGTTAAAGTGTTTTGGGTCGCAGACACATTAAAAACAGCTGTTGGGTATTAAAAACCAAAGACTGCAACTCCGGTCGGACCGTTAAAAAGAAAAATGGACATAGCCTTGTGGTTAAAAACTGAGAAACTTGTGTAACTGTGCAAACTGCAGAATATCACAAGAAAATATGTCTAAAATAAATACGTCCTAAATAAAATGTAACAGAATAAACCAAAGCAGCAGATAACAGGGTAAGGTAACTGCTTCCTGACCACACCTCTTTCCTCCATTCTACACCCACCAACATTTATTCTGGCCACAAATCTTTCCTAAACAATGAATGACTGTTCAATTCACTGACCTCAAAATTTTAACATATGTACTAACAATAAATACCTTCTATTCTATCAAAATTTCAAAATGATTAGCATGGGGGTCAGAGGGTAAGGGTGGCTGGAGAGACCTAAAGCAGAAAATGCTGATTTAGAGAAGAGATGCTTAATTTTCAAGATGCTTAGGGATAATATATGAATACCAGTAGATTTTTATTACATCGACTTTTAATAAATTATTGTTTTGAAAGGAGAAGTGGCTGAGCTAAGGAATAAATCCCACAAATACTTACTAAGCATTAACTGTGTTTACAGCTTAAAAGTGTTTAAGATCGTTTTAGTGGTTATTTTCTATTGTTACCAAGTCAGAGACTACAATTTAGATTTGTCAGAAAGATTATTTGTTGTTCTCAAGTCTTTAAACAGAAATCTTCAATTATTCCTTATCTAAAACATATTCTCCTCCTCAAAAACAAAAACAAAACAACAAAAAAATAGCCCAACTACAAAAGAAGTATCTGATATGTTTGCATATTTAGTTCAACAAATATAAAAATCTACAAATTTTAAAACTCAGAAGCATTTATTTGGGAGTGGTCCCTAAATATTAAACTGTATTTGCTTTGATTAATCACTTTCTAGGCAGAAGATTCGTATGTACCACACAGATATCTCTATCATTAAATATCTGAAAAGCCTTTTAAAATAAAACGTGAAAACACTATTTCCTATAACAACCATCATAAAATCTCCAAGATCACCATTTTAACTATTATATGAAAATCAGAAATATCTCATTCCCTACTTGAAAGTTCAAATATCTTTTAGAAATTTATGGAAAAATAATTACAGGAACTTCTAAATCACAGTGCCACATCAAGTGGTTATATTCCATGTACCTGTCATTCTAACAACTGAAGACTACAAATAATCACACAAATACTCTTGTTCATAATCGATTCCTCTCTGCTACTTTGGTGCATCTTTTAGATCCCAGATGGTGTTCACTGAGGTATTAACAACAGTACTTTCCCTAGATGTCCATGATTTTATTTATTTATTTATTTTCCACTTAGTGGAAGCACTGGGCTAATAAGGCAAAGACCATAAGTTCCATCTTCACAATCCTGGATTTGTTTCCCTTAAGGGTCAGTCAGATTGAAACCCTAATCCCCAAGACCCTGCATACATACATGTTCTTCACTGGGGGTTAGGTGGTGGAGAAAAAGGCTGAAATAGGGTAAATATATTGATGGATCAGTGAAAATCCATCACTACCACAGGAGGGACGAGTCTCAGGGAGAACTCCATCACCAGCACATTTCACATTCACGTACTACGTAAGTTACCCTTTAGATGTTTTCCTACTATATAAATGACATTTCCACTTCCCAACAAAAGAAAAATATCATCAAATAACATATCTGAAATTCTTCAAAGTGCTAAACATTTGAATGATGCGGTTATGTTGCCATGGCATTTTTAGAACTTTAAAAGTTAACTGAGCCATGAGATAAAAAGGACAATTTTCATTAGGGTTACCTTCAAGTGATATTTTCTCAACAATTGGCAATAAAGTAAAAATAACTCATGCCCACCCCCTCAACTGATTTTTTTAAAAGATCTGAGAGAAAGAGAAAGAGAAAGCAGGGGGGGGAGGAGCAGACGGAGAGGGAGAGGGAGAGTCTCAAGCAGATTCCGTGCTAAGCACAGAGCCCGATTAGGGGCTCTGTCTCATGACCCTGAAATCAGGACCTGAGCTGAAACCAACGGTCAGTTGTTTAACTGACTGAGCCATCCAGGTGCCCCCCGTCCCCCAGCAACTGATTTTTAAAAAACATGAGGTAATACAATAAAATAAGACACGGTCTTAAAAGCTGAAGTAACACTCTAAATGTTCAGCCCCAAATGAGGTAAAGTAGTTCTGATTCTAGATAGCTTGCCGGCAGTGAAAGCTATACAGTACTTAATTAACTGAAAAATTAAATCAATTTTTTCCTCTCACCAGCATAAACAGCACAATACTCATAAAATCATGAATTTGTTGATTTCTTTACTTGATTTCATGATAACTGGCGATCTGTTATTTATTAATCTTAACCAATAAGCCAAAAGCTAAATTCCAAGTGTAAGACATCAAAAGTAGCACCCTTTTAAGGCAGCCATTCTTCACAGCAGGTCTTATTTAGTAATGACTGGTCACATATAATGAAACTATTTCTGATGTGTTTTAAAAAACAACTATTTTGCTAAAATACAAATTAACTTGCACTTCTGAAAATAATTTGCCAACATCAGCGTGTTACTCACTGTTCTTGGGATGGGTGGAGAAAGAGATCCATTTGACATGTATGGGTCATTATTCATATTTGGCATCATTATGTACCCGGAATAACTCGAGTAGGAGGGTCCCTTATTGTAGAGGCCTCCATCTGGATGCTTTCCTGGGAGAATCCAAATAACGATCAATAATGCATTGACTTCCTTTTTATATCAGTGCATTTTTCATCTGAAAATCTAATAGTTCTATGACAAATCAGACCTTACATAAAAGATTTGTTTACAAAATACTGTAACTGAATTATTACGCTCTATTTTAAATTGACAGTATTTATTCTCTTAAATGGCTTAGCAGTGAAACAGATGTTTTAAAAACATGTGGTTCAATTTACTTCCACTACTGACTGGTGTTTTTACAAAAATAAGTGTTATTCATCTAACTTAATTTGTTCTAAAACTAACAAACTGGCCCAAGAAATACAGACACATGAAAGAACACACACAAACCTAAAGCTGTATTATAAACATATTAGGCCATCTAGCTATCCACACACACATATTTACACACCTGAAGTTTTGAGCAAACTCAAAAATTCTACCTGTGCTTCTAGATTTCTAGAAAATTTCTAGATTTTCCTGAGGGAAAGAGCTGTATCTAGTATATATGGGCAACTACCAAATTTATGAAAGATTAACTCCAAGAGACTTAATTTTATATACTACCCCATTCTGCCAAAGAAATCTGTGTGTTTAATATATGCCTTTCTTCTCTTTAATCTGTGTAAATACTTTGTAGCTCAGAAGGAAGTCTGATATTATAGTTTTCTTCCCTTCTTTTCCTGGCTGACATTTTGTATGAACACTTTATTCTGGTCAAGCCAATTCTAAGTAAAGGAGAACAGAAAATGCAGACTATTCGACGAGAAAACCCTACAGATTATTTGATTATTTTAAAGTCACATGGAGTTCTAGCTAAATCTAAAAAATATATGCAATTTTTAAAGTTTTGAGCAAGAATTAGAAACGGGGAGAAAGTCTATCATCTTCCATATGCAAAGTTCCTAATTTTAAGAATAAAGTTTTATATTTTTACAAATTAGATTCTGATTTACTGAGTCATATTTAATCTGTGCATTCACTGCCCGCCTTCTCACTACAATAAGAAACAGCAATTTTACAAATGAAAATCCATTTGAAACTATTCTTGTTGGAAAACAAATTGGTGTAGACTGTCACTCTGGAACAATGCAGAAAAAAACACTAAAGGTCTAAGCCAATTAGAACTTGGGCTAAAATAAGGAAAAGAGGAAAACTTATTATAGACATTTCCCCTTCCACACAGAATCTGGAAGCCAACTAAAATCCAAAGGCCCCTAACTCATTCAAAGACAGTTTTTAAATTATGTAAATATACATGAGAAATAGGCAGTAAGTTTCCTGGGTTTGCTTTCCCATTTTGTTAAAATAGTGGGCACAGTCTTACCACACCTGATCCCCATTTCTTGGACTCAAAAAAAAAAAAAAAAATCACAAATCTACCTATATTCACAAACTGCACATATTAAATGATAAACCTGGGAGAAGTAGAATTAGGGTCTTACCGTCATCAGGATGTTCTCTGGCCTTGTCATGGTAGGACTCCTGAGAGGTTTGTGCTTGTCTGGCCACCTAACAGCAAGAATCCCCATCCCCGAAATAAAGAAAATCAACTTTGAGTTTGTGATTAAGCATGTGTCCACTGGTAATTCAAAGGAGGAGGACTGGGTGCAACTCAATCTACCTATTTTATCAATCTAGGAGGGGTAAGGCTGGGGTTGGAAACCTGGAAATCTTTTGCTTTTTCAACACATATTTTTGAGTGATTATTATGTACCCAGGACTAGAAAGCATAAACGAGAATAACAAAAATAATAACAGTATAGTAAATTTGGGAAAGCTCCACATGCTGCTCTGACTGCTGATTGCTGCAGAGCATCCCGGCTGCTTGGATACCTAGTATGATAGGAGTTTGATTTAATGGGGTTCATCATTTTGATAGCGCCTTTAAACCCCTGTTCACAGTCAATCGGAGCTGATTAAAGTCGGGCAGAAATATCACTTTACAACTATAAGGACATTTTAAATAAAAAACTAGGAACTCACATTTAGGGGTCTTAAGGCAAGTGTCCCAAGCCAGTCCCAGAAGAAGCCCCCCTCCTTATAACCTACCATGGCTGGCTCAAGCCCAAGCTGAAGCTAACAAAAAAAAAAAAAAAAAACAACTATTCTGTGGTTAAAGGGAGGAAAATTTGAGAGTTGGGTTATAAACATCTAAAAGGTAGCCCAGCTAATATCAGTTCTGGTAACCACCATCCACCCAGACTCAACCACGTGCAAATCAGTGGTATTACCCATTCACTATCTTCCCTGGTCTGCCCCATGCCCATTTACCACCTCGGCAAAGATTAACAAAGCCCTAATCCCTGGGTTCTATGCTTCAAGCTGCAAGACCCTTCTTCTCAGAGCAAAAACATAAAACGTGAACTAGGTGGCAAATTTATTTATGGAATAAGAACGGACAAGCAAAATGAGCAGAAAGAAAAAGAGGCTGCTCTACAAATATAAGAGTTTGGCCTCTGAGTGTTTTGGATGTTATTTGGTTCCTTGGACATATGTCCTCCAGGTAACCTCCTCCCCCAATACATATTCACAAACCTTTTAAGTGGGTTTGGGTGCACCCTAGCCTCCCCCCCCACGCCGGTCCCCCTCAAATTGGCATGTTGTGGTGAAAGATTCGAGGATAACGAACACGCGTGTGTTCTCCTTAGAACCCAGGCCCCCAGCCTTCCAAATGCGTACTCACCCCTGCCATTGGTATAAAGAAGGTAACTCTGAAGTGCTCTTAAACATGTTGTTTAAAACCCAAAATGTCCCCGCCCCCAAAACCACACGCTTTCTTTTTGGGGGCAGAAGGATGCCATTTAAGGGAAAAGGGTATACCCTCCAAGTTTCTTTGGAGGGAAAAAGCGTTGGTGAAATCATTTGAGTGTCGGGACTTTTCTACCGGATTTCCTCCAAAGCGTTTCCCAGTTGTTAAACCAGGGTGGCCAGTGGAAGTGTCGGGTATCAGGGTCCATCCGCCCCCCCCCCCCTTTCTGAGAAACTCTCCACCGCCTGAAATAGCCCTTCCGCGCGGTCCTGCTCGCGGCTTTCTCTCGCCTGTACGCACGTGTCTCTATTTACTCTACTAGGGTTACCTGCGCTATCGCCCGCAGCGGGCCGGGAGATCAGATAAAGCGCTTTCCACCCTCCCCTGCGTGGGTGCCCTGGCTTCCGCCACATCTCGACTCCGACTCTCCTTTCTTCTACAAAGATTTAAGGCCTGATTCGGGCCCAAACTTACCCCAAATATAAGCGCTTTTTTACTTTAAGTGGCCGGGACTGGAGAAAACCAGCGTTGCCGGCGGGACCGGAGGGCCCCCCTTCAGGGGGGAGGGGTGGCTCGGCTGGGGGCGCCCACGGCTCCCAGCAGCCGGCCCGGGCGCTGGGACTCCGGCAGCCGCAGAGACCCAGGCGCGCGCCCCCTCGGCTGGCGGGCTCCGCGCAAACCCCGCTCCGCGGCGGTTGGGACCGCCCCGCCTGTCCCCGGCCCACGCCCGCCTCCCCTTCCTCTCAGCCAGCGGCTCTGCTCATCTCTACCTAAGCTTTGGTGGTTTAACGCACTTTTGCAGAGACATCTACCGAGAGAGCTAGCGGGTGCACTCTGTTTTCCGTTCCACGGAAGAACTTCTCGGTGTTGTTCAGACATCCCGGCTTTAACGCGTCGCACCCTCTCAACCCCACTAAAAAGTCCGCAGGCGAAACGTTATGGGTTAAGGGCAGCTTCTCCTACCCACAAACCAACAATTTAAGTCATCGAACCTCAGAACTGATCCACTTGGAACACCCTTCCCTGCACACTCCACCTCCCACCGACACCAACACACACACACACGCACGCACGCACACACACAGGAAGAATGTTGACCAGGGGCCCATCCAACTCCCCCCACCCCCACCCCAGCAAACGAGGGACCTACTCGGGACCCGTCAGGCGAGGCTCCCCGGCGCCTTCCCTCCTCCTCTGCTCTTCCCCGGGACCCACCACGCCTCTCCGACCTCTGGGCAGCGGCCCGCTCACCTCGTGTCCGTTGCTGGCCGGGATGATTTCAGACTCGTTAACCAAGGAGGACTTGATGTCGGCTAAGTCGCCTTCCTCTTCGGGGTGGCTGATTTCTGCGAAGATTTTCTCCTTCTGAGGATCGCCCTCATCTTTGAAGGGGATCATCTCGTCGGTGGCGCAGAGTTCCGGGTCTCCCCCGCCGCCGCCGCCGGCCCCGGAGAGTTGGGGCATCCCGACCACTCTATAATCTCCGCTCCGCTGGAGGAGCACCCGAGGCGACAGCAGGAAAGACAGGGGGTCAACGACAGAGGGAGGAGGAAAAGGAGAACTGGAAGAATGCGTGAGAGAGAAGAGCAGGCGGAAAGCCGGCCGGCGGCCCCGCGGCCCGAGCAGCTGCGTTGGTGCCCGAGCCCCGGCAGCCGCCCGCGCCTTCCCGCTCGGCGGAGACCGGCGCCGACGCCCGCCCTCGAGGCCGAAGGGCACGGGGCTGCTAAGGCCGCCGCAGCCGGCGCCTCTGGGGGCGTCTGAGCTGCGTGGCGCGTGCTAGGCTAGGCTGCCCCGGCGGCCACCCCACGCCCCCGGCGTCTCCAGGTTCTGCGCGCGGAGGACGCCGGTTCCGGAGGAGGCACGACTCTCCCAAGTGCAGAGGGTCCGTCGGCGCGTTTCTAGGCAAACCTCTCCACCCTAGCTTCCCCGGTGGCCGATTTGGGAGTTTGTTTTCCGAGAAAGGAGGCAAGCTGGGCAAAAAGGCTCCGTTTGCCCCAGCAGAGAAGGTGCAAGGAGAATCAGAAAATAACGAAATGTCCACTTCCTGGAGAGTAAAAAAAAAAAAATTAAAGAGCCACCCGGGTTGAGATGTCCGTTTTAGAGCTTCTTATTTCCTTCCCTTTCGCTTCAGTTTTCCTTCTCCAGGCGCATTTAATCTGCTGGAGGAGGAGGAGGAGAGGTGGGGGAGGAGTAGGAGGGAAGAGAAAGAGAAGAAGTTTGCCAAGAATAAAGTTTGTGCCGGCGAGCGCTGGGAGTCGGCAGTGAAGGGTACGGCGGGGTCTCAGGGAGTCACAGCAGGGGCCTCGGACCCAAATGCTTCTGCGGGGAGCTCGAGCCGACACACACACACAGCCCGACCCCTCTTTGTTCCCGGCTCGAGTTTCTCAGCCTGGCGCTCTTGCTCGCCGCTCTCCACGCCTCCGCCGGGCCGCTCTGTCAAAGCAAAGAGCTGCACCCTTCGGGTTCGCCTGGCCGAGGGGAGGGGGGTGCCCCGAGCTTGGCGGTGTTCGAGGCTCCGGGCGCGTCCCGGCTCCTCCGACCGTGAGTGCTCAGCCCAGGTCCCTCCTCCGCACCCTGCCCCGCAGGTGAGCGGCTGCGCCTCCCCACCGCTTCTCCTCCTCCCGCGCCTCGCTGGCGCTGAAAAGCTACCCACTTGCGTCGCTTCTCCTCCCCCTCCCCTCCCCCGCCTCCAGCTCTCCTTGGCCGCCCGCTGGGGAAGGGGGGGCGGCGAGAAGGAGGTGGTGATTGAGGACTTCTTTTTTCTTTTCCCAGAGCCTGTAGGACGAGTCCTAGTTGTGTGTGTGTGTGTGTGTAGGACGAGTCCTAGTTTTGTGTGTGTGTGTGTAGGACGAGTCCTAGTTTTGTGTGTGTGTGTGTGTGTGTGCGTGTGCGCGCGCGCGCCTAGAGGAAAGGATCAAGCAACTCGCTGAGAGAAGGAAGGACCCGGCGCTTCCTGTAACCCACGGAGAAGCACCCTTTGCCCGCGTGAAATTGACAAGAAACTCTGCCCGAATGGCTTAACTTCATCATCTAAGTATCTCTTCTCTTGTACCCCCCACACCTTCCTCTGCCAGTGTCTCCCGCCCCCCCTTCCCGCCTCCCTCTCTCTCCCTTCCTCCCTCCCTTTGGCTGGGCAACGAAGATGAAAGAGAAGCCGCCGCAGCTGTGATCGACACCACGTTGATAGATGCTCTGACAGAGCGGATGAGGCGGGAATTGGGGACAGAGAGAAGGAAAAGGGGAAAATATAACAGAGATTGCTCAACTAAGAAAACGGAAACAAGAAGGACAAGGAAGAGAGTTGTGGCTTTCCTAAAATATGTCGAAGGACAAGGGAGCACATGCTAGCAAAAATTAAATCTCCAGTCTTACCGAGAAAAATAGGACAAAGAAAAAACTGAAGACTGGATCTTAATTACTGCTTTTTTAAACAAGATCGCTTTCTGTGCATCCTCACCATGGGATGTACAGAGAAAGTTGCTCTAGATCTCTTGTGGATTTTGGGAGATACACGCCACAATGTATGGGAACTTCATAGAGAATGAAAAAATCAACCCAAGGAGGGAGAGAGAAGAAGGCAAAAGGACCCAGGAGAGGGATGCCAGTAGAGGGAGGGAGGACTGGACAGTCTCTGGCACCTGGGACTGCACACTCAAAGAGACCCTTGAAGATGCAAATCCGAATCCAACCTCAAAAATTCCCCAGCCTCCACCATCTCTTTGATGAATTTTGTACAAGGACAGGACTTTTAAGGAGATGCTTTGTGAAAGTTACAGTATAAGCGAAGCTGAAGTTTGAAAACACATTACATTTTGTTCCTTGGCTCTCAACCCCCCTCAGTTAAAAATCCAGGCAAAATTATTATACCTAATACACTAGCCATCTGTAAAACCTCAGAACAGTAAACAAGAGGCAGGAAAAATAAGTCTCCATCTACCTTAAATTGAAAATAAGGAAAACTTTACAGAATCAGACTTTAGCTCTATTTTATAGGAATAGTCATGCAAAGATCCCTCTTTCCCTAAGGAAAAAATTGCATGCTGCTGGGCATTATATAAGTAAAGACCTTAACAGTGCTCCAAATGAGCACTTAAAACTTTGACTAGGGATGGGAAATTTACTAAAAAGCAATTTTAAAAACTATCAAAGGGTTCAATTGGTCACATACAGAATGGTCAGTTGTAACACATATTCTATTTGGGAGATTGGAGCAAAATTAAGGATCTGGTGATGGAAGCCAGGAAGAGTAAAACATTCAATACACTTTAAATAGCTGACAATGCAAAGCCTTAGAGAAGAAAAACAAGAAGAATATTCTGCTACAATGTGTCTATAAGACAATACTAAAAAGATAGGAGAAAAACCATTTTTTTTTTATTGGTGGCAGTAGTCAACTTCCCTTTAAGTTATGCACCAATGTGAGTGTAAAGTACTAGTGATGTGAACATGTAGCTATGTTAGACATTAATACCCTCTGTTCTAAAAGAAATATGGGAAAGTAAAGTCAAAAGTCCTCCTATAAATGTGCCAATTTGGCTGATAGGAAAATAACTGGTAAATGCAGTTTCACCAAAGTAGCCAGAGTAGAGGTTCCTTTTCATCAGAACATTGAGGAGGGGGCAGGAGGGGGGGCACACAGAATTGCCAGAGAATATTTTCTGGAAGCCAAAAAGAGATTAAATGACAACTCCTACATCTCCCTGTTTAAGTGTTACAACTAATTCGAATCCCATTTTCTGCTTCATGTTAATTATCTGGACTCCCGGAGACTTTTGGAGCTCAGCTCCAGGTGTCCTGGAGATTGGGAACTCGAGAAGATGGGCATTTGGGGAATAATAACTAGTAGGAACTGTTCACTAGAAGGGCCGAGGGTAGGTGGCTATGTTTGGTATTTTTCGGGAACCCTCTCCTGTGGAAACACTGTTTCTAACGAAATCACCAGCGCTTTCCTCTGTTTCTGTGGCTGTTGGTCCTCCTCGTGGCTTGCGGGTGTTTACTGAGTGTCCTCAGCATTGTTGCAAATCTTGAGATGGGCTGAACTTAAAGGGGGCTTTACGAGGCGAGAAAACATTCACCCAAGTTTATTTAGAGCTTTGTCTGGGAAGGAGGTTGACATTTCCACGTGAAGTCTGTCTTTACCGGGGTCGGGGGTGGAGGGTAGGGTGCTTGGGAAGCAGGGGCACTCGGGAGGGGTGAAGTAACCTTGGGAAGACGTTCCTTCCTCTCTGACAGGTTCGGTGATGTTCCAGGCAAAGGCATCTCTGTCGCCGGGAGGTCTTTTCGAAATCGCGTGGGGGCTGCTATTACATATGCAGCCGCCTCTTTGGGTGCACAGTCCGGGATGTGGTGGGTGCGGCGCGGGAGAAACGCCGCCGCCCGCCGCCCCCTTCCCTCGGATGTAGAGGCGGGTTGTTCGTGTGAACTCGAGCGAACGACTGGAGGTTGGCTGTTGCAGGTTCACTCCTTCAGGATGTGGGTTTCAGGGGGCGTTTTGATGTGATTTAATTCCGACCGTAAAACAATTGCTAGGGGCTGGCTGGATTGCTGTTGGTTTTTCCCCTCTTGGTGGCTTTGGTTGGTTTGGGTTTAGTTTGGGAGCGAACAGTGACTTGTTTTATATCAACACTTCCCTCGGTGCCGGGCGCGGTCGCCGGCGCTGCGCGTGGGGGACTAGGCGCCCACCCCGAGCCGGAACCGAGGGTGGGGAGCGGAGACCGGCCTCGCAGTCCGCAGGGTAAATGGGGCCCAGCCCCCCGCGGGTGTGGTCAGGGGAACTAGGAGAATGACCCCCACCCCCAACAGAGACCCCTCCCTCCGGCGATTTTGCTGCCAAGTCGACTCGGCTACAGACACTCAAGTGAGTCCTTAATTACAGGGAGGAGAGAAAAGCGCGGTGCCCTTCAGAGCCCTCTCCGCCCCCTCGGTCCTAGCCCGCCGCCCAGACTCCGGTCTTCCCCTTTGTGTGGCCTGGACTCTCCTCCAGCTACAACTTTGGTGGGATCCCAAAGGAAGGAGGTGGCGGGGGCCTACGCAAGAGGATGCTGGAGGAGAGAGCAAGAAGGATGAAGAACTAGGAAAACGAATAATGTCGATTGCAGAGACGGACGGAACTCCGGCACCCTCGATTTCCCACCCCAGCTTCGCCAGGAGACTAAAGCTGTGGGCACCTTCAGTTTAACGGACTTCGCAGAAAAGAGAAGGGAGGGGCGAGGTAAATGGCAGTTTGTGTCCCAGGGGTTCTTCCGCCTCTTCTTGTCTCCTTCTAAGACAAACAAACTCAACCCCCTACTCGCCGGGGTAACTGAACTCGTAGCACCGTGAAAATGTCGTTCCCAAATTCCGCCGCGTGCAGACGCCGGGCTTCCGCGGAGCCGGCGCCCGTTGGCACCCGCAGCTCTGCCCAGCCTTGAGGGTGCCGCCCACGGAGGCCCCGCGGCCGCCCGCCCCTCCAGCCCTCCGGGGGCTTCTCCCGCGCTCGCGCGGGCGCCGGCTGAGCTCGGCGTCCGCAGCTCGCTGGTTGGGGGCGCGAGGCGCGCCCGTCCAGGGGCTGTGTCCTTCCAAGGCCCGCGAAGGAGGGCCACATCCCAGCCCATCTGGGACCAGCCGATTCTCTGTCCACCGGGAAGCGAGGGTTCCCATCCCCGGGCATCCCAGAGCGAGAGGAGGCAAGCTGGGGTGATGGCGGACAGGAACGAGGGGACGGGGGCGCGTACGAGTCCCGCCACGCACCTTCACGGCTGGGCTCCGCGACGGGAGCCCCTGTCAACCCTCCCTCCCCCCGCCACGGGGACCCCGACTCCCGTGCAGAGGAGCCGGCGCCACGTCTGGAAGGGGGAATCCCCAGAATGGAGTAGAATGGATGTGCGACCTGGGATAAATTTGCAGGCCACAGGACAGCTCGCCTAATGGGCTGGAAGTAAAATTCTTTCCCCTCCTGTCTGAAAACTTTTCTCAGGAACCTTAACTTGGCGTGGGGACCGGCCTCCGGCCCGGCGGACAGCACCGACTCGGCGGCCCGCCCCTTCGGCCCCTCCTTCCACCCCTAGTTCCCCTTCACCCGCTCTCGGGCCGGGGACGCGCGCCGGGCAGCCGCGCAGAGAGGCCGCCCCGCGCGCGCGAGCCGCGCCTTATATCCTCGGAGGGCGGCGCCTGCGCAGGGCCCGGCTGGGCGGCATGGCCTTTGAAGTCCTGGCGGCTGCAGCTTTCATCCTTTCTTTTTTCCCTTGCAGGCCCCTTTGTGTGACTAAATTTGGCAAGAATATGGATCCGAGCCAGTCTTTCCACGTGTGCTCCCAGCTCCCAGCTGAGAAGGCCAAGGGTTCTCTTCCGGGTAAGGAGACAGGGAGAAAGATCAAAGAGTTTGGGGAGCTGGATCTGAAATGTGAATTGAAAATAAAAATCAAGCCTGGACACATTCCAGTTTCTAAAGCAAAACCAACCCTTAGCAGAGGCCGTCTGGCTATGCCTTTCTTTCTCCTTCTGCTCTTTCTTACTCTTCTCTCCCTTTCTGTCCCGCAACCATTCTTGAGCACATGGAATAAAATAAAGAGGACATAGGGAAACACTTAGTTCCTTCAGATTTTGTCTTGCAGTAATTTTACTAGGGAAAATATCTTGTTCATAATTACTGTTATGTGAAGCTGAATTTCTTGAGCCATAAATATTGTCTTATTTCAATATGCTTCACACTTTCTTTTGTAGCCACATTTGGAAGAGAATGTTGACCCACGGCTGTGTGTTCATTGTGCATAGTGCTTCTTTTGCTACGCACGATATGGGGGTGCACTAGTTTTCTTCCACAGAAGTTAGATCCTGCAAAACCAACGTTAATATTATTTGTTATCAAAGCACTCACTATCTGGTGTCTATGGTTTGAAATCCTCTTATTGACAGAGTTCTGAAATCTTTTCCTACAGGCGACTAGCTAGAAAGTTTGTCTTTATAGTTTAGAAAACCACAAGGCCCCTTTTGGAATACAGTATTCTGTTGTTTCAGAAGTAACCCATATGAAGAGACTGCTTTGAAATAGTGTAATGCAGAGTCAGAAATCCTGGGTCTGACGTGGGCTCTGCCACTCCTGTCATGCTATGCTGACCTCAGGCAAGCCATTTAACCTTTCTGCAGAATGGGTGTAATAATGGCCTGCTTGACAAGATTGTTGTAAGAATTCAGTGAGATAGTGCATGTGGAAGTGTGTACAAATGTAAGGTATTATATAATCCATGAAGCAAAGATGATTCTGCAGGAGACCTGTAAGTTGCAAAACAAAACTTCTAAGGCACTAGGAATCTCTACCACGGGAGTAAATGGGGATTATTTCACACACATGCACATCCTATAACCATCTCCATATCTGCAACAGTTGTGTTACAAAAGTACCAAAATCAGCGTAGCATTTATTACCCCTGGAGTGTGATGAGAAAAAAAAACATTCCAAGGAGAGAGGGAATGTGCCTTAATTCTGCCTCATGCTTATAATGGGCTCTTTTTTTTTTTTTTAAGATTTTATTTATTTATTTGAGAGAGAGAGAGACTGAGAGAATGAGTGGGGGGAGGGGCAGAGGGAGAAGCAGACTCCCTGCGGAGCCTGACATGGGACTTGATCCCAGGATCCTGGGATCATGACCTGAGCCAAGCTTAATCAACTGAGCCACCCAGGGGTCCTTGTGGTGGGATCTTAATGAACAGATAAATGAATGTAGACACATGACACCGAAAATAGAATATTATTTTGTGAGGCATTTGACACAGCTTGTAATAACTCTGAGAACAGCCTTAGTAGTCTGATGGCCTATGAAAGGGTTAACATGTAGTATATATAGATAACATCCTCAAACAACAACAACATCAAGAACACAGGGCAGGGTGTCTAGAAAGGTGTGTAAGAAGTGTTTCTTGGGACTGTGTAAATACCATCCGAATTTATGTTTCAGAATAGAATGTGATTACGTATCTCAGACGGAGGTATCTCAAGTTTACAAGGCAATGAAGGTTATGGCCAGGGCTGGGTGTGAAGTGACAGGGCCGCCACATGTGTAGCACTTAGGGCATTTAGCTGAGGGTGCGTCATGCGTGATCCTTTCTTTTTTTTTAAGATTTTATTTATTTATTTGACAGAAAGAGAGCACAAGTAGGCAGGCAGGCAGGCAGGCAGAGGGAGAGTGAGAAGCAGGCTCCCTGCTGAGCACGAAGCCAGATGCGGGGCTCTATGCGGGGCTCCATCCCAGGACCTGGGATCATGACCTGAGCCGAAGGCAGACGCTTAACGACTGAGCCATCCAGGCGCCCTGCCTGATCTTTTCTAACTTAAGGTAACTCCTCTGATGGAGTTGTTTCCTGGGCTCCACCTCCTAGTATAAGCTTTTCAGTAAGACCTGGGTACAAAGTGGTGAAAGCAGGAGTAAGGGGTGGTTTCCAGGGTTCTGGTTCCAATTCTCCTTTTACTGTGGCCCAAGGCTGCCCCAGTACAGAGTCTTCCTGAGATGCTCCATCTCTTTTGGCTGCCTCCTGCTAGCAGCAACACTCATATTTTGCAAACGGTGTTGAAGGGACTCTATAGCAATGGGAGGGGGTACTTAGGGGGCACCTTCTATTTTTAATTTACCTTTCCCCAAATGTCCCAGATTAGAAGTGAATGCTGATCAAGTTCACTGTCAACTTCAGTCCTTCCTTTCACCCTTCTTTATGTATGCAGCCATTTTGAAATTTATTTTTGGCTGGAAAAAGAACATTGACCAAGGCAGTGAGGGTTTTGTCTTGTTTTGGGGGGCAGCGGGGAGGGCCTGAAAATACTCAAAGAAAACCTGGGGTCCTCTGTGGGAGAAAATAAACTCTCTGAATGGGGAGGCATGGTTAAAGGATTTTTCCTACTTTTATAAATCTATTTCCTCAGTGGATAGGATAACGAGGTGTTCCTTGAATTGAGGTAAATGCACCTCTTAAGATGGACGGCCTCTGTAGTCTTCTCAGGCCTCCTGTACTGTAGAAGCAAGGCCCTGGGCTCTGTCTGCATTGAGCCAGAGTCTAATCCCTGCTCTGAGGCGAGAAGCCAAAGCCACAACCTTCTTGCCTGAAGGCAAGGGCACTACCAACAGAGCCATATGGAGATTAATGCAAAACAAGGTCATTAGTCTTGTTGTTTATCCAGTTACTCACAGCACAGATTTGTGTAAATTTCAGCTACAGTGGTGGTAGTCTGCCTTTGATTGAGTGTAATCTATACATTTTAGTGCTCCAGGAAAGTACCTAACTGACAGGAACAACATCCAAAGCTCAGAAAACACATCTACCCGGGCACAATGAAGCATGTTGAACAATTTTCCGGTGAGTTCCATCCAAGTAAATAAACCAACCTGGGGGGTCAGGATGGAGCCTCCTTTTTATCATGATATGACTTTTAGGGGTCCTTGTGATTGATTTGTATTTGTTTGCATTTGAAACCGGGTACCTGCTTTAAACCTTCCATTTACCTCTCAGAGGAGAAGGGACCTGGCCTATGTAACATTTGACCTTGGGGATGCTTTCTTTTTTAAAAGTACTTCTGTCCATAAAAACAGACTCATTGAGTAGAGTCATCCAGGCTAACATATACACTTATCCAAGACACAGCTTCTAGTTCTTAACTCTGTCTTGCATGTGCAGCTATGCTTAAACTGAGAATTAGCAATTATGGGAGTAATTCAGAAGGTAGGCAGAGCCAATGCAAATAGTTTAGGCTACAAAATTGTCATCTGGCTCAACTAAACACTTTTCTCTGGCAAAAATAAAGCTAATTTGCCTGATCTGAATTTGATTTAAAGGTCCTACAATCCCACTCTGCCAATTACAAATCTCAAGTCCGCTTCCCTTAGGATAAATTGGCAGAAAGCAAGCGGCAGAGATAAATGACTATGCTATGCAGTTAGACAGTGCTTTTTGACTGCCAGTTCAGATAACTGTACAGAACCCCAAATATATTTTGAGGCTTGAATTATCCAGACATTTGACATTTGCTGTTCAAATTCTCTGAATAATTTTTAGATTATTTTACTTTGTATTGCCGGAACAGCAAATCTCCAGGGGCTGAGTCACATAGACCTTGTAAGATCTCTCTTGCACGACTTCAGCAGCCTCCAGCTGGTGTCTGGCTTCCACTCTTGCTGGGTTCCATGCATACCCCACAACAGTCCATGCATCATAAAGCAGTCAAAGTCATCCTTGAACAGTTCCTAGTGTGGGGAGGAGGCTTCCAAGTTGCTATGTGGACTAGCTCCTGGCTTCCTTCCTCTTCCCTGCTCTCCAGCACCTGGCTCTCCTGCTGTTCCTCCGATGTGTAAAGTGCATGTGCGTGCACGCACACACACACACACACACACACACCAGTCCTTTATTTGTTGTTGACTCTGCCCAGAAACTCCTGGCCACATAGATATTCCCAGGACTCATTCTTCATGTTTCTGCTCAGACAACTCTTTCTCATTGCCGCCTCATCCCAATTCCGGGCACTGTCTATTCTTTCACAGCTTCATCTTTCTTCACCTGTCACTTCCTGACATGTTTTTAATACTTATTTATTTTTTACCTTCTTCTCCCACTAGAACATAAATTCCATGAGAGCGGGCACTTTGTTTTCTTATATCCCCACTGCCTACAACATTCCTTGGTGCACAGAAAATATACTAGATACATGTCGAAAAATGAATTAATACAGCTTTTGAACTCTCGGGTTTCCTTATCTGTAATGCCTCCTTTGTGGAAGATTACATATATTTGATATAAAACTACCTGGTGCACTGAGTAGGTAGTAACTATGGCTGTAGAGATCAGCACTGCCAATGGAAATATAGGCCAAGTCACATAGGTAATTTTAAATTAAGAAGTTAGAAAGAGAAAGGTTAAATTAATTTTAATAATATATTTATTTAACCTGAATATCCAAACTATTACCATTTTAACATGTAATCATTATAGAAACTTACTAATGAAAGATTTCACACTATTTTATATTAACTTTTGAAGTTTGGTGTCTTGTTTACTTACAACACTGTCAGTTCAGACCAGCCACATTTTGAGGCCTCAGCAGTACCTGTGGCTAAGGGCTACTCTATTAGACAGTGTAGCTGTATTCGGTCAACTCTTTATTTTTTTTAAAGATTTTATTTATTTTTTATTATTTATTTATTTGACAGAGAGAGAGACACAGCGAGAGAGGGAACACAAGCAGGGGGAGTGGGAGAGGGAGAAGCAGGCTTCCCGCGGAGCAGGGAGCCCGATGCGGGGCTCGATCCCAGGACCCCGGGATCATGACCTGAGCCGAAGGCAGACGCCCAACGACTGAGCCACCCAGGCACCCCTCGGTCAACTCTTTCATGGTAAGAGTTTGTCTGATTCATCTTGGTAGCCGCCTTGCTACAATAGTACCTTGCACAAGTCCCTTAAAATGGTAGATGATGAAAAATGCATCAAAGAGTATTATAACAATATGTTGTTATATGCCATTTTTCATGGCAAATACAGATTTTCAACTTTACTGGAGAGTGAAATAAGTCTGAACTAGCTGGAGATTGTAATCATCACTCTAAGTACCTTATAATAGTGCCTTGCACATAATAGCTCAACAAATAGTTATGGTTCAAGTGAATTGTTTCTTTGAGTATATTTTCACATTCTAAATAGTGGATTTACCATTGAACTTTAGGAAATATAGAAATTGAAGATTTCCTGAAGCATATCTTCTTGAATGACTTTCTCCTCCCTGGCCAAACTGCTAAGCTCAAACTTCCCTACAAGTCATCTAAGATCATAGGTTTCTCAGGAGATAGACAACAGGGAGAGCTCCCACTCCCACCCTAGCCTTCATTTGCAGCTATACTTTTTCAACTGCTTTTCAACCACACATGGGCCAGGTAGTAAATCTCTGTCTTCTGCCTGGAGTTTTCAACCAAAATACCTTAATAAGGCATTAATCTTAGGCTTAGGCAGATGCTTTACAGTTGCAAAATCATTTCACCCATTTCAGAGATTTAAACCCTGATGCAATAAAGAAAGTAAACTGAAATTAATTTGCCAGCAAGGAGATCACTAAAAATATATTCAATGTGATACCTGGGTGGCTTAGTCGATTAAGCATCTGCCTTTGGCTCGGGTCATGATCCCAGGGTCCCGGGATCGAGCCCCACACTGGGAATCCCAAGACTGAGCCTGGCATCGGGCTCCCTGCTCCGTGGGGAGCCTGCCTCTCCCTCTGCCTGCCGCTCCCCCTGCTTGTGCTCTCACTCTCTCTCTGACAAATAAATGGATAAAAATCTTTAAAAAAAAATTCACTCTTAAAAAAAATAAAAATATATTCAAAAGACTGTCAATGAGATGTTCATAGGGGTGAAAGGTCTGGTCATTTAAACTAGGGGATTTGTTAAATACATTCTAAAAAGCCATACAGTGGAGCACTATGCAGATATGAAATGATATCATATAATTATTTTTATTCACTGGAAGAAAAGATATTAGTGCTATGTAGAAGGAAGTGGAAAAAGACTATAAAAGAGCAAGTACAACCCTGCCTCATTAAAAGACAAATCCTCTTCTCCATAGCGTTTATTAGCATGTAAGCTCTATGAGGGCAAGGGCACTGTCTTGTTTGCTACAGTTTATCCAGTACCTACAACAACTCCTGCCACAAAGTGGTCATTCAGTCAATATCTATTCAATATATGTAGAACGATAGACACTAAAATGCTGACAGTAGTTTTCTCTGGGTGGTGGAGCCTTGGGTGGTTTTTAGTTTCATTTTTGCGCTTTTTTTTTTTTTTTAAGATTTTATTTATTTATTCATGAGAGACAGGGAGAGAGAGAGAGAGAGGCAAAGGCAGAGGGAGAAGCAGGCTCCCCGCTGAGCAGGGAACCCGATGCGGGACTCGATCCCAAGACCTTGGGATCATGACCTGAGCCGAAGGCAGATGCTTAACATCTGAGCCACCCAGGCGCCCCATTTTTGTGCTTTTAAAAACATTTAAATGCAATGAGTCAACATTAAAGGACGAAGATGAAAAAATGTTAAAATGTAATATGATAAAAAAAGATTTAAAAAATAAAAGAGCTGGTGCTAGGAAATTTTAACACTAGTAACAGCAACAACCACAAGAAATTAATAAATCACCAAGGAAAAGAAGGGGATGAGGCATGGGTGGCAGAGTTGGAACCAATGCATCATAGCAGACACAATCCCAGGGCTAACTGAAATTGTGGGCATGCGGAAGTTAATACAAAGGGGCTCTGACCCTTTATAGCAATTTAAAGAAAAAGCGGGGGCTTTCAGGATGGCTGGGTGATGCAGTCGGTTAAGTGTCCGACTCTTGGTTTGGGTTCAGGTGGTGATCTCAGTATTGTGATCTCAGAGTCGTGAGATTGAGCCCCGTGTCAGACTCTGTGCTCAGCATGGAGTCTGCTTAAGACTCTTTTTCTCTGGGCACCTGGGTGGCTCAGTTGGTTAAGGGTCTGCCTTCGGCTCAGGTCATGATCCCAGGGTCCTGGGATCGAGTTCCGCGTCGGGCTCCCTGCTCGGCGGGGAACCTGCTTCTCCCTCTCCCTCTGCCTGCCTCTCTGCCTACTTGTTCTCTCTCTCTCTGTCAAATAAATAAATAAAATCTTTAAAAAAAAAAAAAAAAGACTCTTGGGCGCCTGGGTGGCTCAGTTGGTTAAGCGACTGCCTTCAGCTCAGGTCATGATCCTGGAGTCCCGGGATCGAGTCCCGCACCGGGCTCCCTGTTCGGCAGGGAGTCTGCTTCTCCCCCTGACCCTCCCCCCTCTCATGTGCTCTCTCTCTCTCAAATAAATAAATTAAAAAAAAAAAAAAAAGACTCTTTTTCTCCTTCTCCCTTTTCCCCTCCTTTCAATGCTCAGGCATGCTCTCTATGTCTCTCAAATAAATAAATAAATAAATCTTTAAAAAAAATTTTTTTTTTAAAGGCTTTTTTTTTTTTTTTTTTTTTTTTACTTTTAAGGCAAAGTTTAAACGCAGTGAAATGCACAGGTCCCAAGGGTACAATTCAATGATTTTTAAAAACATTTCACTACATGTGTTACAGAATGAGTATCATTTCCATTCACTAAAAGAACACTGTATTGAATGCAACTTGCAAGTACTTTGTAGAAACATCTTTATTATAAGTTTTGATAAATACATACACCTGTGAAACAATCACTCCAATCAAAATACAGAAAATTTCTACTACCCTGGAAGTTCCCCCAGAGAACGAACTTACTTTAAAATAACTTTTTCAGCTACATTTTTGATGAAATGTCCTATGCTGTTAGATTGTTCTTTTCTTTCTTTCTTCCTTCTTTCTTCCTTTCTTCCTTCCTTCCTTCCTTTCTTTCTTTCTTTCTTTCTTTCTTTCTTTCTTTCTTTCTTTCTTTCTTTCTTTCTTTCTTTCTTTCTTTCTAAAGATTTTATTTATTCGACAGAGGAAGACACAGCAAGAGAGGGAACACAAGCAGGGGGAGTGGGAGAGGGAGAAGCAGGCTTCCCACGGAGCAGGGAGCCTGATGCGGGGCTTGATCCCAGGACCCTGGGATCATGACCTGAGCCGAAGGCAGATGCCCAACGACTGAGCCACCTAGGCACTCCTAGATAGTTCTTTTCTTACTGGCTGCTTTGGATGTGTCCCTTAAGGTTTCTGTGATTTAATTTTTCCATCTGAAAAACTTGTCAGATTAAAATACACCTTTCCAGAAAATGTGCTAAAAATATACTTTATGGGAAGGGCAGAAATGGAACTCATAGTATGGGTTGGCTATTGAAATGCTGAACTGGAACCCCAACCAAGTAAATTCAGTGAAATATGTGTATGGTAAATTGTTTTTCAGTGTCATAGATGAAATGATGTCTGTGATCTCAACAAACCTCGGAAGAGGTCTTGGTTGCTACAGACGTGGATGTTTTTTGGGGGGACCAGCCGCAGGGGGTAAACTGAGGAGGAAGCGATGGGTGATTTCCAGAGAGAGCTGCGTCCCAGAGACTTGGGAATGTGAGGATCTTTGGTGGGTGTAGAAACACAGGAGAGCAACATAGTGGATATGTGCCTGCCTCTGGCGCATGCCTGCTGGGCTTTTTGCATTCCTCTGGGCTCTGTCTGATCCAGTCCACTGTATACATATGGTTGAATACAGCAAACAGGAGGGGCTTCTGGCTGTAGCACAAAATTGTACTCAATGTAGAAAAAAAAAGCATTTCCTGGATTTCTCTTATGGGAAGTGTTAAAAAATACAGACGGGATGTAGTCTGATGTTTTTTCCCCTTATTGTGAAATAGTTGACGTTCTTGTCTTTTCTCTGTCTCTCTGTCTCTCTGCCTTTAACGTGAAGATAAACCTGGACTTCCAGGAAGTAGAAAATTTAATCAACTTAAATATGGGTACAAAGGCCCATGCCAGAACAATCTGATCAATAAGCAGGTCAGAATTGTCCAGAAGAGGACTGTGGAATGGATTGTAGTATGGTTCAAGTCAGACTATTTCTTAGCTCAGTGTCAGAACTTCTTGGAATGCTGTCCTGGTAGTCCAGAAATACATTTCATGTTGTGAGGGAAATAAAAACAGTAATGTGAAAACAACATTCAGAATTTACTCCAAGTATGGACTGCAAAACGTTTCTGAGCTGCTGTCTTGCTCCTTGATGCCTTTCATCTGTCCCGCTTTCTTCATGGACCCTGCAGCATGTGGGGTGTGAAATCACTTGATAAACTGTTTCCACTGGTGAGCTATGAGAATTTCATAGTTTGACCCCTGAAAATGAAGGGAATTAAGAACTGATAGAAAAGATGATTTGGTGCCCAAGGTGGTGAATTGGTTGCTAGAAAGACTCACCTAGGTAAGAAACACCTTTGCATAGTGGCTATGTAGGTAAGAAATAATAAGTGAACTGAAAAGTAAGATAATAAAAAAGATTTATTTCTATGACAAGGCCAGTTGGACAGAGAACAATAATAAAAGTTAAATTATAATCTGAGAAAAAGAAGCAGGAGAGGAATTTTATTTAATAACTATTTTCTTTAGTCTCTTCCCTTCACTTGTAAACCAAGGTGGTATTTATTTATTTATTTATTTATTAAAGATTTTATTTATTTATTTGACAGAGAGAGAGATAGGAGAGCAGGAACAAAAGCAGGGGGAGTGGGAGAGGGAGAAGCAGGCTCCCCGAGGAGCAGGGAGCCCGATACGGAGCTCCATTCCAGGACCCCGGGATCATGACCTGAGCCAAAGGCAGACGCTTAACGACTGAGCCACCCAGGTGCCCCACGGTGGTATTTATTTATTTGCTTGTTTTCCAGGCAAGAGCTAATGCTTATAAATAATTATATTCATAAGTCCAACAACAGTAACAGCAAAAGTGATTTTTAAATGATTGTCATTGTATCTATTTTTTTATTACTAGAAGTGGAAAAAGAACGTTGAAAATCAAATGGACATTGTACATTATGTACTGTGAGTATTCCACTTACTATGGTTGATTTTAAAAAAACCTATTCTGTTTCACATAATGCTTCAAGTAAATTACATTTTCTGCCTCTCACATTTGAATACAAGACTGTTATCTTAGGGTTTCCAGCACTATGGAAGAGACATTTCATGGAAATAACTCTATTTCAGCTGTACTGTCTCTTTTCTGTTCCTTTTTTACTGAAGGGGAAAAAAAGGAGATGAAAAATAAATAAAACAACAATAATTGTATTTCTAGCCTAAGACTATGATCCTTTGGATAAAACTGCCCTCACTTCTGGTTATGCATGAGGGTAAGTGATATCCTATTTCCTCAGTTTCTTCTAGTCTCAGTAAGATGAAAGAGGAATTTACAATCAAGTAAAAATGGTACTGCAGACATTACAACTAACTTATATAGTTAAAAATTCAGGATTGTATTCAGAGCAGCATGCCACAAGATTTAATTTAAAAGGAAAGAAGAGCAACTTCTCTTATTATTTTGGTAACTCAATTCACATTGTACATGAGTCAATAATTATGTTGTTCTCAGCCTCACTGAGAACACTGATGAATGTGACTGTGTTCATTATGTCCATAACTGGATTTAAATGGAACCAACTCCATCGTCAGGTTGGAGATAAATCAGAAGTATTGCTTGCTCCTCTTTTTCTTCTACTATCTCCTTTTTCCTATCTTCCAGATCATTGGTGCCGCACCAGAAGGAAAAGAGAGAAGGAGAAACTTACTGACTTACGTACTACAAATCACTACAGAGACTACATATGCAGAATATTCATCATATATACTACACATATTATAGTTTGTAGCCAATATTTTGTTCAGGTAAAAAGTAAAGTAGAAATTAAACCAATCATTACATATCTTAGGCAAAAGAAAAAAAGAACCTTTTTTTTAAACCTGAATTAATCAGTTAATCAATTAAACAGAACTAATATTCAATTATATGTTATTTTGTCAGGGATAAAAATCAGAGGGGTCCCTGGGTGGCTCAGTCGGTTAAGCATCTGCCTTCTGCTCAGGTCATGATCCCAGGGTCCTGGGATGGAGTCCTGTCCTGCATGGGTCTCCTTGCTCAGTGGGGAGCCTGATTCTCCCTCTCCCTCTGCCCCTCCCCCCACTCATGCTCACTCACTCTCAAATAAATAAATAAAATCTTTAAAAAATCAGATATCAGATTTCAAACAATGCTAAAATCACCAACACAAAGAAGGTAGCAGATATAAATACATTTCTCTTATTTTTTCTTGAACACTCTGGACAGGCTTTTGGTCCTAGCTCTCCACCCAAACTGCTAAATCTGGTGGTCAGTTCTCAGTCTCTTTATTTGACTCATCATCAGCATTTGTCACAGTTCATTACTCTTTCTTCGAACACTTTCTTCCCTTGCTTCCAGGATGTCATCAACTTCTGGTTCTTTCCTGGTCTCCTGGACCACCCCTCAGTCACCTTTGCTTATTCCCCATCTTCACCCTGACTTCTAGTTGGTGGAGTGCTCCTATGGCTCAGCCTCTCAGCCCTTCTATTTGTTCCCTTGATGACCTCATCCAGTCTCATGCCCTTAAATACACCATAGGTGCTAACAACTCCCAGAGTTATATCTCTACCCTAGACTGAGCCCTTGACATACAGACTTGCATATCCAACTGCTTACACACCTTTCCATTTGGATGTCTAGTAGTTATCTGAAGCCTAACATGTTGAAATCCAACTTCTGATCTTTCCCAAGTTGCCCCTCTGTAGTGTTCTCTATCTCAGGAAATGGGAGGTCTGTTCTTCTGCCACTCAGGCTAAAAACCTTTGAGCCATCATCAACCCTTCCCTTTTTCTTACTCCCCACATCTAATCTATCTACAAATCCTTTGCCTGCAAACTATAACCGAGCCAACTACTCACCAGCCCTGTTCAAGCTGCTGCCATCATTCATCTGGATTTTGACAATAGCCTCCTAACTGGTCCCCCTATTTCTGCCTTTGTTGCAACTGCCTATTGTCTGCAAAACTGCCAGAATGATCCCCTTAAGCCCAAGTCAGTTCAGGTCTTTCTTCTGCTCAGAATGCTCCAATAGTTTACCATTGCACAATGGCCTACATGATTCTGTACGATCTACATTCATCCCTGACTTTCTGGTCTCACTCTTGCTTTTCCTCTTGCTTGCTCTACATCAGCCTCACCACTTTCCTTGCTGTTTCTCAGATCTCAGGCATGCCTCTGCCCCAGGATCTTTACACAGACTATTTCCTCTCGCTGTAGTGATCTTTCTCTAGTTCTTTGCATGGCTTACTCTCTCGTCTTCTCTTGGTCTTTCCAAATATCCCTTGTCAGTAAGGTCTTCTCTGATCACCCCCTTTAAAATGATAGCCCCTCCGCAGCCATTGGTACTCCTATCCTCCTCTCCTGCTTTAGTCATAGCACTTCTTGCCAGCTGACATCCCATACCTATTTATTTCTTGGCTGTCTTCCCCATGAGAATATAGGTCCCTGAAGGGAAGGGAATTTTGTGTTTCCTTCACTGCTATATCTCAATGCACCTAGAATAGTTTCTCATATATAGTCCAATAAACATTTGTTGAATGAAGGAATATCTAAAAGAAATACCCACACACAGTTTGGTAGTATTCCATACCTCTATATTTATCCATTATAATTGTTGTGAGCTATGGGTGGGTGGATAGTTTGATATTTGTAAATAAACCATATTTTAAGTGAATCAGGGAAGCTATTACCTGGAGGAATTTGATGATTCTTTTATAAGAGTAAAAATTACTTTTTAAAACAACCATTCATATTCTCATTTGTCTAGGTGGTCAATTTCATTCTAATGGCTTTCTTCCATAGGGAAGAATCTTTGACGACTCTATTGGGCAAGGAGATATGATGAGGCTATTTCAAACTGACAGGGAGGAAAGTACATTTAAATTTTAAAATATTTTAAAAGATCTGTTTTTCAATGGCCAGGTTTGGATGAGATTCAGCCAGACCCCTCAGCACAGTTGTGGGGTTAGACTCCATCCCTCCTGTGCCGCTTTGGGCCTTCCAGGGTATCTGAAAGTTTCCCAGGGTGCTGGAGCCTTAGCTTGGTTGTATGGGAGAGGATTTTGAGTGACTGACAGGCCCAGAATAAATTCCCTTGACTCAAATAAGGAGAAAGCGATTTCCTTTTCTATTCGCTTTCAATCTCAGTCGAGTATCTAGCAGCGTCTGTGGGGCCCCAGCCATATCTCTTTATCTTTATCAAGTCAGGGTGCCCCTGCCACTTACAACTGCAGCTTTGGTGTTCTTTGCCTGAAGTCTTCTCTTCCCTCTGGGGCCTGCTGTGATGCCCACAAAGTAGCCCAGGATTGCTGAGGAATTAACGCCCCCAGGATCAGCCTTCAACAGTGGTTGGTGTATCAATACCCCAGCTCTGTCATTTTGTGTGGGCGAGTTCTGTGGTGTCTTCTGCACTGGCTAGCAGTGTTTCCCCAGAGGAATTAAGCTTCAGTTGCCCAGAGTGATTGCTGGCTTGATAACACATCATTTATTGGCTTCCTTCCCTTTTTATCTCACTTCCCAGCTCCCTTATTTGTGTTCTAATGTTTCCTTCACCTTTTGAAGTAAACTGCTTGCAACTGAATTCTTGTTAGAGGGTTTCCTTCTGGAGAAATCCAAACTAAAACAATACCAGTAAGGCTTTAACTACTTCTAGTGCTTACAGAGCTTCTTTTCGACCAGAGAACTAGTTTAGGCCTCAGGGTGGAAACTTTGGGTTGTTGAAATCATCTTGCCAGACTTACTGGCAGTGGTTTTGTTTTCATTGTACTTATTTTTCAGTTACCTTCCATTTACTATAATAATGATTTTCCATTTACTGTTGTGAAATAAATGGATCCATTTAAACTTAAAAAGTGAGTTGGTTTAAAGACAATGTTTATCAAATGATAGGATGGTGGTAAAGGGAATTGACAAAAGTCATGGACATAAATGGCTGAAGTTTGGGGAACATGCTGCTCTGGGTTCCTGAGCTGGCTCTGTGGGGTCTCTGGGGAAAGCAGAGTTTCCCATTATGCTTCCCATGGCAGCTTCACACAACAGCAAGCAGTAATATGTAGCAGCAATGTTATTTTATGCCATTCCCTATAAAGCTGGTATCTCCCCTTGGGACTGTAAATGTTTGAACATGTTAAATAATTTTGTTTCATCCATATAATTTTTTAAATGTTTTCCTTTTGGAATATTGCACCTTCTTCCTCCCTTGACCCCTCAGCTCTTCTCTAGGAACAGAAGGAAGTAACAATCATCCATAATCTCAATGCCCAGAAATAATTGCTGTTGACATTGTGTTATATTTCCTTCCTGTCCTTTCCTAATAATATATATAACTGATGTGCTGAACCCAGTCCAGTTAAGCTCCCTGATGACCACTGAGGACAAAACTTGTTTTCACTTGAGTCAAATTACTTGTTCCCTCCACCACATTTGACACTGCTGATCTTCTTGAAGTTCTGTCCTGCCTTACTGACTAGGACTCTAGTCCCCTTCCCCTTCTAGGTCTGCTCCTTCTCCATCTTCTTATAAAGGCCCCCATCTCTGCTTGTTTCTTAAATATGGGCCTTCCTCTGGTTCTCCCTGAGCAATCTCACTATCCCACAAAATTTACTCCGTATCTCTCTCCTCAGCCCCAGATCCAGAACATCCTTTCCTGGCTGGCCCCCAGCCACATCAAACTCATCAAGTCCAAAATTATACTTCTACTTTCCTCCCACAAACCCGCGTTTCTTCTGTATTCCCAAACTCATTTTTTTTTAAAGATTTTATTTATTTATTTATTTATTTATTTATTTATTTATTTATTTATTT